>NC_136614.1:26332709-26832709 GCF_933228915.1 Telmatherina bonti | reverse complement strand
GGAAACTGAAATGATAAATCAACTCTCATTCTTGTACAAATATCTTATACAATGATTCATATGAATTGAATTTGATCATTATCCTGTAGCTTTTAACATTAGGTGATACGATAGGTCAGAGGTTAAACTGGTGAAACCTTTACTTTAGTATAACGTGTGGTGAAGTTCATGTTTGTTCTGTTCTTATTAACCATGAAGTGGAGGTGTGTGGACATGAGGAATGACTGCATTATATTATATTAGAATATTTCTTCTAAATTTTTCCTGTTACATTTTCCCATCGCACCATCAATTTCACTCAGATAATATACTATAGAAATGTTTTTCTACTTATCCTTCATGTATTATTTTCATGTCCACAAATAGATGGATGTTTAAAAAACATAAAAATGATAGAAAAGAAAAATTTTTCCCACCAAAAGTGGCATTTATTTTTAACCATGGGTAACATTACTAAACAACAGGACAACAAACAGGACAAACAATTGCAAGGCACTATCTACCTCTCACCACCATCTTACATGAAACCAAACCTGTAATTATGATTACACAAAGAACGTGTTATATCCTCCAAGCAAGACTTTTTCAGATAAATACACTCATTTATTATTTTTGATTCAGTTGCAGGAGTCAGCCCCAAAAAGCAGGACATGAACTTCCAGTTGTCTTGCACTTGATTGGTCTTCCTCCTTCCATCCATCCATCCATCCATTTTCTTAACTGCTTCATCCAATTCAGGGTCACGGGAAACTGGAGCCTATCCCAGCAATCATTGGGTGAGAGGCAGGGTGCACCCTGGACAGGCTGCCAGTCCATCACAGGACCACACAGCAAGACAAACAACCATTCACCCTCACATTCACTCCTAGGGACAATTTAAAGTAACCGATTAACCCAGTGCTTCCCAAACTTTTTCTCCAGGTGAGCAGAGCTTTCTTTGAGACGGATGGTGCTTTAGTAAAACAGCTCTGCTGCTATATATGATCATTGTTTTATTACCAAGGAACCAACAAGTTTTTCTTTGTGTTCATCATGAAAATTCCACAAGTGGTGATGTAACTGGTTTGGCTTCATACTTGATAATAGCAGATGATAATATTTTAATACATATAACACTCTGTGGTCTTATATTTCCCCACCACTATTACTTGACCATTACCTATTCAAGCCCAGGGGCAGATGTGCCATGTCTGTAAATATATGTTTCTGTAAAGAAGAAGTGAGCTTTGGTATCATCTCATTTAAAATGTGTGTGTGCACCCCTATCACAGCTGAAGCTGATAAACTACTGCAGTCATTTGCTACTGACATGCTGACAAAACTCTTTCCAAATGCACTTAATAGCCAGATGTGAGCTAGTGTTAATGGGTTTTGTCCCCTGTCTAAAAAGGACCTCAGAGGATTTGTCCAGGGTGAAGATATTTAGGAACTTAAATTGCATTTCGAACACATTAACAAAGATACCAAAACTGAGTGATGGAGTGTTTTTAATCACTTTGTGTCATTACCTAATTCATCATGCACCTGTGTCTAAATGAACATTTTAATCAACTCTCTGCTTCCTGTTTACACCGGCATTGAAATTATTTCTGAATTCTCTTCAGTGCTTCTCAAAGCATAGATCACCTTTTTATTAAACCCTATTTTAAAAGATATCTACTGTGTGGAGTGTGTGTTTGTGTGTGTGTGTGTGTGTGTGTGTGTGTGTGTGTGTGTGTGTGTGTGTGTGTGTGTGTGTGCAAGTATGGTATTATTGCACCACTGCTGTGTATCATTCATATTAGTATAACGGATCAGGACATAACCAGGTCTGTGTGTACATCTCCCCTCAGCAGAAAGACAAAGCACAGTTCCTTCTCTTCAGCATACTCACCATTTCTGATGCTGTGCAGCCCTCCCCTTTTTGCCCTGCAGGAATGTTCCCCAATAAACCCAATTGGTTCTGGTCAGAATTATTAAAGATGTCACTGGGGTTGGAATCTGCTTTCTGTCCTCTACACAGCAAAGCCATGGCACATGAGATACTTTTGGTAAAATGGAAGGAAACGGGAAAGTGTAAATACAAAAAAAAAAAAAAACAAAACCCATGGAAACAGCCAAGGGGGGAAGACATATGCTGCCTCCATAGAGTGGTACATATACCATCCGCAGCCTGGAGGTTAGATGCACCAACAGGGACTTGTGTAAATTATTTATTCCTGAACCCCATTATGGAGATTTTACCCCTTGGGCTTTTCTCTATGTGGTCTCTTGGTTGTCAAGAGCCTCAAGCACGGTGCCAGGGGGAGGTTTGAGTCCTAGAAATACCCCTTTTTCTTGATGGAACAAAAACTGATTTTTGACAGAGGAGCATGGAGTGAAATGAGACCAGATTGCTTTAAGTTAAGGTCATGAAGACAGAGCAGTGTATGTAGCTTGTCAGTCGTTTTCTTTAAAGATTGTCTTATTTTCATCGTATTTTTGTTTATGCAGCTGATTTAGTCTTTTTGGAGCTCAGGAAAAAGTTCAATTTTGCACTCTAAAAGCTTAGCAAGTGTTTTCTTAGAAAATTCTTTACGATTTGAAGTACAATTTTATTTTAATTTCTCAGTATCTCTCTCTTTAGATAAATCATTTAAATCAGTGCAGCTTAGTTGTTTGAAAATTGTCTGTCATTGTTTCAAGACTTAATGCACTTTCACTGAAACTTGAACAAACTGAACAAATTAAAAGTCAGTGGCAGCTAAATTTGCTGTTTGCAGGATTATGTATATGAACATTTCAGATATGAACATTTCATGTTCATGCTCAAGAAGATTATAAAAGCATGGTTGCTAGTTTCGACAGCCTCTTTGCTGTTTCTGCTCCATATCTATTTTTTGCATCAGCTGCGTTCATCACTCTTTGTGTAGGTATGAATCGATGCTGTCTTGATTGCCATGCATGTGTCATTCCACGCTTGGAGGACCTGTATGTGCTCTCAGTAGCTTTAGCATTTCTCTACATTTAACAAAAGTCTAAATTAGAGCCTCTGTATATCTACAGGATAATTAGCATAGTTACATACCTGCCAGTTTCTGATGCCTGGATGCTGTTTTTAGCACCTCCCCTGACAAAGTGGAACTTGATGGACACTTTGTACACAACCAGGTTAATCTACCTCAAGAACTGACGAGAATGAATCAGAGAGAGTGGGTGGAAGTAATGAACAGAATACCTTGGACACGCTGAGATGCAGGAAGTATGTTTAAGTGGCACAACTGGGAAATGGTAAATAGAATAACAAACTTCAGAATTTTTTACTTCTGCTCCTTTGAATAAAATAGTATCTTACTCCATTTTTTTTTTACTGAATGTGTCATGTTTTAGCTAATAGCAAAAGACTTGTGCCCTTTTTAAAAAAAAAAAAAAAAAAAATTGTTAGCAGCTTTATTTCCAGCAGTATGTGTCTTTATTATATAACACACTTGTCAGACTGAATTAAATACTTCATATAAGTAAGCTGTTAGGTTCGATTACCAACTCAGCTATTTGACTTGTGTGCTACTAGGCTTCCATTTTTGCTTGTTCTAATGAGAGGTGCTTAGCTTGTGAATCACAGCAGCCGATTATTTTTCCCCTGCTGGAGTTTGTGTGGTGTGTGTGAGGTCAGCTCTTTCCTGTCTGTGCCTTTACCTTCCCGTGTGCCCCATGTGAGCTCAGCTAGCTAAAGGAAGAGCATGCCAGGTAAACTCCTTCCACCTCATCAAGCTTGCCCCTTGCCCCTTCTGTCTTTCTGTCTTTACCTCAGTGATTCACACACAGCATGAGTCTTCCTCTTACCTTTTTTCCTCCATTTATTCTCTCTCACTACTTCAAATCCTCTCTCCTCCAAACAGCAACCAATGGATGATCATATGCTCTCATGTGTGCACACACTTATAAACGGACAGCCTGTACAGAACAGGTGACGCTGCAATAGAATATTTTCATCTCGCCTGGAAAATACAAATATGGGCAAAGAAGTAGAGCTGAGAGGGGAGTTGTGAGCGTCATGGTGGATGATTGACATCCAGCAAACTCCGAGCTGCCTGTAGCTAAGAGTTTACCGAGCTAACCCAGAGATAGCAGGAGCTAACCAGCAACCGGATGTAAGCAGGCTAAAGCTAAGTCACATTGTTAACGGGCTAAAAACCACAGTTTTTCTATGATCTTCTCACTTGAAGCGGGAGATTGGGTACTTGTCAATCAAAAGGACACTCCCCTAAATATGCCATATTTTAAGATTAAATTACTTTTAAACGGGGGAGTTAAAAAAAATTCACTCCCCCCACAGTTGTCATGAAGGCAAACCTAACCTATTAAACCAAAAATTGATTTTTGTACCAGGCTGTAAACATGTTTATTTCTGTTGTGAAGTTGGTCTTTTTAACATGAGAGTCTATAGGGCTTTGCTCTGTTTTGGAGCACCTAGCGGATGAGGGGGGAACTGCAGTTTTATGCACTTCCACATAAGCTTCATTTTTATCCACCAGTGGTTGCCATTTGGAAGTGTCTGATGAAATGGAAGACAATTAACAGTGAAATCATGAAAGTTAGACTGAGACGCAGACACATCAACACCATTATGCTCCTACAAATTACAGTATAAAGGATAACAAGGACTTTTTCTATGAAGAACTGTAAGTAGCACCAAAAAAATGTACCAAGATATGGTTTAAAAGTTGCGATGGGGATCCTAAATGCACAAATTGGGAAAGGCCAAACAGGAATGAAACAAAACCAGATTAACCACCCAATGACTTGAAAATGAGAGAAGACAGAATAGCAGTTTGGCATTGAAAAACCTCACGATCCAGATCAAAACACTTTTGTTTTACAACTGACTTGGTTTGAAGTTCTGGCAAAAGGTGATCAAACCAGCATGCAACCAAAAAAATGTGATTCAAAGCAAATGGGAGCATGCCAAAGAAGCATATTACTAAAGTACAATGAAGTTGAACAAAAAGTGAAAAAGAGAAAAGACTGGATGATATCAGAAACCTGGCAAGCTACTGAAAATGGAAATATAAAAACTGTGTGATGGAAATCA
Organism: Telmatherina bonti; assembly: GCF_933228915.1. Classification (NCBI taxonomy): domain Eukaryota; kingdom Metazoa; phylum Chordata; class Actinopteri; order Atheriniformes; family Telmatherinidae; genus Telmatherina; species Telmatherina bonti. Next base: position 26,827,659 of record NC_136614.1, on the reverse strand, counting down.
AGGCAGAGAGACATACAGCGAGATATCAACAGCATTACAGTGAAGAGGATGACTTGATGGAAGACTTTTAAAGCCAAGCAGAAGGTGCTGTAAACAGAGGAGAAAGGGAAAGATGTATAAGATCACCAATATAGTGGCTTGCAAGTTCTGTTAATGTTCACATATCTCACTGACAAACAAGCTCAACTTCATACATCAGCAGCAGAACAGGAAGCTAGATGGACAGACCATATTAGAGAAGCCCTCAACAGACCACCACCCACAGTTAGGGCAGACATAGAAGAGGCAGTAGTCGATCTTGATGTGAATACAGAGCAGGAAAAATTTTTACAAGTTATCAAGACCCTCAAGAATGGAAAAGCTCATGGACAGGAAAACCTAAATGTACAGCTATTTAGAGTAGCTGAGATGGAAAGAAATGCTTTAAAAATGTGAAGAAAGGTTTGGAGATCAAGACACTGCACCAACACTACGTTAAGACTGTAGCAGAGCTGTGTTATTTCCACCTTACTGTATGGATCTGAATGTTTGCAGATGACTAACAGACATCATATCAAGCTGTTTACATGAAGAACCTTAGCAGAATAATACCTATGTTCTGCCCAGAAACCATCTCCAATGAAGCGCTGCTTGAAAGATGCAAACAGGATAGCATGAAACCATTGTCATGTGACGATGCTGGAAGTGGATTGGGCATGTCATGAGAAAACCCCCCAAACAACATCATACGAATAGCTCTAAACTGGACACCTAGAGACAAATACAAGAGGGGAAGGTTAAAAAAAACACCTGGAATCAAACTTGATTAATGTTAATTAAGTTGGCCCAGAATCATCTGGCATGGCAATCCTTCGTTGACGCCCTACATGCCAGCTCAGCACAAAAAGATAGACGTGTGTAATGTTCAGGCTTTGTTCACAGCCGCACGGAAGGAAACCAAAAACCTGATGATTCGACAGATTCTGAAGCAACTGCAACGACTGGCGAAGAATTACTGTAACAGAGCTTGGTCAAGATTTTTATCAGAGACTAAATGAGGTGGTGGGCCTACCACCGAGACAAGAAAAGGCTGGCTTTAAGAAAGAAAGAGGGTGTTTAACAAACTTTTCAACCAAATTTGAGAAATATTTAACAATGAACCAAGTGGCAAATAAAAAAAGTGTACATTAATTTTGTGGTATTTAAAAAGCCTTTTACTTCATCCACATAGAGCCTTTTACATATTTATGAATTTATGGAATACAATCAGAGATCGTTCCTGTCATGTTTAGCTTTTAAAACAATTTCAAATCCTGAGTAAATGGTAAATGCTCTTTTACCTATAAAGCACTTTTCCAGTCATGTTGCCCACTCAAAGCACATTCACCTATTCACCCTGATAGGTACATCAGGGGGCACTTGGAGTTCAGTGTCTGGCCCAACACTGACACTTACAATGCCATGTAATCATCAGGGGAAGCCTGGAATGAATTTCCCAACTTTTCGATTGAAAGATGACAATTCTTCCTCCTGAACTACAACATCCTCAGCTGGGACCCTTTTCAACATGATCATACCCAAACCATGCAAAAGACAACAGAAGATCAGCACAGGGGCATCGGATGAACCTTTTTCTTACATCCGAGAAGTTCTTGACTTTTTAAATGCTTTAGCATTGTTATCACATATACACCAGCACATTCAGGAGAGAACATCACAACTTAGCAAATTAGCAGACTACATGGGCCTGAAGATCAGCTGAAAAAATACAGAAGTTATAACTTGAAACATCTTAAATCCAGCTTTGTTACAAGCCAGTTGTGAAGACCCACTAACATCAGCGGAGTTCTCCTATCTCAGCAGCACAATCAGACATGATGAAGGAACAGATAGTGAAATCAAGAAAAGCTTGAACATGGACAGAAATGCTTTAAAAATGTGAAGAAAGGTTTGGAGATCAAGACACTGCACCAACACTATGTTAAGACTGTAGCAGAGCTGTGTTATTTCCACCTTACTGTATGGATCTGAATGTTTGCAGATGACTAACAGACATCATATCAAGCTGTTTACATGAAGAACCTTAGCAGAATAATACCTATGTTCTGCCCAGAAACCATCTCCAATGAAGCGCTGCTTGAAAGATGCAAACAGGATAGCATGAAACCATTGTCATGTGACGATGCTGGAAGTGGTCTGGGCATGTCATTAGAAAACCCCCCAAACAACATCACACAAATAGCTCTAAACTGGACACCTAGAGACAAATACAAGAGGGGAAGGTTTAAAAAAAACACCTGGAATCAAACTTGATTAATGTTAATTAAGTTGGCCAAGAATCATCTGGCATGGCAATCCTTCGTTGACGCCCTACATGCCAGCTCAGCACAAAAAGATAGAAGTGTGTAATTTTTTTTTGTCCATTATCTGTCTGTATTTGAACTGTGTCTGAGTCTCTTATTGGTACATTATGGCAGTATTTCCTGTCAGTTATGGTTGGTTTGGTCAATATGCACATAGAGGCTCAGAATTTTTTTTTATTCATTATTTATTTTTAAGAGGTTGATAAACCTCTAATTTATGAGCAACTATTGTTTGTATCCTAGTCTACATTTGTTAAATGCCACAATCTTCATATAATTTGGCTCACAAAACTATATGATTAATAATTTTTAGTGTTGGTAAATGGATAAATGGTACGGTAAATGGACTTGTACTTATATAGTGCTTTTCCATCCATGCAGACCACTCAAAGCGCTTCACACTACTTGTCATATTCATCCATTCACACACTCATACTACACACTCATACCCCGATAGGCACATCGGGGGGCAGCTTGGGGTTCAGGGTCTTGTCCCAGAACACTTCGGCATGTAGTCAGGGTTGTAGTCCAGTTCAAAGACTTCTCTTCCTCCTGAGCTACAGCTGTTAGAAAAAGAACGGAGCAACCACAGAGAAAAATGCACAGATACCCACTTGTGGGCTTCAGAGGCACACTGGCAACACAATAGCTAAAAGGAATTATACTATAGAGAAGTTGCTCCAGTTCTTCCAAGATGATGTTCAACCACAATCTGTCAGATTTTGCAGCCTGCAAGTTTTATAGGAAACAAAACAATAAAATCACACATTATTGTGGAGCTAAGATGAGCTAATTTATTCAACCTTACAAGCCCTCTATAGCTTTCTCATACACATATTGATAATCTTTCCTCATAAGGATGTGAATATTATTGGGTCAGAAGATGTTGCAACAATGCTGATGTAATTGTGTGTAATGTTAACTTAAATAAAACCATAAATTTATTCCAGAATTATAGTGTCTGTAATGTCATGCAACCATTACTGTTTGTTGATATTCTAATACAGGCATCAAACTGTGTAAAACCCATAAATAAATGGATCAGTGCATCTCTTGTCATATTAGCACAACTGTAATAACTGCTGCTCATGTGCTTTTATTGCTACCTTGATGCCAGAGCAAAGCTGATTGGCCAATTTCCTCCCTGTTTCTGGAGGATTACAAGTATTTTCCTCAAAGCCCTGTAGTCATCTTAGTCAAGAATCTTCTCTTATTTTATTTTTAAAATAACGTGTTATTTATAGAAACATTTGTTTAATAGAAAATATTATTTTATATATCTTACAAAGCACCTGAATGAGATGTCAGGATTTTTTATTGGCAAGGTAGCAGAATGAGGTAGGAGTTCTGCCATTTCCTGGCAAAAGCTGCGGGCATAGCTGTCAACATCTGTAAGACTCTGCCTGTTTTATTCCACTAAAACACTGTGAAGTGCAGAGGTAACTTTGTATTTCTTTAAAACGTTCTTTGACCCTGATGTTCGGTGTTGGCTTATGTTTGTAGTGTTTGAATCCATGAGACTTCATACTTATTAAATCAGCAACTCAGAATTCAGGATCACAGTCTCCAACAGCTTTGTTTAGTGTCCCTTTGTTTAACTCCCCTGTGTAATAAGTCCTGATGGATTTGTGTTACATGGCTTTAGATAGTAATGGATTTAGATTCCTTGGAGACTTAAAAATAAATGATAATTTTCCTGCTTTCAACAAATTATTCTCAACTTTTGCGTTAAAGCTGGGGTAGGTAATGTTGGGGAGCTAGCAAGATTTGAAAGTAGCACCCTGACTTGGCTCCTCCCCCTCTGGTTTTGCTCCTTGCGTGATCCAAGACTTTTTTCTTACCTTCGCCAAGGAGGTTTTTACCAACATTTATCTGTTTGTCTGTGTTCATGATAACTCAAAAAGTTATGGACCGATTTTAATAAAATTTTCAGGAGTTGTTGGAAATGTAAAACGGAAAAAGTGATTTCATTTTGGTGGTGTTCCTGATCACCGTTTGGATTCAGAAATTTTTTTAAATGCTGTGGCGGAGGTTTGCGCTCTCTGAGTGCTTTTCTAGTTCGCAGCAATGTTTTTCTTTTTCTCGGCTGTTTAGCGGGAGGAGGCAAATAAAACGAGCCGGGTCGGGGAAATCTTTCCTCAGCCATGTTTGCCTTCCGAGTTTCTTCTTCACTACTTTGTATTTTCATCCTAACACACTATTTATATGCAGCGTGTTGCTATCAGGTATGCACTGTGAGAGAGGGAGGAGGGGAGCCAGGAGAAGAAGCTAACGAAATATAAGAGATGAGAAACTCCATTTCTGTCCAAACATTTTGATTGATCAGAGTTTTTACAAATTTACAGTAAACTGAGGGGTCTAACTATATTTCTTACTGTTCATGATTCCAAAATGTATAGACTACTATCAGGATGAGGAACCACTTCACCCAGAGTAAAAAACATGTCTCTGAGCAAGATTACCTAGCCCAGCTTTAAATCATGTTCAGAAACCTTCTGCATGTGCATGATATGATAACATTTGTGCCCTTCATGCAATTTACACTGAAATGGAAGTGCATTAAAAAAGCACAAAAAAAACGCTTCAGTTTTACAAGATATATGACTTTGATAAATTGCTTCACCAGTCTATTAAAGCGATGGCATTCAATCATTCAGAAATAGCCGAGACCATGATGGAGAGACCCATGATTTATGCACAATATTTAGTACTTGTGCAGCTCGGAAAATATATCTAATAATTATTCAAGTCTTTAAAGAGTGAGATTGACCTCCAACAGTAACTTGATATTAGCCTTCCAGCTCATACTTGCTATAGCGGTGGAAATTTTATTGATGGACTGAAGTAGTTGAAAAATGATTTTCTTCATATTTAAGCTTGTTGAATAGCAGAGTGATAAAATAATTGAGCAGTCTATCGAGGCAGGAGCAGAAAAAGCATAACACATTATGTGAAGTAAAAACCATGTTAAATCATATCACCCTGAAATACATGGTGCTTTTTTTTATTGCTGTTGATACCTAAAGGATGTCTATCTTTTTTCATTTTTTTGTTTTTTTTACAGAGATAATCTCAAATTTTTCATTTAATGGATGGGGAACCTCTGTCTATGTGGAGTCAAACTGTTTTTCCACTATGCGTTTAAAGCAACAGGGAAAAGAAACAGGATGGGTTTGAAACACACCTCCTGATTTCAGCTTGACCCAGTGATTAACCTGGAAGGATTAAAGAAATACAAAGATGTAGATCTGATATAATTTATTTCCTATAAGTGTGCACAATTTTGAATATTGCATTTGTTTATGGAAATAGACCTAACATTTGTGTAATTTAAGGTTACTCATTTTAAAATGGTTAAAGAGATTCTGCTCATGTCTGAAACAATATTCTGAATGTGCTCATGTGATCTTTTCTGCTTGTTTCCTGAGTCCTGTTGTTTTCAAAGAACTCTGAATTTGGTCTTGTGTAAAGTTTACATTAAAGAAATCATTTTGAAACAAAGCAATATGTTTCAGTTGGCTTTCTATTAGAATCAATGAGCACCGTTTTTAAAATTAAAGGCCTCCTGCTGTTTACTGTGTGGCTGCAGTTGTTAGCCAAAATGGAGGGGGAACATGTTGTGTAGTGTGTGTCATGTTGATTAAAAATTGCATCTTTTGATTGCAGGCAGAACTGTGGAGATGAAAAGTTTAGACATTTCTGTGACTTCTTTACGTATTATGCTCTTGCTATTGTTGTTTTTATAATTAAAAGAAAAAAAAATATTATTTCAAATAAGTGCTTCCCCTGGAAGCATAGTGTTCATTCAGACATGATGATGGCATGGTTAGTTGCTGTTTAATTAAAGGAAACAAGTGTTTTTAAAAGAAATATTTCCACAGAAAAGAGCTGTAGATGGTCTTAGTATGCTTATCTTAATAAAATTCTATAAATCCTCCTAGTCTGGGCACTGGGAGTGGAATAAGAAGTAGATATACTTAATTATGAATTTCTGGAATGAAACATAAGACTTTCCTTGAATTTTCTAAATTATTACCTGGAGTATTGAGTCCAGCTGCCTGCAGATGTAATAAAAATTTGACAAAGTCTCTTCGTGCTTCTGAATGAACTCAGACTAGTAAAAGTAAAAATGAAGTCTATGTTTAAAATATTTGTGATAAAAGGAGACAATTAAAAACTGTTAAACTGCTCTGTATGTAAATTAGCCTCATATTTTCCCTTTAACTCTTTTGATCCTCTGTTCCCCTGTGCGTCATGAGATGATTAGCACTGGGTGTGAATGTAGGGCCTCTTCCTCAAGACATGAATATGAGTCCCTGTCAGCACAAGTTATTTCTGATGTTCTGACATTTTCAGAAAAGGCGCATTATCTGCACTCTGTCTCCCCTCTGTCCACCCCTCCATCTCCCGCTTCATGTGTCACTGCTTCAGGGTTAATGAAATGCCCCCATTGGAGAACTGGAATGAGAGATTAAGTCCATATCAGCTTTCAACTTCCACCCACACATTTTCTCAACCTGTGCTTCAATGAATGACTGGGCAGGAGTGACACACCACCATGCGCAGATGTATTTGTGGAGCGTTCATAATAAACCAAAGCTTGACTGTCATCCGAATGTTATTTTTGCTATTCTAATTCCCTCCTAATCCTTCCAGATGACATAGTTTTAGGGGTGGGAAAATCAAATCGAAAAATCGGAAATCTGGATTTTTTTTTCTTCACAATTTTAAAATCGATATTTTTGTGAAAAAATCAAAAAAAATTTTCAAATAAATAAATGAATGCACTATAAATTTTTTTTGTCATTTTTATTGTTTTTTATTGATCTTTTCACTTGTCTTCTTGGGCATTATAGCAGCAGAATGATGATCTGGCTGCTGTGTTGTTTTTTCCTCATTGAAATGAAAAAAAATGACGAGCAAAATAAAGGTTTTATACATTTATTTTGTTTTTAATCTCCAAAAATCAGTACCCAAAAAAAATCGGAATCGAATCGAATTGGGAGAAAAGCATATCGTCACACCCCTATATGGTTTGTATCACTAGTGTTGTACTCTTACAAAAGAACAGAAATATGATTCAATCTCCAGGAATTATCCAGATGTGCCTCATTTTGTAATCTTCCATCTGAAGCAAACTACCCATTAAAGCATTTTGTGACTTGCACCTGTAGAAAATGCACTCTTAAAGCCAAGTGTGTGCACAATCACTTCTGTACTGAGGTCAGCAATGCATCAGTTGACAGCTGAATGATGAGGCGCTGACCTTTTACTCCTGGCCTTGTGGGCAATTCTCCGCTTCATGAAACTGTGGTGGTCTGCCTCTACTGACACTTGAGGGCTTGAATGAATTATGACCATTGAAGAATAATAAAAAGAAGCAGAGACTGTTTTCCTAATAGATGAGTGGGATGAGAGCAGGAGTCAGACAGCATGGGAAAGAGGGAGGTGAGCGCCCCACAATCAAAGGCTCCCTCCCGATCTCTCTCTGATTCTCATCCACCTTGCATCCCATAGTCTTAAGCTATCATACGCATTCTTTGATCATGTTACAATGCAGTTGTTTGTGAGTCTTTTATCTGCAGCTTATCCTTGGGCTGCACACAGTGTGCTGTTCAGTGACTGACTTTCACCCAAAGCTAGAAAAGTTAGCAAAGCAATTTCCACACTGAATGAGTTTAAAATATGAAACGGCAGGATTGTAATGGGAGCAGACACTTCACCCATACACACATAAAGCAAAGCTGGTGTTGAGGATGAACCAGGCAGATCGTTTGATCACAAGAAAAGCTTTAAAGCTCATCTACATGGTGTTTCTTTGCAGCATAATTGTTTCAAACTGCGGCTCCTGTCATGTGCATGTGCAGGATTTCCTTTTTCTTTTTTTCATGCATATATCTGCAGGCTTTAAATGTTCAAGCTTGTGACTGCTTTACTGTGATGATTTGTTTAGTTATATTTTACTTGAATCTTCATTTTTCCATCAGACTTTGTGCAGGATGCATTGCATGATAAATTATAATGCATCCCATTAAAGACAAGGACATTAAACTGCCTTTACTTCCTTAATAGGAATATTTGAAGAACGTTTCATCCATCCTTTTTAGCTGCACATGCATGTCTGGGTGTGCACGTGACTGGATGTAGAGGATTAGGTGGGCCATTTGTGGGAGCCAACTACAGCACGGTGACAAAGATGGGACTCTTTCTTTTAATGGGATCAGTGTTTCAGTGCTTTCTGTCTGTATAAGTTATGATGTGGCTAATGTTTAAAACATGCTCTGCAGATGCAGCGTGACCCTCTTAAATAAATGACTGCAATGCCAGGAGAGGGAGTCATCTCAGGATTAGCTTTGCTGAGGGCAAAATGATCTGTAGACTCTGACTCACACAGGCTTATAAACAAGGACATATTTATTAGCAAACGGGCACACACCCATGTACTCAAACTTCTAACAGAAATAAAATCACTTAAAATAATGGCAACGAGTTATCATTTAATATCTCTTCCTGCATGTGTGTGTACAAATGACAAAAAAACAGGCTACTCTGTAGATGTGCGGCAAAATAATTACAACAGTCCCAGCTTGAAACCAAATAATTTCCATTCAAAAACCATGTTTTTTTCTGCTTTCATGCCCTGCAGCATCATTGCAGTCTGTTAGCTGACAAGGCTCACCAAGCGCTAGAAGTGGTGCCCTGCTCTTCGCCTGCAGTGCTCCTCTGCAGAGCTGCTCCAATGTTAAGACAAGCTCATCCAAACGCTGACATTTATGATGGATTTCCAGCAACTCACTGGGTGACTTTACCCTAAAAAGCTCTTACAGTCAGTAACACCATCATCCCAGATCCCACCCTTCCTCAAACCCTTGATTTCCATTAAATCTTTCGGTAATTTGCCTCATGAAATGATGAGAAATTCAATTTGATTGAACAGTTTGTCTGTTAGTTGTAATAGTTGAGGAGATGATGCTAACATCTGACTTTCATTTGAGTTTTTCAAATGTCAGATTCACTTTATTACCATTACACAGCAATTATTGTAACAGACAGAAAAAAAACTATATAGCATTTACAGACTAATGCACAAAAGATGGTTATCCTGAATAATAGTGCAGATAAAAGTTACTGGGTGGTGAGTGACTCTCCAGGTTTGATGAATAAGCTAGATAAGGAGATGTCAATGCTAGTTTTCAAGTATTTTTCCTACAAAAATTAACACAAAAACCTTTTGGGGTTTCTTTCTAGATGTTTTTTTTTTAATCTCGTACAATCTGGAAAAATACCTCAAATTTCAGAGCCTTGAATATCATTTAGATCAGAATGATCAGAATAACTATTTAGAATTGATACATTATTGGTTTAAAATACAGGTGTCAAATGTGTCCTTTAACAGACAGCACATGGTTTTCATCAAAGATCTGCTTGATGTTTTCTGGTTGGCAAAGGTGTAGCTTCAGTTCCTATCATTTCGTCTTGGGTTAATTTGTCCCTTTCCACACATTTCTCTACATTCTTGAGATAAACGGCAATGACCGTGATGAGATAAGCAGAAATGCACATTTCCGCTTTAACCAGGCTCTTCAGATCATCGACCTAGCTCTTCTGGAGTGGCATATGTGTTGGTAGTTAGGTCATCATTTATCATTTATGTTGACATTTCCTTTGATCTGATGTCCCCGCATGTACGTTCAGTAGCACAAACAACTGTATTCAGTATGTGTGTGTCTCGATCTGAGCTTGAATGGATGGGGTTTTACACTTGTGGATGTGCAACTGCTTGTCAAAGCTGGCACACGTGTGGTTGCAGACAGGTACTGCGCGGAAGGTTTAATGACCTGAGGTGGGGCTGACTTCATTTTGCCAATCTGAATACCTTCCTTGTGCCACCGAGTGCATGGCTGGTGACAGGTGGAGCACTGTGACAAACTAATGCAGGCAGAGAAAGCCTGTGTATTTCCTCAGGCTGCAGCTTCACCTGAATGTTAAGTGTCTAAGAGGAGTTCACATGTTGACACACTGCAGCTGCTAACATGCACCATGAAAGCCTGACTAATCACATTTTCACAGGCATGAATACTCAGATACACACTAAGGTTTTTACAGTACTCTGGAAATACAAGACATTGAATGGTTCTTTCGTATGTTTTCAAAAACTCTTAAAGGGAAGCTTGTTGTGATACAGAACTATCCTTTACTCTCATCCACACCATTACCCCAGATCGTACCCTTCCTCCTAACCTTGGCCTGGTTTGCCTCTAAATCCCCCATCTTTGTGGTGGGACCTCAGGCATGCCTCTAATGGCTCCCATAATGCACCAGTACAAATTACATTTCACTCGCATGGCTAAGCCCAATTTTTCTTTTTTACTTTATTTCTATTTATGGCTTTATTTCTACTTCTTTATTTCTCCCACCATCCTCCTTTTTCATCTGCTCCTGTCCAGTAGGGACTCTCCAAATCTTCCCATCACAGCTGCTGATGTCTCTCCAGCCGGTGTGCCGCCGTAAGTGCTCGCAGCTCCCATCCTGATCAGAGCTATGCTGAATGTATACAAGGAGATAAGCTGCATGTTTAGCTAATGGCTACATGTAGCATCAAAACTGTATCAAATTGTATTGACTTTCAAGCGCTGCAATAAATGAAATATGCATCTTACTGTCATCTTGTTGGTTCTCAAAAGCCTTTCATCTTTGACTGTCAGCCAGGGCATTTCTCAAAGGGTGTTTGGTATTGTATGCTTTTGCAAATTGCAAGTGGCTTTTATACTCTGACATGCAGCCTGCGGCTTTCAGCATACATAAGTGGACATTGATGGATTCCCATTCCCGTCAGCACGTGTGTAAGTTGACTGGTTGAACCAAGTAGTTTCAACCATGTGAAGGAAACACAGCACCAAAATCTTTTATTTTTATATTTTTCCAGTATGTTAAGGTTATTTTAGGATTCTCACTTGACCATGTAAAACTGGAAATGCTCATACGGCATGAGGGCAGACTGTGGAAAGAAAGATATTCTTCAACATGGAAATTTTCTGGCCTTAAATGGTCCACATGATAATAACAATGAGCGCCACTAAGCCTCACAATTTGATTTGGGGGCGTGAGGGACGTGTAGAGGACATTTATCAGCATGACACAGGACACAATGCTCTTTTTTTGATTGGTTAAATTAGTGGAAGCTCATTTGCTTTCACTGCAAAATCCTTTACAGGGCTTTTTGTTGTGTTAATTAAGCTAGAGCAACCATTTTGTATGCTACTTGCATACAAAGCTGCAAAGGAGAGAGGGATGCTCTTTTGCACCACTAAGGCGTTATAGTTTGTTTTTTGTGATTTGCACCGAAGATGAGCTGCTTAAATGAATATTTGCTAAAGAAAAATGGGTTTGTATTAGTCTTCCCTGGATGATTGCCTCAAAAGAGTACAAATGCTTGAAAAGACTTTTCTGCTTTGACTGGAACACTGCCAGCATCTCTTCTCTTCACCGCTGGAAGTGACTTAATACATACAACTCGTTGAATTTGTCTGTTGATAAGGTGCCAATGAAAAAAAGTCTGGAAATTGCTTTTCTTAAAGTGGAGGCAGTCTATGCTCAGGAATTTTTTTGTCTTTGTCAGCATTTTAAACTGTAATGTATGGGGTGAAAAACTGCATCCAATGAACGAACAAACGAATCCATTTATGATTTTTTTAATGACCTGTGTGATATGGCTAGTAAAAAAGAATTGCCAGGGCTGCTCTTTTAAGCACCATCCATCACAGTGAAACTAAAAATCTGACGAGACACGAAGATGTTTTCCAAACTATAAAGAAGCCAGAAATTAAGGTTTTAAAACCACCAAGCTTCAAGATTTTAGCTGTCTGACGGTCTTTAGTATGTAATAAATGACACCACAAATCCCCTGCACACATTTTGTGTACTTTAGCCCTTTGAAGCATTTAAAGGTTACATATGGTTCCCATAAGTACACCCATCATTCTCTTGATATCCATTCAACACTTCCAGCGCCATTAATTAGTCTACAAATAAAACACCTTGTGTAATAGTGTATCTTAACCCACTTCATTTGCTGCTTTTATGGCCTGTAATGTAGTCAGACTAAAATTTACTGGGGGTGTAGCTTCCCACCTCCCTCCTCACACTGTCCCTGACCTCTCATTAATCAGCTAAATCAGCTGTCGGACACTCTGAAATGCTAACTTGCTTCAGTTCAGTGCATTTAGACAGCAGCTTTTGTTCCAAAAGCCAAAATCTCATGACACAGAGCAGCACTGCCTCTCACTTCCTCAGAAAAACATTCCTTGTCTTTTTCCATGGTCTGTTTTACGTCATCCATTTTCCCCTGCAGGTTTGTTTAGCCTTCAGCGTTTAGTTTTCGGATGCAGGTCTGGCTGATTTACATGCATGATGCTGGTGATAGAAGCTATGACTATGAAAACCCACCAGCGTAGCTTCTTCAATTTGTTATGCCTAACAACTCCTTTTTTGTCTTTTCTGCATTGCATTTGTGTTTCGTTTTTTAAGGATGCAAAGCTGCGTGAGCTGCTGGATGTCAGCACGCTGGCTGGAAAGATGGAAAACAGGATGCTGACAGTGGTGAGCGGCACAGACATGGTCAACATCACGTACCTGAACTTCATGGCCTTTCAAGAAGAAATAGCAAAGGTGAAAACTCTGCAAATACAATACAACCATATACAAATTCATATTTATTGTTTGTTCACTTAATCTGACAGCAATCACTGCAACAGTCTTTGTTCTAGACAGGGCACAGCAGTGCTAAACCACAATGAGACTAAACACATGATTCTCACATGGCCCCGTGTATGTGTTTATTTATTACAGGAATGGGCAGAAGAGCTGTTCAACCTATCATCTAATCTCTTGGTACAAAACATGTCCAGAGAGGCCTGCCTTGAAAAAGCGTAAGTTATCCTCACTCACAAGCACAAACACACATGCAGGAAGCTTTGCACAAAATGTAAATCAACAATCTCAGAGAAAAACATCAAAATCAGGTCTTCCAGTGCCAGAAGCATGCCACTGATCGCACAGGTCACAGCAGGTATGTGCTGGATATTGCATAAGCAGGGACAGCAGGAAAAACAAACAACACATCTCATATAGAAGACACTGTTTTCTGTTTAGTCTAGATGCAAGCTGGGATTCCTCACCAGTACATGAAGCATCTTATGAAACTAATTTATTTTGGCTACATGTTCAAGCTCACAGCTCCTTTTGGTCCCATCTAAAACTTCAAACAGCTAACGGCATCACATTTTTCTGACTGGGAGGAACAAACTCATCAAAAATCTACAACTGATTTGTTTGGGTAGCAAGTGACAGAGTAAAGTGCATGTGGCTCAAATATGAATCAGAGATATTGCTTTTAAAGAATACCCAAGGCTGTGCGCACTGACAACTCCCAGCTGCCTGATGTTTATCAGCAAAGAGCAGCCATTAACTCGCACCCCTGAGGAGACTAATTGACTTATGAGACAATAAAAGTGTCCATCGACCACATAGCACGGGGAGAGTTGAATAAAATTGAAGAGAGCAGCTTTCGCAGTCACGTCGGTTGCTCACAGCAGTAGCTGCTGTGCACTGCTTGCTTACAAATAAGGCAGTGCTCCTCCCTACAACCACTGCAGCATGAGGAGGCTTGATCCCAGAGGTGATGTTGATGTTTCTCCGGATTTGGTTGATTTTCTCTAACTCTTAAGGCGGTGACATGTTTTGGGGTGAGGGGGGATGTTCCGAGCAACAGGAAGCTAATTCCAACCCAGCATGTTTTCAAATAGTACCCGGCTATGAGATGTTCTTTTTACCTCAGTGCAGAAGCACACACAACATGCCTTTGTTTTACATCACTCAATAATCAAACTGCTAATCAGAGTAAAATGTTTGCCAATGGATCGGATGTAAAAATTATAAATAATTTAACCTCAACCCTTTAACTTGTGCCTCTGCACACATTTTTGAGAAAAAAAAAGTGCTTGAGACAAAAGCCTGTGTGCCCCTGTTAACTATTAAAGTTATCTGTGACTTCGCCTGTGGCAGTCAGCCTGCCCTATGAAGTGGACACTGTAATGGATATTAATTATTAGCCAGCAGCCACTTAAAGCCCAGCCTGTAATGATAGCTCCTGTTGCAGCTAAGCTATTTATAGCCCAGGTTTCTGCATGGCTCCGCACTGCCAACGCCTGAGACTTCCAGGGATTAACAACCACTCTAACCTGTTGTGTAAACACAGATGGGCATTCATGGTATGTATGCGAAGGCGTGTGTATATCATCCAGAGATCAATAGTTTTAAGTCACACATGTAAACTTAAGCAAGCACCCCTATAAAATGCTAAATTTCAGCAAGAGTGTTACACAGAAAAACTGCTAATACATTTTGTTTAAGGCATTTTTCCATTCAATCCAGATACACTCGACTGAAGCTGCAGCTCAACCCTGAGGGACGAATCCCTGTCAAGAAGTAAGTCTTTCTGACTCATCTTTCGCTTCCTCTCCACCCCATCCACTCTTTTGATCAATGCATAAAGTGGCATGCTCTGCTGTTTCTCTTTACTTTCAGCATTTGTGAGCTTCGGCAAACACACTCTTTGTGTATTACAGTAAAATAAAGTATCCCTACATTTATCATCACAATATTTCTCATCATTATTATTTTTCTCCAATGTGTAAAATTCCATCAGCTTTTTTACGTTAAGTCTTCTTCCTCAATATTGTTTTGGTGTGTGTTTGTCATTACCCCATTGAAAATCCAACTCTCTCCTTCTCCATTACTCAAGTTGAGCTTTCAGGCAGGCAACAGTGAACTTCTGTGATAACCTCCCTCAGAGGACGCAAGCAGTGGGTGTCAAAACAGCGAGGCAGAGATACGCTCCTCACCGTTTAGGGAATCAACCTCCTAGCTGGGAGGACATGTCAGTTTGACTAATGTCAGCTTGACACTACTCTCCCACTGCGCATACAGTATGCGCTCATAGACTAGCACACACATACCTCAGCAAATAATTAAAGTAGGCTATAGAAGATTAAAACAGACCTAAACAATCCTGCAGTAGCTGTAATGAACCAGAGTTCATTGCAGTAAATCATGTTTAATGTCTATATAAACAAGAATAAAACTGAAGGCAAGGGTCCATCCACACAGATAAAGCTACCTCATACTGTATCAGGGCTTTTCAAAATGCAACTCCAGAGCCAAATAAACAGGGACACAACCTACACAATAGAATTATTTGGAATTATTTACATGCTTGCACGCTTTATGAAAAAATACTATTTATTTGATTTGTGTATGCAAGATGAAAGATTAATCTGCCACTGCTGAAACAGGATATGTCGTCTTACAAGCTCATCACTGTCATTTGATAGGAGTAATGATGATGGCATTGATAAAAGAAGTAGCATTACAGATGTAGCTTTATGTGTTCATATGTTTTGGGTTTGTATGATCTATTTAAACAGTTGACAGCATCATTATTCTGCACATTTTGTTCTAACAATTCATTAGATATTTATGATAAATCCTGATGCTTATGTAGCAGAAAAATGCTCACATTCGGTTCAGCTTTTCTGTTCATTCAGTCATTGAACACACAGTTTGATACATTAGCATCAGAAACTCAAGTTTTCCAATACTTAAAAGAGGTGGATTGATAATAGCAGAGAGTTAATTATTAATTGTGACATTCTTAGAGTGCTTTAGTTTAAGCTGGTTGTGCTTTCCTCTCCTCTAACTCGGCATATTTCAATGTCCTCACAAGACAAGAAGACACTGTGATAGGATATCCTTAATAAGTGTCAATTTTTCAAGCTTTGGTGAATTCATGAGTTAGACACATGGAGATTCAGAGGGAAGACTTTTTTCTGTGCATTTTCTGTTCTTACTGATGAGGGTGTGTTTTTGTCCTCCTCCAGTATCTTCAGGATGTTCTCAGCAGACAGGAAGCGAGTGGAGACAGCGTTGGAAAACTGTAACCTCCCTTCTGGCAGAGTAAGCCAACATAATACTGAAGCCACCTCCTTTTATTCTTTGATATTACATCTCTTCTTATTTCCTCTGAGCCTGAACTTGTTTCCATGTGGGTATAAAATTCTCTATCTCATTCTGTCTTCCTTATCTTAGTCTACTAGCTCTTTCATCTTCTACCCTATCCATCAGTCTGTCCGTTTGCCATTTAGCTCATCATCTATTCTCCTGAAACAGCAACTGGTTGCTTTTTTGCTCATTTATTTGGAGTCATACTCTCTGAGCATCTGCATGACTTCCCACTCAGAACTGATTTAGTCTTGGTTGTGATGAAACAAGCAGACCCAATGGGAGCAATAAAGATGACAAAAGCTGTTTTATCTTTACCTCTTTTAGATATCACCTAAGAGACGCTGCCTCCTGATGCATACAAGTGCAAACAGTCTCTCAGCCCCCTCTCTGTATCCTAACAGTACAATTCCAAGCAATTTGCATCCCCAGAAGTTGCAAAATGCTGTTTAATTAAGTTCTGAACACATGCTGAAACATATGGACACTGAGGTGGGCAGACACTATGAGTGGCTTCCAAATACAAACAGAATAAACATGAACGCACAATACAAATGCACATAGAAAAAGCTATACATAATTAGCACCTGAAAGACTGTGAGAGGAAAAAACATGTTGTTCTACGAAGGTCTGGTGGGATTTGCTGTTATTTCATTGCACGAGTAATTAGAGCTAAATGGTATCGCTGCTAATCCCTCAACACACACATGCACACACACGTAAAAGTACATTCACAACATGGTTCACACCAAGGTCTTTTAAATGACTCAGTGAGTTTCAGCAGGGCTTGACCTGCATCCCCCTCCCTCACTGCATCTGTCTTTACCTCCCATTCTCTCACTGCTTTCTAATAGTTTTTGGTTCCGCTCTGTTTCTTACTGGCACATTGCTGTTGCAGTGTCTTTATCACAGCAGTTTGGCTCTAATGGCTCACTCTGCAAGTACAAACTGCAACAACTTTTTTTTATTTGCATTTTAAATTATGTAATCATGTGTACAAGGTCTGCAGTAAAATATCTCTTTAATGAAGACCTCAGTAAGTTTGCTACATATGTTTTCTAGATACACAGTTTGTAATGTTATGACCCCTGTGGTGTGTAGGGGTAAAAAGAGTGTGGTAACTAAATAAAACAGGAACTAAAGTAAAAGTTCCACAATGAATTTATTTAGAAGATAATTCACTTCAAAAGGAAACAATTCAGGTTTGATCTCAACTAATTCTGTGAAAGGAGATCAAAAAATGTCTACTAAGATAAGCAAGCAATATTCAACCAAAACCAGTATGCACTGGATAAGTACAACTTAAAGGCAAAACATAAAAGAAAACAAAACTAAAATCTGTAAATCGACTTAAAAAACACCACAAAGACAAACATAATCTGTAATTCTACAGTCAGACAGAAAAAGGCTCTGTAAGTCTACAGCCAGTCCTTACACAAGCAGGGTAAGGTGGCAAACCGTGTCACCACAGACACAGCTGTCCTGGATGATAGCGCTGATTGTCGTTTAATAGGAGAATGGCAGGGAAGGTAGCCAATGATTGAGACTCCAGGAAGACTGTCCACCAATCCGGAGGCGTGATAGTAGAGGCGGAGACCAGGAAGGGTGGCCAATCATCCAAGTGCGCTGGAAGCATCCTTATTTACATTCCAGCTGACAGTCCTGTTGAGATTTGATTTTAGAGAAAGATGTACTTGGCTCTGATCCTGATCCTCAGGGTAGTGACAAACCCTGGAAGGGACTTGGGCCTCTTCTAGGATCTCAAGGTGTGGAATCTGGGCTACAACTAGCTCTTGTGCTTTCACACAGTGTTACAACCAAGGACATGGCTGTAAAATAAAATAAAGATGCCCAAAAGAAAATGTGGAGTAATATAGGAAATATATTGTTCCAAGTGGCGCATGGACAGAGACAAAATTAACAGAAGGGATTGCCTATTTCAATCAATGAAAAAATAAATAAATAAAAGAGAATACATGAATATAAAGTAACAACCGGTTCAACTAACTAACATTTCAACAACAACAAAAAAACTTAACTGACTGCACTACCAACAAAACAAAACACAAGCAGAACCGCTAAATAATAAAATAACAGAAAACTACTGAGGAGGTAGAGAACTCTTTGGCACAATCTCCTCTGTATTTCTGAATAAAGTGGTCTTACAAAATACAAAAATTACCAAAAAGCCTTAGGAGCTCCACACAAAAACCCAGAATCTCTAAAGTACGTGGCAAAGTTGACAACTTGTGCACAGAACACAGCTGGCACTGAATGAAGGACTGCCATCCTCTTTTTCCTGGGGAGGAGACATCTGCAGCAGCCATTGGTCCAGAGGGCAGTGAATCAGGGAGCACGTGAAGCAGGTGTGTTGAAGTGGAGCCAACCCCAGCTAGGTGATGAAACAGAGGGGTAATCCGAAGATTTTTTTTTTTTTTTACAGCCATAACACACAGGCTTAGGCAAAGACTTGGCAGTGGGCTTTGGTTGGGCTTTTGTCTAGGAGTGAGACTTGGACAGGTGCTGGGGAATCGGCTGGAGCTTGGGCATTGTATCATCATACATAAGTACGCTGACATCAAGAAAATATTCATTAATATTCACAATTGTTCAAACTGGGTGATGAGGGGTTCAGCTTGAAGCTGCCTTACTTGTATTTTGTCCCATGAATTTGCAGACTGAGATGCATTCGGTGGTCACACAAAACAAATTAGCTGATGTTATACAACACAGATGCAAGGCATCCAAGCATTTTCAAAAATATTGACACAACTTTATACACTAAATACATTTAATAAAAAGCTAAGGTATGTGAAAGCATAGATCCTTATATCTTATCCAGAAAAAAATATTAGTTAATTTGTTTTCCCAACATCTCTAATTATCTGTTGCTTCACAAGCGCCTATATGGACAAATAGATAAAAGTATGGAAAAGCTTGGAAGCTTGGAACTAGTTAATGAAATCCTGCATTGTCTCTGTTTCTCTAAAAATTCTATTTGGTGTTTTTATACTGTTGTTGCTTTGTATGTTCGGTGTAAACAGACTGTGCTATGGCCTAGATTATGAATGAGACTCCAGTTCATCTTGTTCTCATCATAAAGCAGCTCTAACTAACTCATCCCATTAACTTTAATTTACCCACAAAACAGCAAAAACTGGCAGAGAATCCTTAATGAGGTGAAGCGGTTTATAAACCTTTAATTAGGCATGTTACTTAGATGAAAAGTAGAGATATAACAGACACTCAAAAGTCAAACATTACAAAATGTTGTGTGTCATGAAGGTTCGACAGGTGGTCCAAAATGTCATTAAGGAGAAAAGGCACAAATGCTCTTCAGAAGACTAGAGACAAATTAAATGTCAACTACTGGGAACTCATTACCCTCCAGTGCCATCATGTTGCAGCACAAAGTGTCAGTAGGACTGAAATTCAGCTGAGAACTCATGCGTCTTTCTCAACCGCAAACTTTCTTTAAAAGTTAATAAATCAAGAGAGTAGTAAAAACATAATTAAGTTTTTAAAAAAAGTAATAATGTCATGAAGCTTCCTTCACATTCTGCAAACATAAATATATCTTAAAAAAAAAAAAAAGAAAAAAAAAAGAAAATAACTGACTCATCTTTGTTAAATATTCATGTCTGGGGTTAAATAACATTTTGGATTGAATAAGGACACTGCTTATTTATTGTGAACATTGTGCACAGTGTAGGATCTGTGTGTCACACATCTAAAGGCAAAGTCATATATTTTTAAGGTCATTTGATGACTCGCCTGGAAATTTATACATTGCCGTTCCTGCACAGTGTGGTAATCCTTCCTGCAGCCCCGTATCTTCTATCCATGTATTTGCATGCATGTATGATTCATGTGATCATATTGATGTTGTCGTCTGCAGAATGACTCCATCCCCCAGGAGGACTTCACTCCAGAGGTTTACAGCATGTTCCTGAGCAACATCTGCCCCAGATCTGAGCTGGACCACATCTTCTCTGACATGTGAGAGCCTTATAAATGACTATTTCTGGTTTAGTAGAATAAATGTTTTTAAAAATTTGTGTGCTGGAGTGATAAGTTATCAATCATCTGGCACTTATTTCAGTCTAACAGCCACATAGAGGACGCTAGCCTTGCTGGTATAAGTTTGTAGGTGCAAAACCAGCTTTTAATCCATTAAAGGCATCATAAAAAGTTAATTAATACATGAAAGTGTGTTGTAATGGCCCAGGTTGGGACTCTTTTTGCCCTGTTGTTTTGCCCCTTGTGCTGCAGAAGTAGAGTTGCCCTTTGGCCCTTACCGACTGAGACCATCAGCTCAGGCAGTGCGCCAACATGACTGATGTCAGTCTAGGCCATAAATCTAGATTTTAATCACAGTTAAGTGAGATGGCATGAGAGCCAGGAGGATAAGCAGAAGATATATTACTGACACAGTCTTAGATATGAAAGGCATTTTAATCAAATCTTTTAATTTACTGAACGCAGCATTCAATCATCTGGTCTTTTTCATGTCTGTTCCTCTCTCTTTGAAGATTTTTTTTTCCTTTTTCGCTTTAATTAGAGCTCATCCCCTACATAATCTTCTGCTTGTTTTATTTTCTTTTTGATTTTTGATCTTAGGTCCGCATCTTTTTTATTACACGTTTTCTCTGATCTTCCTTTGTTATTTTGTCTTTTTCTCGCCTCATCTCAGCGGGGCGAAGAGTCGACCATACCTGACCGTGGAGCAGATGACAGAATTCATTAACAGCAAGCAGCGAGACCCTCGTCTGAATGAGATACTCTACCCTCCACTTAAACCAGAACAGGTTCAACTGCTGGTGGACAAATATGAACCTAATGCTTCACTGGCACAGAAAGGTCAGCAGCTCAAATGTCTTTCACAGACATGCTCATATGTACACAGAAACACCCATAATACCTTTTAAGCATTTCAGGTAATTAAGTTCTGTGAGAAAAAAAAATAAAATAAATCTGTGCTTGGCATTTTCATATCTTTATCTGCTTCTAACCAAACTACAACTATTGACCTGCAATTTTCCATTGCTTCGCAAATACATTTGGCAGGGATGTTCCCATAGCGACTGCTGCGGGGTGTCCAGAGCTTTGGAAGTGATGGGACACAGAGAACTGCCAAGAAAAACATTAGTAGCATCTGAATGCAGCACAGTCACAGGCAAATACTCACATTTATTACCACAGCCAAAATGGTTTATCCTAAAAGTGCTAAATTTAACATACTGGATATTTCCTGGCAAAGCATTGAATGCATGAGTGTAAATCGACAACCCCTTCTATAGTGCTTTAAGTCAAACGCCAAGGTTTGGTTTGATATTGTTCTTAAATCTCTATTTTTTTTTTCTTGAAAAAAATAAATACAACTGAGCTAAGCCCCAGTTGGATGGAGTGTAGCAGACTATCCTGATGTAAATGCACCCTGAAGCTATCCCAAATTTTGCCAAGCAACAAGATAATTATTCCAAGCACAGCAGTGGAAAAAGAAAGAAATCAAGGTTTGCAACAGCCCAGACCTTGGGCAAATAGAAATGTTGCATGGGACCTTAAAAAGGCCTTGCATAAACAAGTATTTGACACCCTTAATGAACTAAAACAATGTTATGAAGATTGACAGACCAAAAGAAACTGATTAACTTAGAGAGGGAGTACTTCATTTGTTACATACGTTTTTCTTCAATTTGACATAGTTCTTGTCAAAGAGATGATGAAACTGCTTATGTCGTGTGTTTTTCAACACATTTATATAATGTAAAGATATGTTCAAGCTCACATGATTCCAGACTATGCCTTGATATGTCAAATCTAAAAGATGCAATACTTTCATCTGTTTTTTGATTGTAAAGACATAAAGAAGTACCACCAAAACCAAAAAAAAGAACTAGTACGGAAATCTAACCATCCTCAATGTCAGATCTGGGAAGCCATTCCCCCTAATCCCTCCCTGCCCTTCCAGCTTACTCCATCTCGTCCCAGTGCCTTGAACTCCCCCAGGAAAACAATAGAATCCACAGGTGGTACCCCCTCCGGAAAACCATCTTGAGATGCAAACAATGAAAATTGCACAATATTCCCTGCAGGCCACCCTTTGATTCACTGGGGAGAACTCCAATACAGAGGCACTCAGCCAAGGCTTGTCAGTGTCACCACATCTGCCCCAGTGCTTATAGGCCCAAAGCAACTCCAGAGTATGATGGAGTCTAACCTCTCTCTAGGAGTTGGATTCCAGAGCCCAAGTACAATTTTGTTCGATTCAAAACACAGTTTATTTCTAAAGGGTTATTTAAAGGGACAGAAAGAGTGCTATATTGGACACAAACATTAGACAGTCATATATACATTTTAAAAAATATTATGAAAACAAGTAAAACTCGAGTGAATAAATAAATGACTAACTGTTGAATGTGTTCCACCCCTGTAAAGGAGAATAATGCAGAATAAACACAAGACATGATGTTACTGCTGGTACTGTAAGCGCTGTACTGGAGCAACATGTTTCCTCTACACTAACGCATCATGTATTTAGACACGATCAGCGGGTTAAACTCTCAAAATAAACTTTGAAGAGAACACTCCATGAAGACAATGTACAGTCAAAAATGAGTAAAATAACACCCAGCTATTGGCCTTTTTAACATATTATTGTTCTAATAATGCACAGTGGTGCACTGTGGCCTCACAGCAAGAAGGTCGAAGTTCGAGCCTCAGCTGGAGGGTAGGTTTGAACGGCGGCCTTTCTGTGTGGAGTTTGCATGTTCTTCCCATGTGCGCTTGAATTGCCCTGGACAGGCGACTTGTTCAGGGTGTACCCTGCCTTTTGCCTGATGATTGCTGGGATGGGCTTCAGCTTCCCTGCGACCCTTAATAGGACTAAGCAGTATAGAAAATAAGTTAATGTTTATGTCATGATTTGGGTTTTTCGGTGCTTTGTTTTTGGGCTTCCTGTTTTATTTTGTAGTTTTTCCTGTTTAGTTCCTCGGTTCTTGTTTAGCTTCATTGATTTCCCGTTATTGAGTTCACCTGGGTTCATTTAGTTAATTTGTTTCACCTGTGTCTCGTTTTGTTCTGTGTATTTATACTCCTCAGTTTTCATTCCTTGTTGCTGGATCATTGGTTGTAGTTAGTCCCTTGAGTGTCCTTTGTTGCGTGCCTTTGTAAAATAAAGCCACTAGCATCTACATCCCTGTTCCCCTCATCTCTGCGTTTGGGTCCACACCTCCGCTGCCACCTTAACAGAATGATCCAGCCAAACGAGGACCCAGCGGAGATGATCACGCTGTTCGAAAAAATTCGAACAGCGTGAGGCCTCGGGACCTACGAGCCTCTGGACCTGGACCCTTACCGGACCTCATCCAGGAGAAACAGGCGCAGACGGCATAAACGACTGGCTTGCCCGGTGGAGAGCCCGGGCCAGTCCCCTTTTCTGGGAACTAGGCTCGCGCTCCGCCCATCCGGACCACTACCACCGCCAGCGCCCAGGTCCACGTCTCCGGCGCTGCAGGCTCCCACGCCAGCGCCCAGGTCCACGTCTCCGGCGCTGCAGGCTCCCACGCCAGCGCCCAGGTCCACGTCTCCGGCGCTGCAGGCTCCCACGCCAAAATCAATGAAGCTAAACAAGAACCGAGGAACTAAACAGGAAAAACTACAAAATAAAACAGGAAGCCCAAAAACAAAGCACCGAAAAACCCAAATCATGACAGTACCCCCCCCCACAAGGGCCGGCCACCGGACGGCCCAAAAAGATCAGAGTCCAGACACGGGTGGGAGGAGGGGGCCCGGAGGAGGGACCAAGGGAAAAAAAAACAAAGTGCAGGGGCACAGGGCCGGGGGAAGAATCCAAACGGCCCAGCTCAGGAAACAGTCTGGGGGCAGCCTCGGCTCTGGAGGACGGCCGGGAGGCCCAGACGACGGGGGCAGGCCTGGCTTAGGATCCCTCACGTTGGACACTGGAGGCGGAGGAGAAGGGGCGACCTCCTCGCCGGACACTGGAGACGGAGGAGAAGGGGCGACCTCCTCGCCGGAC
Source organism: Telmatherina bonti (assembly GCF_933228915.1). Taxonomy (NCBI): domain Eukaryota; kingdom Metazoa; phylum Chordata; class Actinopteri; order Atheriniformes; family Telmatherinidae; genus Telmatherina; species Telmatherina bonti. The sequence continues at coordinate 26,803,221 of NC_136614.1, read as the reverse complement.
ACTGGAGACGGAGGAGAAGGGGCGACCTCCTCGCCGGACACTGGAGACGGAGGAGAAGGGGCGACCTCCTCGCCGGACACCGGGGCTGGCGCTGGGGCCAGTGGGGGAGAATCCCAACCTGGGACCCCCTCGGGAACTGGGGACAGAGGGGGAGCGTCCCGACCTGGGACCCCCTCGGGAACTGGGGACAGAGGGGGAGCGTCCCGACCTGGGACCCCCTCGGGAACTGGGGACAGAGGGGGAGCGTCCCGACCTGGGACCCCCTCGGGAACTGGGGACAGAGGGGGAGCGTCCCGACCTGGGACCCCCTCGGGAACTGGGGACAGAGGGGGAGCGTCCCGACCTGGGACCCCCTCGGGAACTGGGGACAGAGGGGGAGCGTCCCGACCTGGGACCCCCTCGGGAACTGGGGACAGAGGGGGAGCGTCCCGACCTGGGACCCCCTCGGGAACTGGGGACAGAGGAGGAGCGTCCCGACCTGGGACCCCCTCGGGAACTGGGGACAGAGGAGGAGCGTCCCGACCTGGGACCCCCTCGGGAACATGGAGCAAGGGAGGAGCGTCCCGTCCCGGGACCCCCTCGGGAACATGGAGCAAGGGAGGAGCGTCCCGTCCCGGGACCCCCTCGGGAACATGGAGCAAGGGAGGAGCGTCCCGTCCCGGGACCCCCTCGGGAACATGGAGCAAGGGAGGAGCGTCCCGTCCCGGGACCCCCTCGGGAATATGGAGCAAGGAATGTGGACGAGCTCTGGGCGCTGGCGTGGGAGCCTGCAGCGCCGGAGACGTGGACCTGGGCGCTGGCGTGGGAGCCTGCAGCGCCGGAGACGTGGACCTTAACAGTTTAAGCAAATTCTTCCATTGCTTTTTAACTTCAAGACCAGAGTAGTCAATCAGAGATCACTCGATCAGTAATTCTCTGTGCAATTACTCGAACAAACTTCTGTTACAAAGGAATTACTAACCGTAGGTATTCTTTTTCCGTTTTACCTACTATTATGGATGCAAGCAAGTTACTTTTTTACCATATAGAATGACAATATTATATTCTTTGGTGTGTTTTAATAATAATAAGCATTTTTAACCATTTAATGTGCAGGTCAGTTAATGTAAACATCCACCTCATGTACCAACTCAGGCTCCTCTCAGTTACATTCCCAGATCCAGTAGGCAGTTTGGGAATTGTCATGCTCATGCCTCCATCTTTACCTGTCACCCAGCTCAAACTGTACCCACGGTTAATTTTCCTTGCTGCAGGTGGTAAGCCCACATGGGGCTTGTGTCTTGTCACTTTTCTGGACTGAACCTGGTTGAGTCCCAGGAGCCTTGATTCTACAACCAGGCGATTGCCGCTGATCTCCGTCCTCAGAGTGTGGCGAGGGAGATACCTTGATTTCCCTCTTCCAGGAAAAGTGCTCCTTGCACTCTGGAACTATTCCATTGAGGCCTATGAGTCACTTTCAGTGTGAACCCTCTCTGAACTTACCCTTGGAAGATCCAGCCAGGCACTAATGCCCCTGACATCACATCCTCAGGATCATAAGGGAGCTGACTGACAGTCTGCCATCAAGATAAGATGGCTTTTCTGTTGAAGTTCATGCTGCTGTCGTGACGTGTATTTTCCAAAAGGAATGATGCAAAGAAAAGAAATGAATGGAGCATACATGCCTGTTTTAGTTGTTTTTGTTTTTTTTTGTTTTTTGTTTTTACAGGAATCAACCACAGTTTTATCCACTACACAGCCTTCACAAAGGAGGGGAACATTAGTCATCTTTACTAGATTATAAACCTGCCCTTGCCAAGAAAATCAGTAGAGACACAACACAGAAGAAAACTAATTAAGGCTAAACCAACTTTTAGTTGTTCCTTACCCACAGAAATCATTAAAAACAAAGTGATCATCGGTCTTGAATTTCATTTGTGTCTCTCATGAGCAGAAGAGGCCAATCTGATGTTTATTCTAGTTTTCTGTCTTGGTTGCATACCTTTCATTTTCCATCATTTCTCCTGATAGTGTTGTCCTGCGTCTTTGTTTTATGTCTCACAGTGTAGGGTTTTTGTGTTTTTTTGTGTTTTTTTTTCAGCATTTCTATGGCACAACTAACTTTTGTTGTTTTTTTAAAGGGAAAAACTTTATTCCTTATGGTGAAAGTATGTTATTGTAGCTGTCGGTGCGGGATGTTGTTCAGTAAAATGATTCAGAATGGTCAAGAGTTTAAGACCAAAGTTATGATCTGTGGTTTTTACAACCCCTTGGGTGCTCCAGGGCAGTTTCAGTCCCTGGAGTGTGAATAATTAATGGACGTCAGTATATTTCAAAACTAGTCAGAAGCACATACTTGCAAGGTTCACACACTTCTCCAGAATTGCTTTAAAACAAGCTGCAAGCACTTCCCAGAGTTTGTGATGTCAATACTATACAGTCACCACTCTCAACCATCTCCACGACTAATGCCACCCATTTCTTCTTTTTTTTCCCTCATGTTTACTGGGGGTTTCTTGGCACTGGCAACAAAACACAGCAGCTGTCTGGCAACAACTCATTTTATTTAAAGCTACATCACTGAAACAGGCTGTTTGGAACAAGGCTAAACACCCAGAGCTGCACACGAAGGATCGCACTCAAAAGACATGGGAGCAGTGTTATATAATAACTCAACAAAATTTGTGAAATCAGTCACCAACTTCACAAAACTTAATACACAAAAAGGAATTTGAGGTGTATAATCCAAGCATCAACAGTCACAGAGAATGATTCATAAAGAACTGAGATGGATGACTGGACATGCAATGCTTTAATGTGTTGATGTGTCAGTAGACCAAAAGCTGCCTGGACTGGAGAACATCCCAACCTAGATACCAGGCAGCTAAGTTGGGAATATGCCAGGACAAATGATATCTGTGCTGGAAGGCATTTTATACAAGTGTGCCAAATAGAGCCAACATATTTTGTACAACGCCTCGTTTATTGCTTAGTACATCAGCAAACCACTGTACTGCTTCTGAAAAGAACATTTAACACGATAAATGAGAATAATTCATCTTAATTTTATCCAGCTATATGAGGAAACAATGTGGATTTCAGGTTACATTTATTTTTATTAAAAGTTTAAAATGTTAAAAAATGTTGATGACCTCCAGCTCTAAAAACAGTTTAGTTCACTGTATCATCATATTTTTCACATCAACATGTTCAATCGCAAATATAAATAAGCATTTACTGAATAAATCAGTTAAAACTTTACTTTTTTGCTCCATGTGCAACAAAATAAACCATGTGTACTAAATTGAGCTGAATCCACATTTTGAAGCACCAGTTTGACAATCCAGTTTGACTGCCCAGTATCCAACACAGATCACAGCGATGCACTCCCACTGTGATGTTGTGTGTTCATCCTGTTCCAGGCGCTCTGGAAGCTTGCCCTTCCCTGTCCCAGAGACACATTTTCGCCATGTGAAGTATTTATCTAGCCTGGAGGAAGTGTTGCCATCTGCTCTCCAGAGGGGTCTGCAGCACCACGTGCTACCTCCACACACACATTTATACACTCATACACAGCTTCACCACTGTCAAGGACACTTGTATAAATAAAAATGGTTCCAGACTTTGATAAGAGGAAATATTTGGGTGTGCATACCAAACATTTAGATGGCACCAGAACGCATCCAATAGATACATGTGGAATATGGCGTCAATGCAAAGAGCTGTGAGCTTCAAAATCACCCGTAAAGTGTGGGAAATAGATCATTTACTCTTGTCTGTTCATTCTTTATTTTACATTTTCTCAGTTCTCTTTCTTGGAACTTTTGAATATTATACATTTGATTCATCTCTGTGCTCTCATTGTCTGTGACTTCTTTCATCTGTGCTTGCTCAAATGTAGCAACACTGTTTAAAGGCAGGTGAATAAAATGCTGGATGAAAGAAGACACTTAACTTCTTTTGTTCGATTTTACCCACTTTTGTGTTAGAATTTTTATATTTTTTGCACAATGTAGCCTTTCATAGAACTTCATCTTCCAAGTCTCACCTGTGTGAATCATACCTGTAGGCTTTCTCTCTGGTGCATCTGTAATCCCGACCATGTTAACATCATCTTCTTGCCGTGACCTACTGATGTCTTGAGAACTGGGAAAACTCTGTGTCTTTGTGAGTGTGTGGTGTGTTCAGGTTAGACCTCGGCCTAAGAAAGAGAGATCCTGGAAGTCAGCTGGGAGGAAGACATTGAGTGTGACTGAGCTCAGATGTCACACAGCAGCTAGCATTAATTAGTCCAGCAACTCTGCAGAGGGCGGCCCCGCATTAATTAGCATAAAGTGGCAAGAGGGACCTGCTGCACCCGTCAAGCTTGCATCACTTAGCATATTTAGCATAATGTCAAATAAGCATGTGTAGGTGGGTGGAGGAGTTGCTTTGCCTAAACTGTAGTGTCCACTATGAATTCCAGATCTGATCTATGCAGGTGTATGTGATGTGTTTGGTAAGCTTTTTGTGCCTGGATGGCTCAGTCTTTTCATCGACGGCTTTATTACTTATTTATTCTTCAATATTCTCTTCCTGAGAGAATTCATTGAAGATATGAACTCACAAAACGGCATGACTTGACACGAGTGACCATGACAAAGAACCAGAACATGGAACAAATAGCTTCAAGGGCATCTAAGCTTTGTCACACCACTAAAATACTTATAATGAACACCAGCAGGGCTTGTTGATACAAGTGTAGCCTGAATAGTAAAGAAGTACATTTATATTGTGACATGAAGGAGTCTTTCATACATGTAAGCTAAGCATTTTACAATAACGCAATGATAACTGTCAGATAGATTAAAAATAACACAACTTGGACCTAATGTAGCATAATGAACATTTCTTGGTATTTCCAACGTTAAAAAATCCTTGAACTCCATCAATAGTGCCTGAACAATCAGATTTTTTTGTTACACATCTCTTCATTGCAATATAATTGCAAAGAAGAAAAATAGATAAATCTAAGATAAATAGTCCATCATATAGCATACATCTTATTCTGTTTCGAATAATTAAAAAGACTAGGCGGATCACAAAAGGCTTAAATGATGCTGTGATTGTAAATAGACACAGATGTTCTCAGCAAATCCTACTATCCAGACTAAATACAACATTCATTAAGAACGTTTCACTAAAATAGTTTTATAGTACACTATTTAATATTTAATATTTGTGACATATAACTTAAAAATAATTGCAATGCCCAAATTCACCCCAGAAAAAAAAATTGTTTCATGCCTTTTTTTCCAATGATTTTTTTTTTTTTTTTTTTTGGAAAAGAATTATAATGATTCTGAAAAGAATTATATGATTCTGGCGTTTTAAAGACATTGTGTTATCTAAAAAAATAAATGAAAGTATAACTAGGAGCTTAGGTTTGTAGATAGATGTCACATATTTGCTCTTTTTTAAGGTAAAATTATGAATGCTATACTATATTTATTTAAAGTGGTAAACTGCTCAGAGGAAAGGAACTTTACTAATGGGATCATCATGGGAAATATGTCATTAGAGATTTTGAAGCTCTGGTGTTTAGGCTTCTGTCTGGAACAAAAACATAATGAGTTCTGAAACGTGTGGTCCATGATGTTGTGTTCATGCAGGTCAGATATCGGTGGAAGGCTTTGCCAGGTATCTAAATGGGGACGAGAACACCATTATTCCCCCTGAGAAGCTGGACCAGAGTGAAGACATGACCCTTCCCCTTTCCCACTATTTCATCAACTCCTCACACAACACATACCTCACAGGTACGCACACACAGCACATCTGTGATAAGTCAAAAGTCTGTTTTGTTCGCAGGGAGCTCTGTCTGTTTTCCTCTAGTTAATTTTGATCTTGACTGATCACAGAGATTCATCTATTATTCTTCTACAAATGAGCAGATCAGCCATTGATTAGAAATACACTGATGGTTCCACAATTGAAAACACTCAACTTTATACACCACGGGTCAGTCAAATGCATCATTCCATATCAGGCTTCTTTTCATGTGTGACCTCTCAGGAGGTTATCTAATCTCTTCATGCCATGAGACACATTTAACTGATATTCATGAGTTAAATATTTCTTTGACTGGTAGTCACAGTAACTGGTTCCCAGCAGTGTGCAAGCAAGGCAGTCACAATACAGAGGCAATTTTCTCTTCAATGGATATTAGAATTCATCTATTCAAATCTATTCTGGGTGGAAACTGGAGAGCATTGAATCTTTCAAGTGGATCAGATTTCTCCTGTGATGGAAAAAATGGGATTTCTGTAATATCCCAGCCTCATAGCCTGCAATATAGAGAAATGAGAAAAACAAACAAGAAGTCATTGGTTTTCGACTCACTAATACATAGTCTTCTTTAGATATTTCAAAGTGACACACATTTTTTTATTCTACTAATTCTAATAGAGACAGAGACATGCAGCCAAGTAGGATACATTCTTGCATTGTTGTTTTCCACAACTTTATAAAATCTTTCTTAAAGGTCTTTTTGAAATAATAATACGAAGAACAGCTTGTGCAGTTGGTTCATCCACTTAGATTTTTTATTTTTGTTTACTGACAACTTCATGATGTATAAAAGACATTTCTGGCAGAAATAATGTCATAGAAAAATTGAGTTCAAAAGTGACAATGTAGATTAACTTTTCACTTTGACATAGTTTACATATTGCAAAAAAGCACTATGGAGTATGTTTGTTTCTGCACGTTCACAACTAAAAGACTTAATAAGCTTTTGTGAAATGAAACATTTTTCTGTGGGTGCTTTCAGCATCATTGTAGCAGCTTCCTGAGCTGCTGTCCATGTGTCTCCTTGCATGTGGTGTACAGCGGGTCAGCTCGCGGGCAACTCTTCAGTTGAGATGTACAAACAGGTCCTCCTTTCCGGATGCCGCTGCATTGAGCTGGACTGCTGGAAGGGTCGCACCACAGAAGAAGAGCCTGTGATCACTCATGGCTTCACCATGACAAGTGAAATCTCTTTTAAGGTAACATTGAAATACAATTCCCTCAAGTTCCATTGCAACATAAATTTAATTCATATTTGGATTAACTAATTACTTGGCTTTAGCTATGGTGGCTTTTTAGACACAATCGATTCTGGGTAAAAAGAAAAATCTGAACTGAAGAGAAACACTAAAACCTTGAGTGTGTAGACTCTCATTCATTTAGGTACTTGTCATCTTAAGTATTTGAAGAAAAAAAAGCAACCTTTTCTTTAAGTTCTTAAGATTTTAAACAGCTGTACTTCCTGTTTCAGTAAGTGACCAGTTTGAGTTTGGAGCAGGCCATCGACTTTAAGACTGCATTCGCATCTGAAACTTTCTTTGGTTTTGGCATTGTTCAGATGAAATCATACTTTTCTGTTAAAAAAATGGGGGTCAGTATATGTAGTCACTAAACCCAGTTAAGCAATACTGTAGTGTTCATTATTAATGGTCCCCTAACATATGAGCAAATGCACCCTTGATTTTTAACTGTTCAGTGATAAAAAGCTATATGGTTTATAGTTTTCAGAAGTGTTTCTGAGCCCCTGCAGGCATTCTCACTATAGAATCATGTATGTTTTAAGTGTTGCCTGAAGGCATGACGATCACAGCCATTCAGTGTTGCTTTCCAGTCATGTATAGAGAGCTTTCTTCTTTCTTTTTATGTCTTTGCATGATCTTTCATACTGGAGATGATAAAATGGTCCAATTCTTTGCATGTGAAATCTGCTTTTCAAATAAACTCTTAAAAATCTGAGTGGGAGACAGTAAAGAGTAATAAAAACTTATCTGTTTTTTCGCTGTTTAAGTAAAATCTCTATGGCTGCTTATGGAGGCTCTTCTTCTATTAGCAGTTACTCATTGCATCGTTGACAATTATAACCGTGAACACTGAGGCTTTTATCAGTAAAGCAATGTTTTGCTTGATGAAGTTTGTGTAATGTGTTCTAAAATACTTACACATTAAGATTTGAAATGCAGAGTAGACGTGGTTGAAAGCAGCACTAGCAATTTAATTACTGTGGTAATGGAAACATAAATTATTTATGACATAATGTTTATTAAATGCATAAACTTCCATCGCTTTGAAAATATATTCATTGTTAATTACTGTCTTTATGATTATGTACATGTAGCAAAAAGCAAACTTTGACAGAAAAGCAGACAGATATGGAGTAAGATAAGAAGATGCAAGATAAAAAGAAAGACGTTTTTTTGAAAAAGAGGAAAAACAAAAAGTGGGGCATGCATGCAGCAGATGGCAAATTGTAAGAGACAAGCCTGCACTTCATAGCCCTGAAGAGGAGTGCTGTGGGGCGATCAATCGAAGTCTCAGAGGAGGAGAACACAAAAAGAAAAATATATTTTACTGAAAAAGGAGGACATGAAAGTCTAGGGCGCACCGTAGGTGTGTTTAATAGATGAATGAAGGAAATTTGTATCTAATGATAGTAAGTACCAGCAAAATGAGCTTGATTAAATTAATACAAGAGCAAAACACAAAAACAGAAGTGGTGCCAAAGAAGGAGCACCATAGACAGAAAAGGTTGTATTACGGACAAAGATTTTTATTGAAGGAGATGGTTCAAATGGAAAAAAAAAGGCCTTAAAAGGAGTGAGACTGTTAGTTATGATGGTATAATTGACTCAGACAATTGTTGGATTTAAAATCTGATCATAGTTGTTAAACTGTCTTTGCTGGCATTGATCTGTGACACCATTGTTTGGATTAATTCATAGCTGTAAACATATCTATGCTGTAATTAGCTAGTAATAAATGAATGATAAAACATGCTATAAAAGGTTTATGTTTATATTATTGTCTTATAAACCTCAGCAATTTTTACTATCATCATTTTGAAGTTATCTTCTGCAGCAAATGATAATAATTCTGTGTACAAATAAACAACAAAATACAATGTTTTTAAGTTTTTTCAGATGTTTACCTCTTTTTAGCTTCTGCCCATTTATTCAGCTTATTGAATCATTTGTTGCTTGGTTTGCTGTTTAGGAAGTGATCGAGGCTATTGCAGAGTGTGCCTTCAAGACTTCACCTTTTCCTATCATCCTTTCTTTTGAGAACCATGTGGACTCGTAAGTCAGCAATTTGTTTTGAATCAGAAGCTATAAATGTTGAACCTTTTTGATGGTACAGTACTGTCTGTCACTATGCAGCTGTCAGCTGTCAGTTTTCATTGTTTTTTTTTTTTTTATATCTTTAATAGCTCTGAGGAATTTGAAAAGGGAACATACATATTCATTATATTGACATTTAGTACTAAAATCTCTCTGTGTGTGTGTGTGTGTGTGTGTGTGTGTGTGTGTGTGTGTGTGTGTGTGTGTGTGTGTGTGTGTGTGTGTGTGTGTGTGTGATTATTCCCAGGCCAAAGCAGCAGGCGAAGATGGCAGAGTACTGCCGGTCAATATTTGGAGACGCATTACTGACAGAACCTCTGGAGAAATATCCCGTGAGTACATAAGTTGCCTAAACACACACTACATATGCATGCACTCACATTAACATTCACACTTTTCTGTACTCTGCCTCCTTTTTAACACACACATACATAAAACATGGCTTTGCACGGAGGGATTCAGAAGGAATTAACACACAGATGAGTGCACTAAAGGCCCATCCTTGAATCCTTCTGCAACGCTTCTGCTCAACATGCTGCACTCTTAAATGGTCTTTGAGAATATTTAAGTGATGCATGAATGTTTTTTAACCTTTTCAGAGGATCTGTTTTCATTCAGAAGTATGGATAAAGAGAACCTATTTAAAAGACTAAAATGTTGTGGTTGCCCTGTTAATTGTTGAGGAAAATGATCCATTAGCAAATCCATTAGTTGACCACAGAACTAAATGTGTTTGGTATAGGGAAATTACTGCATTATGGGATATAAACCTCATCCCATTTGTGTAGCATGGTAGTGGTAACATTATGATACTTTGCTGCACTGTATTCCGGATGGTTTTTATTTAAATGTAACAATAAATGCTGAATTATTCCAGTGAAGTTGTAGATAAGTCTGTCGATCAAGTCAGTCCCAAGCGGGGGTCACTTATTGCAAAAAAAAAAAAAAAGTTTCTACTGGTTTATTCATGAAAATTGCATGGAGAAAGCCAGGAACAGCCCTAATTTTCATCAGTTTTGTATGAAGGAATGAGCTAAAAAAAAAACTGATGTGTAGGATTTTTAAACATTTACCAGAAACATTGCAGCACCAAGATATAACCTTAGAGACTGCTCTTTGATATTTTACATTACTAAACAAAAACTGTCTCATTCATGACTATGAATATCTGTTTTAAAGGTCATATTAATATTGAAACATAAAAAAAGAAAATCTCATACTTTACAACGCCATTGTTTCTTCTCTTGTGTACATATTCCTATGATTATATCAACGCAACACTGCAGGACTTTACAATATTTGACCTCCCAAAAGGCTTCTGTCTGATTTTGTTGGGACATTGACATTCACTATATTCATTCTTGGAGTTTGGGATGCTCAACTTTTTTTTTCTTTTCTTGTCCCAAAGCATTACTTTTGCATTATTATTCTACTTTACGGCACCATGTTATCACCAGAGAAAGCAAAGTAAAGCAAAGAAACTGGCAGAGTAAGAGATAAGGCAATAGTCAACACCACTGACTTCTACTGGCTGGAGAGGGCTCAGAAGGGAGACATGAATTAGCTCTTATTATGGCTGTTCAGTAGTGAGGCTTTAAAGCCACTGAAGCAAACGTTTGATGATTCATCCCACAGTCTTTCTTATTCCTCTGCATCACCTCTCTATCATCATGGCAAAGACTGGAAATGACAAGCGTTTAAGATAAAATGGAAGTTTTTTCATGCTGTAATCTAAACATGACTTTCCTTGCAAGCCCTTTATCTGGCATTTCTCTGTTTCCATGGCTACTAGTCAAAAGCTTGCATTGTTCCTTTGTGACCAAACTCTTATTCCCACACCCACCAAAGGCATCTTTGTGTGTAATGACGCAGCCACTTGTGGGAGGAAAATATAAATACCTGTCCTATAAACTCTCACATGCAGGCTTGGATCCCTGTCTTTTGCAATCATGAAAATGCCACCTAAACTATTCCACATGTACAAAATATAATCTTTTACTTTGTCCTTACTGCTTTTGCTTTTTTCACCAGGGATTTTTCTTATCCCTGTGTTGGTATAACATTGTAGAACAGTCGAAGTTCCCACCAGCCTGATGCAGCATTATCTCGCACTCGCAGGGAGCTCCTCCAGCTCCGCCTGCCAAAACCCACTGAGAGTAACAGTCCTCTGACTGAATTTGACATTGAAGTATTATCGGGGAAAAGCCTTTTGAATGGAGTGGCAGAGGGAAAGAGGAGGGGAGGGACATTAGGAGACAAACACCAAGGGAGAAGTTGGAGCGACAGAGAGAGAAAGTGCCATTGAGGAATTAAATTTATACCACAGAGCTTGGAATGAGTGAGAAAGGTGAGAGCAATGACAACCACTCCCCTCTAGCTGTGAGACAGCCGTGTGTACAGCCTATCGAATGAAACATCAGCTCCATAAGTCCATGGAAGTTGGGGCAGGTAATGCAGCTTCGTTAGTTCCAGCTCAGCCAAGGGTTATAATAAAGGGGATTATGGTTGTTTTTTGGGGTTTTTTTTTTTTTTTTTTTTTTTGGTTGAGAAACTTGAATTCCTCTTTCATCTTCACTTCACAAAAACTTTTTTGACTGCAGACATCTTGTGTTTGTTTTGTTTTATCTGTAATAACTCTGCAATATATGAAATATAATCTAAAATATATTTTGCCATTAGGGAAGTCTCTAAAGCTGCATACAAACCAGTCAGAAATCAGGTGGGATTGAAATTAAAATGTACATTTATTCATTTTCTGAACTGCTTAGTCCAATTAAGGGTCACAGGACAGCTGGAGCCTATCCCAACAATCATCAGGTGAGAGGCAGGGTTAGGGTTGGACCCTGGACAGGTCGGCAGTCCATTGCTGTCAAATTGTACAAATATGAGCTATTCACTAAAGGAAATACTCTAAACTGTCTTTTCCAGATATTACAGTTAATCCAACTTAAAGTACAAACAGCAACACCCCATCCATGTCATTTCCCCTCCACACATGTTTACAAATAAACAAAGGAATTGACAGAAATCTTCTAGAAATGTCTGTTCCTTTCTTTTCCAAAGTAATCTAAAAGGCACCTTTCACAATTTCAAACTTTAGGCCTGAATGAATGTGAGAAAATGTTTGTAAAATTTATTAAAACTACACCTTTTGAAGCAAAGGTTTTATTGACAATAAGCACATAATTCAAGCAAAAGTGAGATTAAAAAATGTTGCAAAAAATAGGTGTGTGTTTTACATATGTGCACAATGGTATGGCGACCTACCACTACGTCACGATACCATGTAGTGTTTTAACTCACTACCAGTGAGTTAAAACAGGCACCTGACATGATAAACAAGACACTCATCATAACTGCTTTGTTTGCACTTTGTTGAATAATAACATTGTAAAGCATATATAATGTAACATAATATTATTTATAATACAGGGGTTGGGATATTGTCCATTTTTTTACTCAAATAATGTCAATGACAAAGCAGGTATTAACCAATATATTCCTACATTATCTTTTACTATTTTTAAGTAAAAAGCTAATGGAATGTTTGAAGTTGCAAAAATTTCCCCCTTTTTTCCTTTTTTTTTTTTTTTTTTTTTAACAATCTTTATGGTTTAATTGTGCACAAAAAAAAATCACATTTAAAAAGTCACAGAAAAATCAATAAATGATCTTATTGACAACAACCGTTAACATCTTTGCTTTTAGGAAAATGTGTATTATTTGCTGAATGTTCGTTTTGAGTTTTTGTTGTTTTTCTACATCACGCATCACAGCCAGTTTCTTTTGACAACATGTACATATTAGAACTAGTCACTGATTGTTACTAATTAAGTTTATAAGACTAAATGTTGTACAGTAGACGGGCGACTTTTTACAAATCTAAAACAAAGTCAATTTAAAAACTACAATTACTTTCCACAACTGGCTAGAAATTAATGAGGAGAAATAGTAAAAACAGCTTTTTAGGAACATTTTCAGAGTATTTCTGCCACTACTAGATCTTTTAAACTGCATTTTACCCTTTTTTTTTATAAGCAGCTAACCAAAATGTTTGAGACATTTGGGGTGCAAAGCCTAATTGAATTCATCCAGTTAACTTGTAGTTTAATTCAGCAGGTTTGCAGTACATTTGAGTACAGCCAGGATTACATGTCACATCTAATCATGCATTTAATTGGGAGTGTTGGGAGCCAATTTAAACAGGACGTCTAATCTTTATTGCATCACTTTCTAAAAACAGCAGTCAAGCAGGGTAGAGTCTTTATCTCCTTGGAAAACAGGTTATAAGATGAAAAACAGTCGTGATGTCTGGATGAACCTCTCTTTCCTTCTTCTTGAGAAAGACCATGTAAAAGTAAAAAATGCTGAGGAAAATGGAGGTTATGTTTGCTGCTGATAACTTGTAAACACCAAAACTGTGCATGCATGTGTGTTTATACAACATCACAGGAAACTTTTTTTTAAAATAATAAATTATTGATACTCCTAAACACAGTGATCTCTAAGCAGTGTACCCAATAAATAAATCAGAGATCTTCCTACTTCTGGGCCGCTCTCAGGACAGGATGATGTTGATATTTATTTCTCAGTTTCCTCCCAAGGGTGCAAATGTAGTTGTTGAAAGTGTAAACCTTTCTTGATAAATCAACAAAGGGTTTTTTTTGTTTTTTTTTTTTAAATTTCAGTTCTGTTTTTTTTTTATTACTTCTAACCAGATCTGCTTAGCAGAATCCCTCAAAGTTCATTTTGAAACCAGTTATGGCTTTAATTTACATTTTAGGTGAAATTCCAGTAAAATTAATTAAAATGTTCTAATTTTCCAAAAGGTTGTTTAGCTATCCAAACAACCTTTATGTTTATGTTATTCAGTTATTAACAGAAAAGCAATTATATGGTGTTTTTCAGTATGTTTCCATGCCTGATTCCTCCCATCTGTTTATTTTTCGTTCCATGCAGCTGGAGTCTGGTGTGCCACTGCCCAGCCCAATGGAACTGATGGGGAAGATCTTAGTGAAGAATAAAAAGAAACACACAAAAGCAGATGGAAGCACTAAGAAAAAACTCTCTGAGCAGGTCTCCAACACCTACAGCGATTCCTCCAGTGTGTGTGAGCCCTCCTCCCCTAGTGCAGGTATGGCACCTCATGAACCTATATCCCACAGACGGTGCTATCAGTAGGCATCAGATCTTATTCATTACTATGTAAATGTAGCTAAACAATCAGGGTCCATCTGTGCCGTTGACCAAAACTTTCCAGGAGTTGCTGGAACAAACCCATGGTATTGTTTAGGTATTCATAATTTCCATAGCACTCAACCAGAAGTGGATATTATTAGCTGTTGCTTTTTTACCTGTTTTTACTTTTTTCGTAACATTACTTGTAATCCATCACACTGATTACTGATTCAAGCTTCATTTTAGCACACACTGCCACCTAGTGTAAGAAAATAGGCAGCACCACCAGAAATCCCTTTCAACCAATACACACATCTGGGGTGCAAGGGAGAATATATATGCATATGAGATGCATAAATTCAAGTTAAGAAAAAAATAAAGAAATTGCTTCCATTGCAGGTTCAACTAAAGAGGAGATGGCGGATTCCTTACAGCCCTCGGAGGGTGCGGAGCTCAGCCTGAGGCCACAGGGCAGAAAGTCTATTGGTGAGTCATGACCACAAACTTTAATCCTTAGCAGAAAGCTCATTAGACTCCAGTTACAGGTCAGTCTGATCATTATTTAAAATTAATTTCCTGCATCAGTGTGATTTTAGGTCCGTCCCTTAATCTGCAGGTGGAGAAGCTGGCTCAGCGCCACCAAACTTATGTCAAATCCTCATAAGCTCCGCAAGTTTCAACCTGTCAACATAAACCTAGAGTGTCTTTAAGCTTTAAATGCGACAAGATTAAGAGGCTATCAGCCTCTAAACGTTTGTCATTTTCATTGATTTTGTGGAAATGTTGATTAAACTTACACAGTAATTTATGTTTGGTTATATTTTATGCCTCAGGTGAGGTGGAGGCTGAAAGCGAGGATGAGGACGACGATGATGATGATTGTAAAAAGGGCTCAATGGATGAGGTGTGTATTTTCTAAGTCAATTAATTATCTTTCGGTCAGTTTAAATGTAATGAACATTGACTGTAGCGATGTGGCCATCTTCCCTCACATATGTGACATCTTCCAGTAATGCTTCTGTATTTTCAGTACCCGGAATAATGAGGCCTTTGAGAGTATTTTGGACCTGTAACATTCATTGTCCCTTTGTGAGACATTATGCTGCTTTATGTTGTAATAATTTCTTTTTAATGTTTGTCTTTGGACAGGGCACAGCAGGAAGTGAGGCCTTTGCCACAGAGGAAATGTCCAACTTGGTCATCTATATCCAGCCTGTCAAGTTTAACAGCTTCGAGGGCTCCAAAAGTATGTAATGTCACCACTCTTTGGATATGTATGACAAATAAATTCATATATTTTGCTTTTTTCTTTAAGATAGAAGTAGTTGACTGAAAAACAACCCACATTACAGTGCATCTGTTTCCAGGATGCTTTAGTCTGCAATACTTACAAGCACACTATGTTCCCTGATAGTGCCTACAGGAAGTCTGTTCACTATATTAAACTGTTGTACAAGCATTTGTTTATAGACAAAGAATAATAGACCCTGATTGGGTTTGTCTCTTACCATTTGATTGCTTTGATCAATATCCCCATTTTTACCCACAGAGATCAATCGCAGCTACCAGATGTCATCTTTTGTAGAGACCAAAGCTTTGGAGCAACTGACCAAATCTCCTGTAGAGTTTGTGGAGTATCCTTGTGCATCTCCCTGATGCTTCTGCTTTTTAACACACAGTAGCTCGCAGTGTTTACATCCAATTTATTCCCGTCTTTGTGTACTATTGCTCTATCAGCCTCATTTCCTACTTTATGGTAATTACGGTACACTGAGGCTATTTGTGATTGCTTTTCTGCATTTTCGTCGCTTTGCCTCAGTGGATAAACACGTTTGATGATAATAATAAGATAACATGCAGATTATTGTGTGAGATTTAAATGCAGTCATTATGAAGCAGTAATACGAGATGTTTTTGCAGAGTGAGTTGTAGTTTTCTCCTGCAGATCCCTTTGGCCCTGTCCTTAACCAGCTCTGTTCAGATACAACAAGCTGCAGCTGAGCAGGATCTACCCTAAAGGCACTCGAGTAGATTCATCCAACTATAACCCTCAGCTCTTCTGGAACGCCGGCTGTCAGCTGGTTGCGCTCAACTTCCAGACCATCGGTAAGGAAGGATCAAAAGAAGCATTTCTATTAAAAAGAAAATCATTTCCAAGAAATCTGCTTTACATTTATGTTTAATCTCGCTCAAATTTGGAAAAACTTGGCTCTATTATGCAGGTTAGTTTTTAGGTTTGGGTTAAAAGAAAAACAAAACACCATTGTCATTTACAGATTTATCAATGCAGCTGAACCTGGGCATGTATGAGTATAATGGGAAATGTGGCTACAGACTGAAGCCAGAGTTTATGAGACGGCCAGACAAGCACTTTGATCCTTTTACTGAGAGCACAGTCGATGGGATAGTTGCCAACACTCTGTCGGTTAAGGTGGGTGTACGTTTGTTTATCCGTTTGTGCTGTGTGCGTGTTTGATTACCTTGACGTTATCTGATTGACATGGTTTACTTGGAAAAAGAAGTGAAAGGATTTGCATGGACACT
This sequence comes from Telmatherina bonti, assembly GCF_933228915.1. Lineage (NCBI taxonomy): Eukaryota > Metazoa > Chordata > Actinopteri > Atheriniformes > Telmatherinidae > Telmatherina > Telmatherina bonti. The sequence goes on along the minus strand of NC_136614.1, from coordinate 26,786,356 downwards.
TTTTTCAGAATTGGATGGCCAAACTTAAAAAATAAAAAACCGTTGATGCCAATCTGGATATATTTTTTCCTTCAGCTTTGTCATTACAATGTGATGTTGGTCTTTTTTTAATGTTTTATTTCTCTCTTCATCTCTAACTTTCTGTAATAATTGTCCTTCCAGATCATCTCAGGCCAGTTCCTGACAGATAAGAAAGTTGGCACATATGTTGAGATTGACATGTTTGGCCTACCAGTAGACACCAAGAGGAAAGCATTCAAGACCAAGACATCACAGGGAAATGCCATCAACCCGGTTTGGGAAGAGGAGGCCATTGTTTTCAAGAAGGTGAAAAGGATGGTGTTGCATTAATCCAGTTTAACAAATTTCATGAATGTGCATACTACTGAATTAATAATAGAAACTGAGTCCAGCTCTCATATGCCTGCAAATACTATAACTGATATTCATGTGTTAGAAAATCTCAAACCTTCTTCTTTTTATGTTTTTTTCTTTTTACATTGTTCACACTTCAGTGTAACAGGTAACTGGGGTTGTTTCAGGGGGCATGTTTGTTAATTTACTGGCTGCCAGGCATTGTTGTAACAGAAAGCCTGGTGTGATTTAGAGCATTTTGGCTAATTTGAGGGGACTGTGGAATATGGAGGGCAGATTTGGCCAGGTGTATGCATTGGGGAGTCTTCAGGATGCGCATTCAGGCTTGGGGAGGCGCATTTTGGAAACATTTTGATGCACGCCTGGCTAAATTGGCTTTCCATAAACAGAAACCGAAAAACAAGTCAAAAGACATATTTTACAGCCAGTGACTTAATTAAAAAATCCTTACAGATGTCTCTCCTTTACAACTTCATAAAAATCTTTGTAATTTGTTTTAATATAAAGAAAAAAAACTGCCTCTTTTGTTATGAAACATCTGAGATAGCTGCAGGATTTAGATTCATCACCTTGAAAGACAATGAACACAATAAAATGGTTGTTAATTGTGGTGAGCTGACATACTTATAAGTGCACTTTATACCTGTTATCTATAGGTTGTCTTACCTACACTTGCCTCGATAAGGATAGCAGTGTTTGAAGAGGGAGGGAAGTTTATCGGCCACCGCATCATACCTGTGTCAGCCATTCGCCCAGGTGACAAACCTTTATTTTTATCCACTAAATTATTACACCACAGTATACTTTTAACTCAAAACAGATTAAATATCTGTTGATGGATATACAGTCTATTATTGTCTTAAAATGTGCCATAGAAAGCATCAAAGTATTAAATGGCACAAACAAAGACCAAGCAGTCATGTAAGAATTTGTAGATTACTGCAGCCATGTTTGTTGGCTAAATAAGCTGTACAGTTTGTTTACCATTGTTTTATAACTAACAGACCTCAAATATGACTCAACCCTGCAGGTTATCACTATATCAATCTTAGGAATGAGAAAAACCAGTCGCTGACGTTACCCGCCCTGTTCGTTTACGTTGAGGTAAAGGATTACGTCCCTGACACGTTTGCAGGTGAGACAGAAAAACTAAATGTTTCACAATGATGCCTGACTTGTGATCAGTGGTACAGATACTTTTTTTTCACTTCTCCTTAGATGTCATCGAAGCCTTGTCAAATCCCATCCGCTACGTAAACCTGATGGAGCAGAGAGCCAATCAACTGGCTGCTCTCACTTTAGAGGAGGGAGGAGAGGAGGAAGGGGACAAAGAGGTGTGTGAATGTTTTGTTTATACCACTCTTTCTATTTTGCATGCAGGTCAGCCCACATGGGTGTCTGCTCAGTCTTTGTGTTTATGTGTCATGGATTGGTTGCCAATGAAACCGATCCGTGACACAAGAGGTGAAAGTGGAAGCTGTTCCAGAAAACAGATTTCACTAACTGGATCGAATCCTGAAATCAGAGTCTTGTTTCTGAGATGTCAGGTTAACAGAAAGCAGGCTGGAGAAGGTAAAGATGTGAATACGGCTAAAAGTGTGCAGTTTCAACCCTGGAAATGTTTACATAACGTCCAGCATGATATATGAGCTAGCTTAAAAATGTTTAACCAGGTCGGTGATTGTTTGATGACCTGTGCCTCATTTGACTGAAACGTAATACAGATTTGTCATATTTTAAGAGCGATTACTGAAGTAGTCTGTTCTTTGCATAGAAGCTGTTTTGGACACATCTGCTTAAAAGCCAAACAGGAAAATTTTGTACAAGCGAGCTGTCTGACAACCTGGCAGCTGACCACACTCAGAGCTAAAGTAACTTATCTTGCGAAAATGAGTAACAGGTTTTCCAAAGGGGGATACCCTGGAGGTGGGCACAGTCCCATGATATGTACTGTTTGAGTCCATTAACATAACATCCTCTGGCCTCCAAGGTACAATACAATTCATTTTTATTCATCTTTAGTTGGAAGAGGATTTCATGATGGAATTGACAATTCAACATGATATTTTGTTCATTTATTAAGAAAAGGTGGAGAAAAATTTGAGTATCCTAAACTGTATAAAGCATTTACCGACATTTACTGAGACACGAGTTTGACATGAGAACCGATGAGCCAATCAGCATCATAAGTGGTACTGAAGGTGCTATCATCCTGTTGGAAAGTGTTGGAAAGCTGCTATGTATTTCATGTTTTTTCCCCTACAAGTCACAAAGAAGTATGCTAAAATGTCTTATTAAAACAGACCCCCCCTTATTGTAAAACACAATCTGGCCTAATGATCAAAATACATTATTAAAGAGAATAATAGGAAGTATATATAATGTTACTTTTAAAAAAATGGATTTGGGGACAGGCATAGAAATTATTTATTAACAAAAGAAGGGTTTAAAAGGCCCAGAGAGGCAACAGCATGAAATAACTTGTTTTCATCACAGATCCCAAATGTTAGATACTTAAACCATCTCATTCTCTTCAGATCTGGTTATTTAGGACTTCAGGTGTTTTTATGAGTGGCTTTTTGGATTTTGAACACAAACTCTATGCATAAGTATATCCATGTGTTTTAAGGTGAAACCCAGAATTTTAGTTGTGGTTTTATACCGAACAGCTCAATCCTAACCCAGACCGATAACATAACTACATGCCTCAGTTGTAACAGAACATTTTAGCAACGGAGACGGAGAAGAGTTTAAACAAAAAATATGATTTTCTGCCCTGATTTCCTTCCCTCTGACATGATATGTACTACTCTTATCAATTTTTAAAGTATTTTAAAAAATCCTATATTACAAACATACAGGACAGAAACACTTTGAATTATGTATGTTTGTGTTTCATGTGTGCATATAGATACATGTACATGCATGTATGTGTGTATGTATGTCATGTGTATACATTTATGTACATGTAAATGTGAGCATGTTTATAATTATATGTATGTACAGTTTAATTTGTGGAAATCATTACAAACTGTGTTAAAATGTGGAAAATAGTCCATCTATAAAGTGAATGACTTATGAATGTATGGCGGCTACTATGTAGATTGATAATACCTTTTTTTGCCATTATGTATTGTAAAGAAAATTGACAGACCTTTGCTGGTGTGTTGTTTTTTATAAAAGAAGAAGTCATTATAAGATCTTATCTTCTTCCTACTCCTTTTCAAGCATGGTGATGCATTGTGCTTTGTTTTGTTTTGTACTGTACCATTTTGGTTTCCTTCTGCATGACCATGTGAGAAATAAACTATCAAACTTCAAACAAAAGGTACAACTCCATCAGAGCACACACCACAAGATTAATGAAGAGTTGTATTCCTTTGCCATTAAACACTGCACTGAAGATACACTTTATGCAAATTTAACTGTGCAATGTTTATTCATACTATTTATTATTCTTTAGTGCCTGTGCGATGATACTTGACTAATTTCTGCATTTTTTTCTCAAATGTATCAGACAGTATTATGGGGTGTGAAGTTAAGGGACTGTTGAGTGTGTGTTTTGTAATTTTATCCTTTTTTAAAATGAAGCTTTGGTTTCAGTTTGCACACTAGAATTTTGTTGTTTGCAGTGTTCAAGACAAATAATTGTACTTTGTTTCAATGCAGTAGGTAAAATATTTCTTTGGAAACAGCTCCCACCAATGGCCATCCACAGTATAGCAATAGCAGTCAGTAAAAATGAAGATGATGGGATAGAGTATGACATTTAGTATAAAATATACAGGTATTTTAAATGATTTAATACTGTCAAAATTTCTTCAGATGTTGGCGCAATGCAACAGTGAAAAGAAAAAAAGGGTTGCTGTCTGAGCTGTGATGTGAGCCGAGGCAGGATAGGGCTGTGTTGGGTTTTTAGTAAAGGAGAAAGGAGGTTTGTCCCTCAGGGTCCTCTTTTATCTGCTTTGCCGGTTGATATGATTACCCACAAGGACTGCTGACAGAGAGATGTTTCATGTTGTGACCATGGCAACAGTAACCAAAAGAGGTAAAGAAAAGGCAGGGCTTCGTGCGGGGAGATAAAAGTAGAGACTGCAGACAGAAAGAAAAGGAACAATCTGGCTAGCATGATGAGAACAGAGATTGTTTGAAATTGTATTAACCTTTACAAAATGATAGTGTGATGTATGTGAGCTAACGGGAAATTAGGATCTGCTGAACCTCAGCACATGAAGCCATGCTGAGAGTGGGTTACCATAGCTATGTCTACAAGCTGTCTTGCAGGACGCGAGTTCAAGTGAGTTTGAGAGGAGATACAGCAGCTAAAATTTCCAATTCAAATCAAAGATAAAAAACTTCTCATATATAGGAAATGTCGGTAAAACAGAAACAGCTTCTCCGCTGTCTTTACATCTAATGGACTGATATGTTTGTGGGTACAGGTGGAGGCAGGAAGTGATGTGCCCTCGGAATCTAAAGTGGATCAGAGGACGGCGTTGCCGGCAGAGAATGGACTGAGCCACACACCCATTATCGCCCCAAAACCCCCTTCACTGGTTGGGCACCAGCCTCAGTCTGCAGGTACTATATTGTAAACAGAAACAAAATGCGTACTTGTCAATATGAACTAGAGCCATATCAGTATATTTTGAAGGTGTTTCATCATTTACACACACAATATTATTCAATCTGTGAACTTTTGGGGGGAACAGGCTCATTGAAACCGTCAGTGAAGACTGAAGACATCATACAGAGTGTTCTCACTGGTAATAAACTTTTCTAAACACTTACACTGGTCTTTCATCTTTGGTTAACAATTTTATTAGTTTTTTTATGTTTTTAATTTGAAGTCACTTGAGCTTTTGACGCCCAGACTGATTCATTTTAGATGTCGGGTACAGAGTTTTCTTGGGAACATCTTGAATCTTTGTATCTGCAATGTTCAGTAAATTATCCATGCAGCCATTAATCTTTTGTTCTAAATCTTTCTATTTTATTAAAACTTACTTAGACTGAAGAATCTCACTAAGTAAATACACTGAAATTGATGTTTTGCAAAATATTTTTATAGCACACATTTTTTATGCAGACTTTTTCTGTGGTCTTCCATCCTTTCTCTTAAGAACTAGAGGCTCAGACACTGGAGGAGTTGAAACAACAGAAGGGCTTTGTTCGAGAACAGAGAAAACAGTACAAGGAAATGAAGGAGCTGGTTCGCAAGCACCACCGCAAGACCAGCGAGATGATTAAAGAGCACACAGCTCGTGTATCTGAACTACAGAGCCAGCATCAGCGTCGGCGCTCATCCTTGCAAAAGAGCCACAAGCGAGATGGTAAGAAAAGGTAGGTACACCCTCCACTTCTGCTCTTCAGTCCAATTTTTGTTTGTCCTTTTCCATCATCTGTTTTTTAAAAAGAATCAACATGAAAACAAGCCAAGACAGCTGAGAAAAAGTTGTTTTTTGACTGTTTTACAAGAGGTTTTTTGGAAATGTAGACAGTGTCCATGATGATGTATCCTCAAGAGGTTACGGTTGCCACAGTTAGCATTTTCAAAGAAAGGAGGTTTAGGGCATCGGAGACGGAAGAGAACATCTCATGTACGAGCACTTATGAGAATAATAACCACTATTTTCTACACACATCAAAGAGAAAGGCATGCAACACTCTAAAGTTAGAGGCATGCCACTCACTCTTCCTTCACACAAAGAAAGACCACTTCTATGTGGACATTTTTTCCAGTTCAATAGTCTGTTCTTCCACTGCAATCTCTATTTGCACCATCTGAGGCAGAAATCCAGCTGTGGGAATGCTGTAATAAGAAAACAACAGTGTCACACCAAAAGGGATTCATACTCAATCTTGATACTTACACAGTATACTGCGATTTATTCAGATTACTGCATAATCCACTCCACAAGCAAATATTCCTGTCTTCAGGAAGAAATAAAGAATTATGTATAGACTTTGCAGCAGACTTGTTCCAAGCCTCTGTGGCTTGTTTAGTGTTAACTTATAAATCTGTTTTCAGATCGCAATGAGCTAGCTAGTGTCATCCTCAGAGGGGTACCACACAATTCAAAGATGTTACTTTTAGAATAGGGTTCCTTCCTTTGCTAACATGCACATGCATTTAAAGAAAGTTGTCAGCAGACATAAAATATGCAGGAATACATTTTGAAATCTTAAGTTATTAAAGCTCTGATGATACCTGTTTCATTTATAGACACATATAGATTGCCTTTATTTATTGACATATATTGTGTGTGTGTGCGTGTGTGTGTGTGTGTGTGCATGTGCATGTGTTTCGGACACATATTTATATGTGTGTCTCCAGTCGTTCTGAACACTCCTTGTCAAAACTGGACCAAGAACTGTTTGAGCTGGACCAAGAGTGCAACCAGAGACTGGCGGAGCTAAAGGAGCAGCAGCAGGAGCAGCTCCTCACACTTCGCCAGGAGCAATATTACAGTGAAAAATACCAGAAGCGAGAACACATAAAGCAGGTACTCACTCAGAAATACATGCATATATAGATGTTAGAGCAGCTGCGCTGGCTTGTGGTTTGGTAAATAGTAGGAACAAAAATGCTCTTGTGCTGTCTATTGCTTATTTTCAAGACTACTTTTTTTTTTAAACTTCTTTTATAACTATGTTAGAAGGTCTTTTCTTTAATATATGCATACAGGACTTCAGGACACTACACTTGTTGTGTCAACATGCTCTCTCACATGATAAAGGCATACATATTGCTGTTTATTAGCTAATAGTTTGCTGTAATGTCTTTTAAATTAATCAGTAGGTAAACTTATTGTTTGATGTCATTACCCTCTCATGAACTGAGGGATTTATTATGATAGGACGATATAATTTCCTTAATGTCATGCTGGAGCTCCAAATTTATGTGTTTTGTTTTTTTTTAGTTGCTAACACTCCTTTTGGAAATCAGTGTACCCACATGAGCATTACATGTGAACATACATAATATAGAGTATAGAGTTAAACAGACACCACACACTGACAGTAGCTTCCCCTGACTTGTTTTGGATGTGCAATATACTGATAGTTTCCTACAGTTCTAAAGATCCCAGAAGCCAGCACAAATATGTCAAATGAATCTTGCAAAAACTCCAGGTCATCCCCCTGTAGAATATTACAGACATAATTTTGCTGCCTGTGCTAATGTTCTGTTGTATGGGGTGGAAAATAAACGTGTTCTGCTCTAGTGCATCTGCACAGTGAACACAGCTGAGGTATCAGACAGGCTTAGCCAAGCGAAAGGCAACAAGCACAGTGGACTGAGTTGCTTACCAATCTGAATGTATAATTATAAGCAGAATCACAACAAGCCTTGCTTCAGCTGAAAGAAGTGTTAACTGAAGTAAACCCTGAATAAAAGTGGATGTTTTCTGTCTTTCTTTACTCTGTTTTGGTTTTACTCTCCCTTATTTTCTCTGTTTGATGCTCTCCAGCTGGTTGAGAAGCTAACAAGCATAGCGGAGGAGTGCCAGAGTGCTCAACTCAAAAAGCTCAGAGACATATGTGAAAAGTAAGGTTGCACGTTGCAAACGATTTGCACAAACACATTCATACAATCATAGCAAACTCCCTTTGCTGACATTTCTCCCACCATCGGTAGAGAAAAGAAGGATCTGAAGAAGAAAATGGACAAGAAAAGGCAAGAGAAGATAAACGAAGCCAAGTCTAAAGACAAGAATGTGACAGAGGAGTAAGTGTGTATGTGCCACACAAGTAATCAGTGTTTACCTTGTGTGGAGTTGGATTGTTTTAATCACCACTAGATGTCGCCACAGACTGATGATGTTGCTTATTTGTGATTGGTTGCACCACACAGAGAGAAGTTGGAAATCAACAGATCATTTGTCAACGAGGTGGTGCAGTATATCAAACGGGTAAGCATTGTTATGGTTGCTGTGTGCTTTTATACAGAACTCATATTAAATTAGTTAATTGCATTTAAAATTGTGCACTTGCTTCATATTCACATTTTGACTAATTTTCCACTTAGAGGCATCTCCTTATATGAGAGTATAGTTACATCATAGATTACATGCAAGCATTGTGTTTATGTGTGTGCAGTTGGAGGATGCGCAGAGTAAACGACAGGAGAGACTACTGGAGAAGCACAAGGTCATCCGGCAGCAGATTTTGGATGAAAAGCCAAAGGTGAGATTGGATTTAAAAAAAAAAAAAAACAGATATGTTTGTCATTTGTTTGCAGACATGCACAAGTGGGATCATGATGAATCAAATCTTTCCATTTGGTGGGGCATGAAACATAATCTGGATGCTCGGTGTGAAGGCTGGTTCTTGCACACAATGCAGTTCTTGCTCATGTAAATACAGCTGACACAATTTCCTGAGGTCTGATTGAAATACTTGTCAGATAATTTGTCCAGAACACAACAGAGAGATGCTCGTCTTTTTTTTTTTCTTTATATCAGTTGTTCTCAATAATCCTTAAAACACTTTATTACCATATATCTAAACACAGTGTCATAGTTAGGTGGAAGTGTGGACCCAAATGCAGGGATGGGAGCCAGGATGCTGAAACAAGATGCTTTAATCAAAAAAAAAAAAAAAGTTCAAATCCAAAGAACAGGGAAAACAGGTTTGAACAGACAACTAACAAACACATGAAGCAAAAACCAACGATAAAACAACAATGAAAAGAAACCAAGTAGTATATATACACAGAACAAGACATATCTAAAGATAATTTCTACATAAATCAGCAAATCATATATAGGCTGTATATATATATATATATATATATATATATATATATATATATATATATATATATATATATATATATATATATATATATATATATATATATAACATATATATAACACCAAACAATATCAATGCAAGCTGTGGCAAGAAGGCTTGCTGTGTCTGTCAGCGTAGTGTGTGGAGGCAGGAGACAGGCCAGTACATCAGGAGACGTGGAGGAGGCCGTGGGAGGGCAACAGGATCGTTACCTCCTTTTTTGTACGGAGGAACAGGAGAAGCACTGCCAGAACCCTGCAAAATGAGCTCCAGCAGACTACAAATATGCATGTGTCTGCTCAAACAGTCAGAAACAGACTCCATGAGGCTGGTATGAGGGCCTGACATTCACAGGTGGAGACACCGTGGAGAACGTTCTGCTGTTTAGCAGTGGGTCAGTAATGGTGTGGGGTGGCATTTCTTTGGAGGGCCACACAGCCCTCCATGTGCTCGCCAGAGGTAGCCTGACTGCCATTAGGTACCGAGATGAGATCCTCAGACCCCTTGTAGGACCATATGCCGGTGCGGTTGGCCCTGGGTTCGTCCTAATGCAAGACAATGCTAGACCTCATGTGGCTGGAGTGTGTCAGCAGTTCCTGCAACACGAAGGCATTGATGTTATGGACTGACCCGCCCGTTCCCAAGACCTGAATCTAATTGAGCACATCTGGGACATCATGTCTCGCTCCATCCACCAACGCCAAGTTGCACCACAGACTGTCCAGGAGTTGGCGGATGCTTTAGTCCAGGTCTGGGAGGAATTCCTCAGAAGAATATCCACCGCCTCATCAGGAGCATGCCCAGGCTTTGTAGGGAGGTCATACAGGCACATGGAGGCCACACACACTACTGAGCCTCATTTTGACTAGTTTAAAGGAGTGTATCCTGTAGTGTGTTTTTTCACTTTAATTTTGATTAAACCTCCAAATCCAGAACTCCATGGGTTGACACATTTGATTTTCATTGATAATTTTTGTGCGATTTTATTGTCAGCACATTCAACTATGGAAAGAAGAAAGTATTTCATAAAAATTTTTCATTCATTCAGACCCACAACGTCTAACTTTAGTGACTTTAGTGTTCCCTTTATTTTTTGTGAGCATACATATATATATATATATATATATATATATATATATATATATACATATATATATATATATATATATATATATATATATATATATATATATATATATATATATATATATATATATATATATATATATATATATATATATATATATATATATATATATAAGACTCTACAATATGTTTTAATTTTAAGTTAATTTTAGCTGAACTTTAAGTTTAATTTGAACTTTATAAATGTTTTCATCCACACTCTTCACTAACAGACATTAATATCTGACAGTAAACCAGGACAAATTAAGCAGCGTCTACTGCAGTCTGATCATGCAGAAAAGAGGTGATCCCGTCCTGCTCTGACAGCAGCGTGGAGCTGCATGAAAACCGATCTATGTGTGTTCTTTAGGACGGCGGGGGGGGGGGGGGGGGGGGGGGGGGGGGGGGAGTGAGAGAGGAGGGTTTGTTGCTGATGGAGAAGGGAAAACTACACTTTCTTTTATTGTTACTCACCAGGGATATTTCATATCACCAGAAAAAGACACTAGACTTGTTGATGCTTGTTTTGTCTTTAAATAAACTCACTGAAGGGTCACATTTTTATGTTGTCCTTTAACAGTTTATGTGTAACTCAGGGGCTTCTTACACTAATTAACCACAAGGTGGCGACCTGCACCAGGCTTATTGGGATGCCGCATCACCTGTAACTTGGTTTATACAGACATCAGGGAACAAACAGATTAGATTGGCCTCTGACCCCAGAATAAGTTCTGGCTGATGTAGATTGTTATGCTAATATCACATTTGAAATGCAGCATTTAGCTGTTAACTGCTGCTGTGCTGTGTATGTTTGGTTCAGGATAAAGTGTATGAATATGTCAAAGAATAGTTTAAATTTGAATTATTGTTTTATATCATAGATTTATCTTGTGGTTGCTGCATCAGTCCTTCGCCTATGTCAAAAATACACCTTGGAATCCACTTGTGTTGACAACAAAATATGCTTTAAAGTATATTAAATATTTTTTTGTTGTTAACTGGATACTTAAGTGATACTTAAGCTGGTACAGGGTTTAGCATATCTGCTCTTTCCTTTTCGTTCCCAACCATCTCACTGTCATTGTAGGATGATATTGCTGCCACGGACCTGGGTAAGAAAATGATTGCATCCCAGTGTTAAGCACTAACGCAAAGGTATAGTCTATGAGCATGCAAGCTAACACAGTTGTGTAGCTAAGTGAACAGTTAGGTTGACTGACCCCGGTCAAACCTTGCCGTAATGCAAGATATTCGATTACTTACTGCAGATATGTTAATATTGTAACATTGAGGTGTGAGCTGTACAGCATGTGGCATTATTACATCAGAAGGGGGAGCAGATTGGCCTGCGTATTGTGCGATCACACCCCAGCTGTGTGCTTGGCTTCAGTACCGCCTGTTGATGTTTCCTTTGGCAAGATCCTCCATACTAACAGCGATTTGGCACATAGAATCATTTTTGCAGACCAGTCTATTTATATTATCTTTAAACTAGACTTGTCCCAGTTAGTTATAAGACTTGAATCCTTTCTGAACCCTGTTAGGATGTATTGTTTTTTGTTGTAGGACACCATTTTGCTGACATGACTGATGTTGTCACATAAAGGGCAAAGTGTGCATTTACAGTATGAACCTGATGGGTTTAGATGATTTTTTTTTCTTTATGTTTTTTTTTTTGTTTTATTTTTTATTTTAAAGACACACACAGATCGTATGTCTTCTGTTAGAGACTGCTCCATATCCACCCACACTAAAAGTGACAGATCTTTGTACCTTTGAAATAACTTGGAGTTGAGTGTGGGTGGTGCAGCACAGGCATCCAGCCCAACAACTCACATCCATTAGGTCTTCCACATTTTTCCTCAAGCTGCAGTAGGTAGAAGTATTGCGACAAGGAGCTGGCCAGCAGCTTCTTTAAAGAGAAGAAAACTGCAAGGTGAAATCACTGATGGATGTTTTTCCTATTGTTGTTTAAATTAATGAAGGTATAAAACTGCAGTATTTTTCATTTGTCCAGCTTCTTATCAGCAATATAATGTTTCTAATTCAAATAGTAAACACTGACTTGGTGCATAAACTCAGTGGATAAGTGCACATCAGAGTCAAATCAACAAACAACAGCAGTAGGTTTCCTTAGAAGGAGGAATTTCATTGTTTTAGTAATTATTCACAGGCATCATTTAGCAAACTGTCACGGACACTTTCTAAATGAAAATCTGGACAATAGAAAATTTAATTAGCTTGAACAAGGCTATTACATGCTAATCAACCATCTCTGCAATATCTGTTCTCATGGAATGACTATCATCTGTATGCATAATAAGCTGATGTCAAAGGACACAACTCTGGACACAGTTAGTAGTAGATACCCCAAGGTTATGTGTATTAACAAAAAAATACAACTAAAGATGCTGCTCGCAATACTAGAATCATAACAGTAAATGATGCACCTCTGTTACAAAAAAAATATACAAAGCATATCATGTCTCAAATGCCCTTATGAATTAATTTAAAGACTTGAATCACTGAGAGCCTGACTGTTTTTCAGTCAAAACAGTTTTCACACAGCTGCTCCCAGACTTTCACTGGCAGCCCCTGGTAGCATGTTTTCATTCTGTTACTTCTTAGCTACTCTTATTCCATGCTTCACTTTCTCACGTTGTTTAGATGAATGCCGGTTGCATTCAGCTGCATTCAATCTATTTCCAGTGTTGCTTAATAGCATGTGAATGTGTCCTTTAGCCAGTTGCTGAACCCAAAACTGCTCCCACTGAGCAGGTCATTGGCCTTTCATTGGAGCTCCATCAGTGTATATGGAGAATTGTCAAAAGATTTTATTATTGACTAAATAGTTACAGTCACATCACTGTGGTTAAACCTTACCCAAGTACGAGATGTAATCAAACCCTACAGTTAATTCAGTAAGTTTACATTTTGTCATTAGATTAACATAAACATCAGCAGAGACAGATAACCAGAAAACACACACAAAAAATTAACGAAACAGGATGCTATGTGCTCCAGTATGGGTTAATGGATAAGAGCATTTCACTACAATATATGAAAATATTGTGGAGTATATTATTCTTTTTTAATCTAAAAGAGAAAGATCATACAGACTCTTGCATGCAGTTCTGACCCAGTTTCTTCTCTAGGCTCAAAGCAGCCGCTAATGGACATCTATAACCATCCCTGGTGAAAACCGGAGTGCTGCATGGCCCATTACAATGGTGTTTGTGTGTGCACATGTATGTACTCACACACACGTGATATATCAACCTAAAAAAAAACCTGCTGCACTCCAATTAACTCATGCTTATTCCTCAATAGGCACAACTTCTAAACAATGTAAAGCCGAGTAGATGTGTCAAGTCAGAAAGTTGTCACCCACGCTCCGACTTGGTCGGAGGATTGTGTACTGGACTGAACCAGAGAGATGGGAGCAAAAGAGACATGACATGGTGTGTTGTCACTCCCAGGATGTGCACTCAGGTGTCGCTGTCCTGTTAATGAGCCAATCAAAATGCACTCTAGGAATCTGCAGCTCAGGGATGAAAGCAGTTTTCACACACCTCCTGACCCTTTATCTTGGCATGGGGCTTCTTCTTTTAAAGGTCACACTGCCATATGTCAAAATAAACACAAACATCATGAATACAAAAATATGATGTGCCAAAAATTTTTCTTGTATTGAACCTTTATTGAAAGGACCTGTAGAATTTGTGCATGCAGCGTCATAGATAATTCTCTGATCAATGATAGATTTCAGGGTATTTAAGATTCTAACCATGCTGGTATTACTGAGTTGTAGCTATTCTTTCTACACAAATTTCGGCTGAGAAAGAGTATTCATTACCGCGGTGACATGGCATTATGCTTCACATTACAGTGTGTAGGTATCAATGTGTGTTGTGTGTACACACGCTGTCATGTAGAAAACACACCAGTAGTTTCTTGCGTAAATGAAAAGGGGGGGGGGGGGGGAGAGTCATGGTGTCTCCCTACTGTGAAATCCTCAAATAAACATACTGTCACACATATAGGTGTGCACATACGCCTTCGTTCGTCAAGCAGGAGTCCTGTGCAGTCGTCATGGAAACTCGGATCCCCCACTCTCCTCCCCACCTCTCATATCCTCGTCTATCCTTCATGACTCTCTGCAATCTGTTAATTTGGAACTGAGTCTTCATGTCGCCATCCTGGAGATGATTACTGGAGGAGGAGAAAACTAGCAACAACGGGAAGAAGAGGAAGAGGAGAAAGGATGGAGAAAGAGGGAGCTAACATGTCAGAAGACACGTGGAGATCTTGAACTGAATAGGAACCAAACAAGCCTTTTTTAATGTCCCCCTTTCTGTGGCTGGTGTAGGGGTGGCCACCATGTTCCCTCATCACCGACTTTGATCTGCATCATCACTCCCTGGCGTGATTGCATCAATAATGCACTTGTGTGCGCAGGCATGTGCGCACACACACACACACACACACACACACAGACACACAATACCCAGAGGGAACACTGAGTACAAACCAGAGGCAGTGAAGTAAAATCTATTGTCCATGTGTGAGTGTATGTACACGTTACACGCTTGGTTACTCTTCTGCTCTGTTGTGCTAGCTGCTATTTTAGATCAGTGCACAAGTGTTCATTATGAATTCCCACATGTGCTAATGAAGCTCTAAGGGGTTGTGCTCTCGCTAAGGAACATTCACTGCTGAACTCTGAAAAAATGTTCCTGGTTCAGTTCAGTTTGGAGGATTGCGGCATCAACTTTATGACATTTCTTTATTTGTTCATTTAATGCATAATGCAAATACGCACTAGCAAGAAATTAAGCAAGAAAAGAATTTAGCAAGAAAAGGTAAACAGAAGAAAGACTCTGGTGCTTTGTAAGTAGAAGGAATAAGCAGTGAATGGAGATGAATAAGTGATCTAAATGGTAGATGTTGTGCTACACACTGCAATACAACGGCGTATGGTTTGTTAAAAAACCTTACGCACAAAAGTAAGGAAATTGAGTTTGATTATTTCTCCCCTTATTTAAACCAAGTAGTGTTTTATTACATGTTACTAGAAAGCCCAATATTGTTTTGTTTGTTTCTCCTGTTGTTGTTGACTCTTAGTTTAAGATTCAAGTGCTGCCAGTGTGTCTGTCTGTCACTGATAAATGACTGACACCTGACTGGCACCTGACTTGTAGACAGACATATCAGAATACCAGAGATGATTCCAGAAAGTGAGACTTAACTTTATCCTCCAGGATGACAACACTCTTCCCAGCAGTGCCAGTATCAACACAAAGTATCCTCAGAATATGGGAATGGAGAGGAAGGAATGGTCTGGAACACCAGCGAGCTGCAGGATTTCAGTTCTTGTCAATTATTTTAAATTTACAATTACTCTGTTGACTGTGCTTGAATTTAGTTATTGCTTTATAAAAATGCCTCAGAGAATAACTCCATTTTCCTCATGTATAATTGAGGAAAAGCTAACTGTCCATTTAATGTTGGGCGTACTAATGGACATAGTATGATATAGATATGACATCGATATATGTATCAAACCATTTTCAGTCCACACTGTTCATCACATCTCTTCTAGCAGCAGCATCTAGCCACAAACAGTTTTATATATAAAAAAAGAAAAACGTTGCACATGGCTGGTTCCCATGGACACTGACCAAGGAGGCCTCCTGAACAGACACAATACCTCGCTTTGCCTTTTTAAAAACATAGCCTTGACAAAAGTTTTGTTGATGTTGTTCATTTTTGTGTGAAAACGGCTTCGAATAACCTCATCCACATACACTAGTATGTTGGTGGAACTGCGATACTTCTGGGTTTTTACGTTAGCCTGCATGGGAGCCAGATGTTTTCCACAGGAATCAGGAACAACTAAAAACACTTAAATAGAGTGTGAACATTGGATGTGCTGTTAGTTATGAGATTCATCAGAAAATATCATCTTAGTATTTAGTCTTATCAGTTGCAATACGTGATGTTTTACAGATAGATTTCACATCTGAATTTAAAGGATTGAAATACTGTTTGGAACCAATCCTTTCAGGGAAATCACTTGTTATTACACAAACATAGAAAGGCTACGCGGGACGTTTCCTTTCTTTTTCTTCTTTTTTTTTTTTTTTTACTGTTGGACCTGAAAAGAGAAGTAAAAGAAAAATTCCTGCAAAGCACTTGATAAATAGTCTGAATAGAGTCAGGGAAGGCTACTGTACACACACACACACACACACACATATTTAGATCGCAATGTTCACCTAAATACTTCATCTTCAAAAGCTTATGAAATGAGACGTCTTTGTCAGCATTATATATAATGCTGACAAGGTTGTGATGAGGTCTCATTTCTTGGACATGAGTTTAACCTGATTAGACTCCGTATGGATATGTGCTACTCAATACATCACTCAGAGAACAGTAAGTCTGTACTTTACAACGTTTTAATGTGTTTACATCGATCTTCACTGAAACAGCCTGAACATAAACTAATTGAAGTTTGCATTCAAAAGAGAGAAAAGAAAATATTTACCCCAGACAAGGCATAACAAAGCTGCGCACTGTACATGTACTGCAGCACTTCGCTGGCTGGAGAATAATTTTGCGACGCTGCAGCAGGCGTTATGTCACAGCTCAAAGCAAAGAATTAATTTGGCTCTTTGGAGGCCTTTTCAGCTTCCCTCGATAGCTTCTCAAAATGAGGACAGCTGGTGAAGAAGGTCACTCAGTGCTGTATTTTAAGAAGTGCAGAAATGTGTGTGTGCACGTGTATGTGTGTGTATATATGGTTTGTTGACAGATGACGAGTCTCCAGAGTTGAGAAACACATTTGAAAGTTGGCTGGAGAATTGCTGGTGGTGGTCGGTATCCAAACAGAAACTGGATTGAAAACACTCGCAGTGAAATACAGTCAGCAGATGTTTCTGCACACTTGGTTGGAATTTCTTATTATGAACGGTTAATTCAGTTAAAGATTATATTATTCCTCAAACAATAAAGTTTAAATTATTTAATTAATATTTCAGGCAAGATTATAGTCTAAGAACCCCCCCTGCCCCCACAGTCCCCTGTTTTTTGTTTTCTTTTTTTCCAAAAAAAAGAAAACAAAAAAAAAAAGGGAAAAAGTCTAAAGGGAAGATTTATGGCACGGTACACTGTCAGTAATATTCACCTGGGGAATTATCACAGCTTGCAAACTCTTTTTAACTGAGCATCTCAGGGGATCTTTGCTCAATCTGTCTGCAAAAGGTTTTCAAGACACACTACAGAACTTTTCCCATTTTCCCATCATGCTACCCATATTGACGACTAATTCGGCATCCATCTTGCATCCTACCTGACCTGTTAGTTGCCCTCTCTGTGGCAGCAGGCACTGAGGTTTCAGTTTTCACAGTAAAGTGCACACCTCACCCTGGAGGTATCTATATCCGAAATACAAGAAATATACCACTACTGACTCAAAAGCACAAAAACATTTGTCTCCAATTAGCTCAGCACTACAAAAATTAGGTTTTGGGATGCTGTTCTGTGGAGCGATGAAACAGAACTGGCACTTTTTGAGCTTATTGATCAGCAGTATGTACAAAGGAGGAAGAGTGAATCATTTGCTGAAAAAAAAAACCCTTACCTCCAGTGAATCATGGTGGTGGATCAGTGATGCCCCAATGCTGCCATGCTTCCTTTGGCACTGGAAACCTGCAGCATGTGGAGAGTAACATGGATTCAATCAAGTGTCAGGAAATCCTGAGAGAAAATGTGATGTTGTCTGAGAGAAAACTGAAGCTTTTAACCGGACAATAATCCCAAGCAGAACTCAAAGTCCATCAAAAGTCTGGTCTCAAAAGAAGTCCTGGAAGATGTTAGAGTGGCCATCACAGTTGCCTGGCTTGAACCCTTTTGAAAATCTTTGGTGGGATTTGCAAAATGCAGTCGCAGCACATAAACACAAAAAAAATAGGTGAACTGGAAACCTTGCCCATGAAGAATGGACTAAGATTCCACGGGAATCCTTGTGTTCTCAGGCTGTGAATACAGACCCCACTTGTGGATGTTGAACTCTACTCTAATCTATCACCCTCACAGAGTCTGTTTGGGTAGAAACATACACATTGGGGTTCTGCTGGAGGTCATTTTTTTAGTGGTCTGGCAGTGCTACTAATGTTAACAAAGGAGCACATAACAGTCCTGCCGCTGGGTTGTCGTCCTCCTAGGGCTGCCTCCCTATAAATTTACCATCCTGAATCTGCTGAACTACCTGAGCAACTTCTGTAGGGCACAAACACCGCCTCATGTCACATCTAGTGATGTCAAAATGCAAATGTGACCAGAAATGATGAAGACAGGGAAACGGTCTATGGCCATCACCTAAAGAACCATTCCTTTGTCTTGCTGATTGCCTCCGATATCCAGTTGTGGTCTGTTCCACTTGTACAACAGCAGGTACCTTTATTTTAACTTGCTGGTCACTGAGGTTTCCCTCATTTACAGGACCAGCGAGTTCACAGCAACACAGTCAAAAACATACAACAATAAAATCAGAGCAAATTTAGTATAATAAAACATTCATAGGATATAACATTAGTGGAATACAATTAACAATTAAATGTTTAAAATGAACAAAAACAATTGCATGATGAATTAAAAGAATCACATTAGACATGAAAGATTCATAGGTGAAATTGATAACTGGATAGACTTTGATTACTTAATGATTATGTTTTTGAGCCGTGTACAATACCAGTAAAAAGTTTAGACACACTTTCCCATTGGATTTAATGGAAAAGTGTGTCCAAACTTTGACTGGTGTACATATAAGGAGGTATTTTCAATGTAGCAACAGCTTTCAACTGTTGTAGCAAGGATCCACGTCACTCAGGCTTCAAGGATTAAATGCTTAGAGGTCAGGACTTTGGAAAGGTTTACCTTTAAAAACTCTTCCTTGAGGGTTTTTTTTTTTTTTTTTTTTACAGTCAAACAGAAAGGATATTTGTGGGCGCACAAAAGAACATTCCAGAGCATGATGAATTCTCCTGAAAATCTTTTGCCGTCAGACATTTTGATTTAGCTCTCTAGCGATGCTATAAGTTGCTCTGAAAGCGTTCCAGGTACTCCAGACCTTAACTTGAACTTTACCATTCCTTTTTGCTTTTTAATCATTCTTTTCAGAAGCAAACACTACATGAAAAATACCATTTCCAGTCAAGTTTCTCCAGTATGATATCCGTCAGATATTCTTAAATGTCCATGTTGTGGCTGATTAGAGGAGCTCATGGCTGCTGATTGCAGGGACAAGGTTGGAGCATTTGAGGAGTCATTTGTCTTATAAAGTCTTGAGTTCATATCAAACAGCCTTTTTTTTTTTTTTTTAAAAGATTAATTTATTCCATAGACCTGACAAGTTGGTCAAGGCCAGAACAGAAAATTCCATTTGTTTTGTGTGTCTGGTTTATCCACTTTTTTTGTGTCTTTAAAAGCAAACTTAAAATGAAATCGCTTTAAATGAAAGAACAAAGAAAAAAAAAAAATCTTTAATTTGATCTCTTTTGGGGATCAGGTCAGCTGTAGCCATTTGACATATTTGAAACTTTTCTGCTACAAGTTGTTTATTTCGACGAACTGACTGCATGTTACTGCAAAACCCTCTCCCAACTCTGTGGACGTCATCCTTTCAACTTCACAAGAACGATACATTTCTGTATCTTTCAACCAGACCTTGAGCTGAATTTTTAATGTTTTTTGGGTTTTTTATTTGCTTGCTTGTTTCTTTCTTTCTTTCAAGTTGTCCAAAAAAAGTAACTCTTTCTGTCCCAAGTTGAAATTGGATTCAAACCATTTTATCACAACAAAAACTAGACACAAATGTCAGAAGTATGGTTCCTTAATGCCTTCCCTGTATTCCTTCTGCTCCTGTGATGTCTTAACTGTCAGACTTCTGATATGACAAATAGAAGCCATTGATGGGGGGGTGGGTCTCAAAATATTGCAGCTCTAGCTGACTGTTTCTTAATACAGCCGTCTCTGTCATTCACTGAGACTGTTTATAACCCAAGTTGTCCCTCTGGTGAAAAGAAAGTGCTGTCTTCATCACTCAGCACCCCAGCACTAACAGAAGGCTGTCTCTGTTTGCTACCAAGCTGTTGATTGCATGGAGAGCACACACCATCACACACACACACACACACACACACACACACACACACACACACACACACACACACACACACACACATGATTTGAAAGGTGCCTGCCACCCCTCAGTCTTTTCTGCCCTCCGCTCCCACCACCCTCTCCTGAGCCAGGGTGGCATCAGATGGGAGAAAGATGACAGCTTTAATCAGAGGGTGTTTGTTCCTCAGCAGGCCAGGGGAAGGCAGGCTGCACATGCACAAACACACAACCGTGCACACAGAAGGTGTATGCAGAATGTCCCACCCTCAAATAGGTCATGCGCAATGCAGAGCAAGGAGGCGAGGTAGAGCTGCGGTGCACCTTTAGCCTTCTGGTTTTGACGTGCTGGATGTCCATTCTGTTAGATGCAGAGAGAGAGTGTGAAAGAAAGACAGACAGACGGAATAATGAAAAGGGCAAAGGAGAGAAATGTGAAAGGAGAAAGGTGTGTTTCACGAAGGTGACCTTGAAATGCAAAGCTTGGTGGGGGTTTGAGCGGGCGCTGCTATAGGCTGCTGCTCCAAAACAACCGGGAGACACAAGTCAAGAGCTGCTTCCTTTCATACAGAAACAAGCTGTATCACATGCTGTAGCTGCAGGAGCCGTCTGTCTGATAGAATCTGCAGTTTCACTTCTCAGAATATGAAAGCTTCGCATGTAGTATTGACAACATGTCATGTTTGATACACAGATAGCAACAGTGTTAAATAGAGTGCAAAACGGAGATACGAGCTGCGGGTTCCTGTGCAGTTGCATGAACTTTAAGATATCATGACAAGTGAAAATGCTTCTCTGAAATTGGATCATTTTAAATGTCTATAATGCATGAAACAACAAAACTGAGCTTTACTATCAACAGCTCAGGTCACATCAGCAGAAGTTTATGAACCTGTTGCTCTATTTGACCTCTCTTCTCACTAACTAGAGATATCCTTTTGGATTTGGTTTGTTTTGACTGCTCATTCTTACTCTGTTCCAAATTCAATTACACTGTCTTTAGATGCAGTTTAGCTGGACAGGGTTTCTCCTAAAACCTTTAAGAGTTCCACGATAAGTTTAAACTATAAGCACAATTTTCAGTGATTATCTTATAATTCAACCTTCTTCTTCTTTTTCTTCTTCTTTATTATTATTAATAATAATAATAATAATAATAATAATAATAATAATAATAATAATAATAATCCCTGTGATGGACTGGCGAGCTGTCCAGGGTGTACCCTGCCTTTTGTCCAAAGATGGCTGGGATAGGTTCCAGCTTCTCCGCGACCCTGAATTGCATTAAGCGGTTTGGAAAATGAATGAATGAATAATAATAATGATTTAACCTTTTTGAAACACAGTAAAAGTAAGGGCTCAATTCAATTCAACTTTATTTATATAGCGTCAAATCATGGCAATGCCATCTCTAGACGCTTTACAGATGGGCTCACATATACATGTAGATTAGATGGTCAGACAACAATTTAATAGTAATTTTCTAGTTACTATCGAAGCAATGCATCAAATCGCTGTGAAAGCAAGTGCTTCAAAACAGTTGTTTACATATATGCAATGCTTTCAAATTAAATGGATGTGCCATCTTAGAAACTAAAGTGTGTGGGGCTTCAAAGTTGAGTTTAGAATTCCAGTCATTGACACCTTCTGTCAGTCTTGTCAATTCTTATAATTCATTCACTCATTCATTCACTTTCTTAGCTGCTTAGTCCAAATAAGGGTTGTGAGATAATTCTTATTAGTTTGTTAATATTTTATTCTTTTCTTAAAGATTCAGGTTTTCCCCTTGCATGCTGTAAAGTCAGTCCTCACCATATTAACAGTCCTAGTCCAAACATCCTGCAGCGGTATAATTTGTGAAGTTAAAGCATACGTTTTTGCTTTGACTTTGTCCATCAAGCAGTTCAGACTGTGTTCATTGTTTAGATTGTGGATCTGAGTCATTTCAGTGGCTTCTCAGAGAAGACGTGGATCACTTAGAAATACTGTAAAACTCACAGGTATTTTTGATCCCTAATAATGCTGACGTGAGCTGTGAAACGCTGACACCATTCATCTTAGCAGCTTTTCTTTTTAATTACTGCCCTCCCCTGGGAGCTAGTCGAGTAGTTAAACAGAAATCAGCATTACAGCAATTATTGGCTCACAATGAAATGAATACAATCTTGTCATCTGTAATCATTGGGGGCGTCTTTGCCTCGGAGAAAACAGCTTCTCCTTCCCATTTCTCAGTTATGGGAGGGACTATGTACTCCATGAGTAGAAAAGAAATCCTAGTCTTCTTAAATACACCAAACTTAAGCACTTAAGTCTGTGAAGATCACCATATTAGAATGCCGCTCTCTCCTAACATTGATCTCATCTTTATGGTCCCTCCAATGTCATTTTAGGGAATAATAAAAATACTTTGAAATCTAATGTTTCGATAAGAGGACAAAAGCAGCAATAACTACCTTATCTTGCATTCAGAAGAGTGTTAGCATTGACATTTAATGTTGCTGCAAATGTGGATGTCTTTAAAGCAGCTCTAATGGGGTCGTTCCTACTGATAAGCCCACTGAGAGTTATTATGCAACTCCAGAGTTTCCATCAGCGCTTTCAGCTCACTGTTTGAGTTGGAAGACCCTCAGTGTTACTCTGTGGTTCATACTCACAGCTGCAGTATCATAATACATACCCAACTGTCCAAATCTTCATCTATCTAATTGTCTATGTACAACTTCTCTCCATATATAGTATGTCTCCGCCGATATTGGTTAAATTACGGCTTCCATTCACAAGAGTAATGTAGTTATATTGTAAATAGATTGGCTCAGAAATGAAAACAGAGTTGCTTATACAAGCTTTGCTGTCTTGAAAGAAAAATCATTAGAAAATATTCACCTCTTTCTAAGAAAAAGACCAATACATATGTGTATATATATATATATATATATATATATATATATATATATATATATATATATATATATATATATATATATATATATATATATATATATATATATATATATATATATATACACATATATATATGTGGTTGTTATACATGCTGGTTCCTGTATGTGTCAAACTGAGGTTTTTTTTCCCTTTCCGAGCTGTCAAAGCAGAAGAGGAATTTTTAAAAAAAAGGCTAACCTTTATGTGTATGAAATAGTAAAGACATTGCGTTTCATGCACAGGCCATTGCTTCAGTTCTGATGTTGTAAAAAAAGACTGCAGGACTATTGAGGCAGAGTATCAAATACATTACATACTAAGCAATGCATTTGGGAGAGATTAAATCTTTTGGTCGTTTTATTTTTCCTTGCATAGGAAACTTATACATGTTTTATTGTCTCCACAGCTGCAGAGCGATCTGGACCAGGAGTACCAGGACAAGTTTCGACGGTTACCTGTGGAAATCCAGGAGTTTGTTCAGGACAGCAGCAAGACCAAGCTTAGCGATGACTCCACCCAGGGACACCTTGTTGCATCCTCAACAGCCGAGAATCTCAACCACAGGGCATCACAGTCTGAGGATGACATGGAGGAGGGCTCATCGGAACGAGTCTACAACACGGCCCTTTAGGGATTTAACCTTTGCTTCACACTGGGACACTATTTGGTCAACGTGGTTGTAACCAGAGATCTAAGATGAAACTACCCCAACTTTGGTCCATGTTTAAACCAATGGGAGGATTAGATCAAATCTGAGCCTGAATTGGTGAGTAGAGGTCCTCTCTACGTAGAGTGGATTCTTGTTCAGAGAACTGTTTCATGTAAAAAGTACTTTTTGTGTGTTTGTATGTTACCTGTATGTTGTCGTCTCTTTCGGTACAGCCACAGGATGTGTTTCATAACACTAACCGTTTGCAGGAAATAACTTACTTGAACTATTGCACAGAGAGAATAGTTTGTTTTTATTATTTTTTATCATGAAGTCGCAGTGGTTAGAGAGATGTGCTGTGCCAAGGTCTGAATTGTATCACATTGGCTTGTCAGTAGAGTCAACTTGCACTGTAAAGAAACATTTATATTCAGCCTTTAAAGCTTCCAATTTAACAAGTTTTACTTCACTCTTACATGTTTGCACTGAAGACTCACTCTATACATGACTGTGTAACTCTTTTAACCGAGAGGCACTGGTGGCTTCCTGGTTCTCCATTTTGTTCTCACAGAACTAAACCTATGTCTTGCTGCTATATTTTGTAAACCCATCATGTTGTTTATTGTCATATTTAGCATGGTGATGTGATGCAGTGCTCTTTTTTTTCTTTCTTTTGGCCAGTTTTTAACACATTTGCAACCCTGTCCTGAGAGGAAGAGAAGGGAAAGTTTGTTGTACAGTGTCTGCATGTATTTTAACAACTGTAAATGTTACTGTAACTCTGGAGCAGAGATGTTTATTAATGTAAATCTATTTTCGCTGGTACATTTTGACTGAACCTGCTAAACAGCTGACCTATTGTGGCTTGATACATCACTGTGGAATAAGTGGAATGGAACTGCTAAACAACACCCTCTGTGTGTTTAGATCTACTGGTAGCTTCTTCAAGTGAACAGGTTGTTCATTGTATTGTTTTACCTTTGCCCCTTTAAACTCAAACAGTCAAACCAGGAAATTGAAAAAAAAAAAAGAGGATCCTGCAGTAGTTTTATAAAAGTGACCTTCCTCTTTGCTGATTCCTTTTGTGCACCTGCTGGAGAGCAGGTTCCCCAGATCACAAAAAAGTCTCCACCTGACTTTGTCTGGAATATTCCCCCACCACTAGAAGCTTTGTTGAAGTGGGGAAATTATGGGGAAATAGTTCATTTATGATGCAACAGACCCCAGACATTCAGTTTACAGCTACCTGACACCAGCAATGACTGGATTTCTTCCCCTTAAACATGTGAAATGTGCCCATTCAGTTATTATAAGGAAGTGTTTTTGACTTCCTAACTGTTCAGTGCCATTTGATTCACGAGAAATTGTGCTTCAATTAAACAAGCTGAAAGTGAAACATGACCTGACATATTAGTACAGACTACATTTCAAAAAGATGACATTGATGTGAGAGTCCCGTGCCTTTGACTGGGTTTGCCATGTTTGATGTTGAATGTGTGAAACGCACCTCTGTTTAAATGGACTTTTTTATTATATGATATTATATTATATTATATGAAGCTGTCTGGTATAGAGTAGACCGTGTGCACTTTTTAGTACAGTACCACTACTGAGTAATACTGAGCTTGTGGCGAGCAGTATTGGACAAGTGTCTCATGAGAAAAGGGAGGCATTTTATTTTATGTCTTGAACCACTTTATTTAACAGACTGCCCCTCATCAATTTAAGTGTATGCACTCTGGAAATGTAAATGTATGTATGACATAAAGGAAAAATCATGAAGTCAAGTAAAAAAATATAGTGTAAAGGGAACATGCTTGCAATTACAATAAATGTGGCTATTATTGTACTTTGCTGGAGTGCCGTTGTTTGTCTTCTGTTATATCATTTGTTAATTTAATATTTTCTTCTATGTATGTGATATATTTCTATAATAACATACATAAGTTAATAGTTTTTAAGTTCCTCTTGGTATCAAATATGAAACAGTTCTCAAATTTGCACTGTGTTAAAATGTGTTGTTGCTGTCTTGTGCCTTCTTATGTGTCTTGTGTAAACTGAGTTTACAATGTTAACCCACAGTCTTTGTAATCCTACAAAGGCTGGTTGAAAGCGGTTCTGTAAAATGTGTTGGAAATAATAAAACAGTGTAACTACATTTCAAGAAAGCAGGTCGCTCATGAAGCAGTGAGTAACCCAGTTACTGAGTGTTTGGTAGCATCCATGTGGGGCAAGTGGACATTTAGATGCAGCATGTAAGTAGGTTGGGTGATATATGTGCCACATTCAAGGGCAAGGGGAAGCAGGGGAAAGCCTTAATGGCCCACTTTCATATCATCACCAAGGTTAAAATATGTTTTTTGTAAAAAAAACAAACAATAACTCATAAGCAGCATCTCTATTTTTTAAGAACTGACCACTGCTACAGGGACTTAAAAACCAGCATGTGCACATGAAACCTGTTTGGCTTCTCGCTGCCTAAAACGTTAGCATTCAACATTAAAAAGGATTAGACTGAGGAAATAGCTATTACTGTTTGCACTTGGCAGACTGCCACTTTAGCACATTTCTCATCTACGGGATATAAAAAACTTGTTACACATTGTGTGAGTGATGGCGGCATGTGCCTGGAGTCTGCCATGTTGCAGCTGGCCTGCAGCATGTGTCCATGAACTTGTGAGGGTGATTTTTTTTTTTTTTTTTTAACAATGTTGGAGCGTGTCCTGCAGCTGTGTGGGTTTCCCTGACTTCATAAACACTGTATCCCTCTCAGCCACAGCTCCTCAGCAGAATCCCAACAGGCAGGAGGAGATAAGGCAAACCTAGTTGGCCATAACAACCATTGTGACCATTCGGAGGCCTCTGTGCAACTAGGAAGTGAGCTAATTAACCCTGGGTTCAGGACAGAAGGCGAGTGGCTTTTTAATAAGATTCTCTGGGTTATATGAACAGCGCTGCCCCTCCAAACTCCCTGGAATATTATTGCCCTGTGTCCATCTGCTGTGGAGATGGAGAGGAGGAGGTATCCTGTAACTGGGCTTTAATGAGGCACACCAGGACGGCAGAAAAGAAGAGGACCGCCGGATGCTACTTGGCAGGTACATTGTGCTTACACACATACTTAGAGACACTAACAGAAATGCTGTGTACTTTTAGTCTTTGGTCCCTGAATCTAATCCCAACCCCTCCTCTATGCTCCAACTAATGTAAACCTAATCCAACCTTAATCCTAAACCCAAGAATGTAACATTAACGCCGGACCAAACCTTAATCTGGGTTGGATGACATTCTGATTGTAATTCTAATATTATTCCTGCTCATGTTTGACCATTTGATCACATCCTAAAAGCTGAAAAGGTCCCCTCAGAGAGATTGACTGCACAGTGCCCTTGCTTTGTAGTGTTGTCCTTCAAAGTTTTTAATCAGATTGTTTCCTTTTGTTTCTATTACAATTTTGCAGATTTTCTTTTCCTGTATTTCATTACATTCGCCCTTGATAAGAAACAGCTTCTTCATGGAATTCCTTAAAGAAGATCGAACAACTCCCTGGGTTTACAACTCATCTTAAAATAGTTTCTTTGCGTGAAGAAAACCCCAGTGAAGACGTTATTGTTGTGCATGTATGTGTCACTCTGCATCATAAACAATGAGAATGGAGCCTGAAGTAGGCAGATGTTGGAATCATCCTGTCAGACTTGTAAATGACCCACTATTTTGCAAGCTTTTGCAGCTTATGCAATATTTTAAATGTACTTCTTGTACGTGAAAGAAACATAGTATTAAATTTCAACCAGAAAGTATCACAAAGAACCAACTGGAAACATTTAGAAATATTGTCAAACCATCTGAGGTTGTAAAAGCTGGAAAGAAAATGAAAAACCCTCTTGTTCAACAAATAGTGACGGTAGTGGTGGAATAAAAATAAATAAAAAAGGGAAATAAAAGTGTAAAAATGTGCTGGCGTGTGCTGCAGTCAGTCAAACTGAGGAGCATAATACTGTGACTTTACAAAGGGGGGAGAGGGGGGAGGGGGGTGGGCATGCACTGTTTGTCTTTATCAACGCATGGCGGCTACAGTAGTCAGCTGTTAGGAAAAGGGGGGAGGAGCTGGATGTGGTTCTGGTGGATGACTCACTCCTCTGTCAAACCAAGGCGCACTCATTCACTCGTTTGTGCGCACGCTCATACAAACACACAGAACCGCGCGCGCACGAACACGACCAATTCACGCGCAGGCACGCCGGGCGCTGGTGGTAGAGGTTGTGGGGAGAGGGAGGAGAAGAAAGGGGAGGAGGAGGAGGGGGCCGCGCTGCCTATCTGAAGAGGGGCTCCTAATCAAACCGCATCAGGGCCGCTCATTCTCCACTGGAGGGCGAGTGGTACAAGAGCACCGGGACACTCCGGCAGGCGGGAGACGGGACGGAGCAGCAGCTGGAAGACACGCAGGCAGGGAGAACTCCCGACCGGGACTCTGCTCGGCATCATCTCCCTCTCTCTCTCTCTCTCCTCCGTCGGATTAAACCTCGTCCTCACAAACAGCCAAAATCACGTAAGAAACCAGCGTGAATCTTTGTGAAATTTCTCTCATAGCTGCTAGTGGGATATTTCTGGAGTTGGAAGGGGAGTCGCTTGCTTTGTTTTTACTGTGCTGAATTTTAACATGTCCCTTTAACATTCACCTCCATTTAAACTCCATCACTCTGGCTTTGAGAGG
Source organism: Telmatherina bonti (assembly GCF_933228915.1). Taxonomy (NCBI): domain Eukaryota; kingdom Metazoa; phylum Chordata; class Actinopteri; order Atheriniformes; family Telmatherinidae; genus Telmatherina; species Telmatherina bonti. The sequence continues at coordinate 26,757,575 of NC_136614.1, read as the reverse complement.
CTCACTCCAAATCCTCCTCGCATCATTCAGACATCACACAACCTCCGTCTGCCTCACTCCGTCTCTCTCTGTCACTCACTCACTCACACACACACACACACACACACACACACACACATACACAGCTGGAGACAGTAGCATTTGCTAGCTAGCTAACCAGACGCATTAAAATGGACATTTAACAAATTGATATCGAATTTACTATGGCATTGCTCGGCGCTTTGGCTTCTCTTCCAGGTAAATACCACATGTCAGAGAGCCGCTGGGGCTTAAAAACAAGATGAAATGCCGGGTTTATTGATGTTTCCACCGGCTGGGAGGCTGACTAGCCAGGGAAGCTAGCTGTAGCGGGACAGCAGAAGCCGATGACAGGCACGGCGCTCTCTGCACGGTGGCTTTAATGGTCAAATGACTAACAGGCTTTCCCGCCTGCTTCTCCCCATCCTTCATTTACACAAATATACAAGTTCCCTTTTACCACCATATTTGCCATGCAATGACCTGCAACTGTGTAATTAAATGTCAATATGTTGTGTAGAATAGGGGGAATCCAGGGACTGCTTCTTTTAGTCGGGTAGCTGCAGCTGGTTTGCATGCATCCCTCTCTGCAAAATGTTTAGTTGCTGCAAGCAGGGAGCACAAGTTTCTTACTGTATTCTGAGTATATTTTAGTGTTTAAATGTCAAATCAGGGAAGTGTTTCTGAAATTATATGGTCAAATTAGCAGGGAAGGAATTATTAAAACATAGTTTCTTAATGTTAATTTTCTTTAAAAACACTAAATAGTGCCAGGACTTGAGATTTGTTTATTTTCTTATAATAACTTGCAGTCTTATTTATAGAATAATATGTGATTGAGACTGCAGTGGAGGGCATGAACACAAAGGTATGGGTTGCAAACATCAATACACTGCTGGAAACTACTGTTTGCAGGTCAAATCATTAACAGATAAAGCACCATGAACCTCTTACAGCTATTTACATTAAGATTATTATTTTTTATTAGATTTTTTAAATTATTTGCTACATATGTAAATTAAGGAAAATCTAATAAACTATGCTGTGATGTTTATATTTTCGTATTTGGCAGTGGGAAGCAAAATAAGCTCCTTTATTTATTTTTTCCACTGTCCTGTTAAGTTTGTAATTTTCTGATCAGTCTGTACATTCAGGCACTGCCATCAGTTTTCATGGCTGTACCCTAATAAATATAAGTTTATTATTGGGGAATTTCTGTCCCATTTTTAACCATATTAAGGTGAGCAGGTGACACTGCTGTTGGATTTGCATAGTATCTGCTGCAGGTTTCTATTTTCAAAACCTGTTTTTTTATCGCACGCACACAGGCGGTGGTGTGATATTTGTTCAGGGATAACTCGCAGGTAACTCCATAAGCCTATTTGCGCTGCAGATAGGCCATAATCCATCTTCTTTTTTTTTTTTTTACCTTGCTTGGCAGCCTCTAAAATTAATTGATGAACGGGTGCAGACGGTGCCTTAACGCCTGCTCCCCGTTGTTCTGTCCAATTTGCTCTGTCCACTTATATATTATGAGGCATGAGCCGTATTTGTACAGGGAACCCATTTTCCTCTCGTATAAATTGCAGCACAGGTCGTAAATGCTGTTATCTCAACATGCTTTTAGTCAAGGACCACAGAGTGTCTCTGTGCATGTAACGGTGAAATTGCAGAAAGCTGTCTCCCACTCCTCCTAACAAACTGTGTCCTTTGCAGCCAGTGAAAGATCATCACCATTATGCAAAAGAAAACAAATCCTGCTTATTGACATTGCCACATAAACGTTCCACCCGTGATAATAGAGACAAACATTACACTCTCACATGCAATAACAATCCCTTACCTGTGGCTTAAACTCAGACTGGGAGGCATTTTGATGAATAGATGTGGAATAAGAAGCTTAAAGGCTAACTGGATGGGCAGGTGTTTTATTATTTGTTTTGTTTTATTTGGACCAGATGAGATCATAATTGTTTGTATTCTCCGTGTTTATTGCCTTAGATTTTTTTATTTTTAACGTCCTGCTGTCGGTTTGTTTGTTGTATGATCAGGGATCAGGGCTTTAATCCCTGTTATTATGACAAACAATGTATTGCAATGGAGATTATTCACTGCTGTTATTATTCATTTGCATAACTCGAAGAACTGGAAGAAGATTCCTTTTTTTTCCCACCTTGTAGTAATTTCCAACCATGCCTTTTGTCATTTGATCAGTTAACTTCCAAGTTTCTGGTCTAGCCCGATATACCGTCGGTGTAGATATTCCTGATACTCGCCTGTTCTCATCTGGCCCCATATATACAATTTTCAAATTTACACTAAACAGAGAGAAATTGCCCATGTGTGTCGTGCTTTCAGGTGGACCCGGATGTGGTGCAGTGCAGGAGGAACTCAGATTTGAGAAGATTGAACGTTTTATTGAAGTGTGTTGTTTGATATTGCTGTTCATTTAGCCAGACACAATATATCTGCTTTGACTGAAAGGCAAACAGTAAGACTGAATATCACACTGTAGTTTACTTTTAGGTTGTTTATTGTCTTTACTGGTGAAAATTTTAAAATCGTCTGCATGAGTTCTCAGAGTGGTAAACTTGCCAACATTGTATTGATTTGCTTGAAGGTTGGACGTTTCTTCTAATGGGAAGTAAATTGGAATCCACTTCATGCCAGTTTAACTGTGTGAGATGCTGATGTCCTTCATCGCTCATTTCTTCTTACATTTGTGTTGCATTGTAACCTGTGAGTTGAAAAGTCCAAATTAGCTTACCTCTCTTAAACTTTGTTTAATGTTGCTGGCAGTTTTTTTTTATAGTGTTTTTTTTGTTAGTGAATCTAACAATATAAGTATTACAGTACAGGAGGGGCTTAATGATCTCTAATTATTTAGGCTCAAACTGATGTCCCTGTACAGTGCCCTGAAATAACATTGTTGTGAAGTGGCGCGATAAAAATAAAGTTGAAAGCTGAATTTCTGCAGTATAACAGGAAAAAAAAAACGTGTTCATCGATCAGCGGGTGGCCACAATAAGTTGGAAAATAAAAGCAAAAAGCCCAACTTGTGCATCCTTGGTATTGTTTCTTTTCAGAGCTGTCTCGACAAACTTGCCAGTCGCCCCGATGGATAGTTTAACACCTCGCCAAAAGATCTGTGAATGTGGAAGCTTCAGCAGGCAGATGGAGTAAAAGGCCAACAGACGAGCAGCCTGGCTAACCAACTGACAAGCCCAGTGTTGTTGTAGTATGTCAAAAACATGTTGGATCACAGCCCTTGATGCGTCTGCCCTTTGTGTTTTCTTTGGCAAGGGGAACAGCGGGATGTGGTATGCAGACATCTCTCTTAGGTTCAGTCCCAGCTCAGGATCTTCCACTGTATAACAAGGTTTTAGGCCTCAGCCAAATAAGTCCAGATTCTGGCGTTTGTGATTTATGAAATTCTCTTCCCTTCTCACCGTCTGTCCTTTTTTGTCTCTGCAGGCCGAGATATGAGCCTCTCCAGCTGAATGTTATTGATGCTGAACTGGTGAGTTCTTGTGTTGTTTTCTTTCAGTCCTGGTCAGGGTCTGCCTAACAGCAATACTGGCGAATAACCATCTGGTAGCAATTGATGATAAGGCTCTTTTCCCAGAATGTAGTATAACACAAGCTACCTCTTCAATATTAGTTTCTTCTTTCCGGACCATCTGGCTCATGATTGCATATTAATAACCCAGGCTCCATGAAATAAGTTGATTAAGATGAATACATAATGTATATGAAGCATTAGCGCTCATCCTGCCTTTAGGCCTAACCTGATAAGTTATGTAATATTTTGTCTCATTGTTTTAAGTGTTTCTGGATGTTAAAAACAATTAGGAAACAGAACGAGGAATCAGTCTTGCTCTTCTCAACAGATCACCTGCCTTTAGTTTGAACTTTCTTTGTGTTTGATCTGGGCTTACTAAAGAATGCAGATGCCTTTTGCTCATGGGCATTTAACATTGCAAGCAAGTTTCACCCAGATCGGTACCCAACACACATTTTATTAGATTTGTGCTGACTGATGAAAGCGACAGAACAAATTTTTCACAGCATCATTCATATGAGTGTGATGTGATGCGGAGGTCGATCCAGTGCCAGACATCACTCACTGATAAGTACATTTAGCGACTGTTTGCTGCTGTTTGCTCTCTCGTGCCAAGCCTGACAGAGTAATGAAGTTGAGATGTGATTGCTCCCTGTAATGTGTTCTGTATTAATGATGCAATATGCATTAACATTGAATGCTATGTCTGATTAATTTTCATGCGCTGCAAGCTTTTTACATTCTCATCATCAAATTATATCTGTTCAATGCCAAACAGAGTGTTATTATAATGCAACAATAAATAATATCAAAACAATCCTATATTATTGCAGGGCTGTTGCTGAAGTACAGTAGTTGATCTTTTGTTTGAAAATAAAGGCTATTATTGGAAAATTACTGTGTAATAGTTTTAAAGTGCTCAGTTCAAAATTCAGGACTTGAAATTAGTCATTCGTGCATTGAGCTAAACATCAGCGATGGTAAAGCAGCACACACAGTGGGAGACCTGAACCCTGTATGATAGATGAAGTTTTGGGACATTTTTTAAATATAAATTTTTTTTTCTTTTCACAATGTTTTTTACATATTGTAAAATAAATGGAAATTGCACTTAAATGTCATACTTGTGTCTCCATAGAAAAAAAAAAGAGATTCGTTCCCTTCAAACTTTATGACTCCATTACAGAAATGTTAGAACTGGATTAAACTAGATCCTGTGATGGACTGGTGATCTGGTCCGGCCAGGGGCGCCCAAACCCAGTCCTCCAGACCTGCTACTGTGCATCTTTTAGGTGCATCCCTATTCCAACCCACCAGAATGATATGAATAGCTCTTTACCAGGCGTCTGCAGAGCTGAGTGACTTGTGAATGAGGAAATTCAGCCATTTTTTTCCCCGGTGTGTTAAAGAAGGGATGCATCTAAAAGTTGCAGGACAGTTGCCTGATTTACCGGTTTACATGTTTTTGTCATTTAGAGTTCTTGTTTTAATCCAAATCTCCCGTCTCTGCTGACAGGAGACTCAGATGCAGAGACTCTTGTGATTAATGGCTTGTCTGTAGCTTGTTAGAAGGCATTTGTGGGTTCCTCAGTTTGCACTTTATGATGTCACATCGTTACTTAAAATCCCTCTGTGATTTGGAAGCTTGATGGAAATTTTGAAGTTGATGTCACATGTCTGCTCGGTGGTGCCAAATTGTTTTCCTGCTCGCTCAGAAGTTATCCTTTATGTGCACAGTCTGACTTTATCATCATGTTTTTAAACATAGGTCGGCCTATAAAATAATTTCTCAGTCAATTCCTGATCCTCATAATAAGATGTTATAAATATTGTTCTACTTCATGATGAAAAAGCCACATTTTATTTAGTTTTTAGTGTTAAAACACATATTATCACTATAGTGAGCCAGAAAATCAACAATATGACTCCATAAAGTAAACAAACTGCTGAATAACACAATAGCAGCTTGTTAATTAACAGATATATTTAATGGGGTAATTTAATTACTCCCTCTGAGGTACATCCCCTATCTTCTTTTTTTTCTTGCCCATCTCTTTCCTTCTGAGCCAAACAAAACAAAATCTAATCAGGCAACAGTGGTTGTAAATGGATGTAATGGGGAGCAATCCTCACAAGATGCAGCTTCATTCCCTGCTTGCAATAAACCTTTCTACTTCGTAGTGGAAGCATTAGACTATGGTTGGTAGTTACAATATGGTGGCATATGTTGAGTTTTTGTGGATATTCTCTGATATGTCTGAATTTATTCTTATAATCAGTGACACCTCTGTCCATCATTTGTAATGGAAAAAGCTCAACAGTGGTCAGTCTTTTGTTTATAAAGAATAAGTGATAAAATAAACATCATCCTTGCAGTGAAGATGCCAGTGCTATCAGTAGCAGCACTCAAGCCTCCGCATGGGCTGGAGTAGAGGAAAGGTCAACACACCAAAATTCTTATTTGAAATATTTGCACAGATCTCTGACACACTGCTGTATTTTCACATGTCACACAAAATATGGATGCAACAGTCACTTGAGACTGAACTTAGGTGGTGGAGATGTCACTTTCACAGGATTACAGGTTCATCTCAGAAACTTAGAATATCATGAAAAAGTTCAATATTTTTTTCACTCATTTCCAAACGTGAAACCCATATATTATCTAGATTCATTACACATAGAGTGAAACAATTCATACATTTTTTTCTTGAAATTTTGATTATTGTGGCTTATAGATAATGAAAACCCAAAATGCAGTGTCTCAGAAAATTAGAATATCACTTGAGATTAATGAAAAAAAAAAAAAAGATATTTTAAACAGTAAAGTCAGACTTCTGAAAAGTGTTCATTTCCATTCACTCAATACTTGGTTGGGTCTCCTTTTGCATGAACTACAGCATCAATGCAGCGTGGCAATGGAAGCGATCAGCGTGTGGCACTGCTCAGGTGTAATGGAAGCCCAGGTCGCTTTGATAGCAGCCTTCAGGTCATCTACATAGTTGGGTCTGGTGTCTCGCATCTTCCTCTTGACAACACCCCACAGATTCTCTATGGGGTTCAGATCAGGTGAGTTTGTTGGCCAATTAAGTACAGTAACATCATGGTCATTGAAGCAGCTTTTGGTACCTTTGGCAGTGTAGGCAGGTGCCAAATCCTGCTGGAAAATGAAATCGGCATCTCCATAAAGCTTGTCAGCAGAAGGAAGCATGAAGTGCTCTAAATTTTCCTGATAGATGGCTGTGTTGACTGTGGACTTCAGAAAACACAGTGGTCCAACACCAGCAGATGACATGGCTCCCCAAATCATCACTGAAACTTCACACTGGACTTCCAGCAACATGGATTCTGTGCCTCTCCACTCTTCCTCCAGACTCTGGGACCTTGATTTCCAAATGAAATGCTAAATTTGTTTTCATCTGAAAAACAGTCCAGTCATTTTTCTCCTTAGCCCAGCTGAGACTCTTCTGACGTTGTCTCTGGTTCAGGAGTGGCTCGACACAAGAAATGTGACACTTGTAGCCCAGGATGCGTCTGAGTAGTGGCTCTTGATGCGCTGAGTCCGGCTTCAGTCCACTCCTTCTGATGCTCCCCAAATTCTTGAATGGATTTTGCTTGACAATCCTCTCAAGGCTGCGGTTCTGCCTTTTGCTGGTGCACCTTTTCCTACCTCTCAACTTTCCATTAATATGCTTGGATTCACAGCACTCTGTGAACCACCAGCTTCTTTAGAAATTACCTTTTGTGGCTTTCCCTCCTTGTGGAGGGTCAATGATCCTCTTCTGGACATCAGTCAAGTCAGTATTCTTCCCCATGATTGTGTAGCCATCTGACCCACAATGAGAGACCATTTAAAGGCTCAGGATACCTTTGCAGGTGTTTTGAGTTAACTAGTTGATTAGGGTGTGACACCATGACTTTCTAAGATTGAAGTTTTTCTCAATTTTCTAATTTTCTGAGACACTGCATTTTGGGTTTTCATTATCTATAAGCCACAGTTATCACAATTTTAAGAAATGAATGTTTGAATCTGTTTAATAAATGGGTTTCACATTCAAAAATAAGTGGAAAAAAAAGAAATTTTTCACAATAATGTAATTTTTTGAGATGTACCTGTATATTTTCATATTCAATCCACTTGTAATCAGACAATGGTCTGACATGTTTACGCCACGATCATTTTAAACATAATCAAGCAGCTTATTTTCTTCCCTATGCAAAGAAACATCAGGCGTTACTAACAGGGTCATTCAGCTTGTGAACTTGCGCTGACAAGTTTTTAAGATGCAAACACTGTCTCATCATGCATGTTTAGTTTCACTGGCCTGTGACACTGCTAAAAGCCTCAGTATTACTCTCTGCTCTTTGCACTGACACGTCTCTTGACTCAGCTCTACTTAGCAGTCACAGCTCCAAACATGGCCGCTCCAAACTTTTGCCTCAGCCGTCTCCAGTTCAGATTCTGTAGATTGTAACGATATTCAGTGGCACCAGTCGCTGCTCAAAGATGGAGAGATCAATGATGAGAGCGTGTGTCTTCACTACAAGGGTAAGTGTGGCTGGAGGCTGGATACAATGACGAAGGGGGTTGGGTGGGTAGTGTGTGTGTGTCGGGGTATTCTCTACAGACTCGCAACCCTGCCAGCAGCAGAGACAGAGAGAACAGGCGATAGATGGGGAGGGAAAAAGACAGTAGACAGAAAAAGAGGGAAATACTTGCTGCTAAATCACAGATGGGGGCTGGGGGGCTACAGTCGTCAAGTCAGTGTTTACTATTTCTTTTAAAAAAAAAAAAAAAAAAAGGAAAAAAAGGTGACAGCATCAGCTGATTCAGTAGCAGACAGCAGGAGTATCCCAGCTTGTGTGAAAAAGGCTTGGAGGAGTAAAAACAACACTTTAGTGGTGAAGATTGGAGCTTGGCTACACGTGTGGGTCTAAAAATACTCCAGAATCCCCCCCCTCTCTCTCTCTCACTCATTTTGTTAAATGCACACACTCTTGCAATGTGCACATTCACTTTACCCATGGCTCAATCCACTTTGGGATTACATGTGAACGTAATTTGCACTTCCAATTAAACTGTTGACCTTTGCTCCAGAATGCAAAACTTGATTTTGTACCATTCTCTCCTGGATAGCTATTATTACACAGCCAGGCCAACAATGGAGAGAAATATGCTTCAATACACACAAGTTTATCATAGAAGTCAGCAAAATTATTAGTTGTTGAACTGTCAATATTTGAGGGAGGAAATTAAGAGAACGACTCGTGGATAATGGCTGTTTTCTGAACTGGTTTATTTGTTTTGTGTGATAATTAACCAATCAAGTCAGACTTTATCAGGACATACCGTCTGTTAAATAGACAAGAAAAGTCCCGGTTATGTAAATTTAAAAGGAAAAAGAAACTGCAGTGGTACTGGTGCTGCACTAAAAACCCAGAGTGCCCTTTAAGTGCCAATGAAAGTGGTCTAAGTCATTGTTCTCAGTGTTTCTAAGAAAAGAACGCAGCAGCTGTGTGTATCTAAGTGGACAAGACTCATTCACAATTAAAAAAAAAAAAAAAGAAGAGCACAGTTAAAGATAAAGTTAAGATGCTGAAAACAAAACGTAATATATTAGGTTAGGGTTAGCCTAAAGCATCCTGCCAAGACTCTTACATAGCTCCAACACATGACTTGCTGGTCAGATCAGATGACTAGATAAACAGCAGGAATGTTGCTTCTTCCTATTTCTGCAGCATTGCTCTTGTGTGTTTGGGAAAAGACAGAGAGTGATGTTGTGTGATTGTATTGACTATATTGTGTGGGATATAGGTTACGATTAGTGCAAGGGTTAAGGAAAGGCTACCTCTAGGTATAGTTCTGGTAATTTTTAGAAAAAATAGTCATTGTAATTTCCTGGCAAGGGGTGGAAATATGAATATGTGTGTCAATTGAGCATCTTTAATCATCACACTACTGTACAAGATAATAATTATGTAACATTTAACAGCTGAGCTTATCACTGAAATGCAAAGCATCAAGTATGGCACAGTTGTCTTTATTTTATTATTGGCTTCCATAATCTAATGGCCACAAGGACAGAATAACTGCTTCATGTTCTTAAGTGGAATGTTATCAAATGTCTAATGTGGACAATTTATGTTTTTATTTGTTTTGTCTTAGAAAAATTGTAACAGTTTTGTTAGACATTCTTTATAGCGTATAATTCATGCAATTGTTAGGGGAGCATAAATACACAGCATTAGAGTAAAAGATTTCCACTCACTGCCAGAACCTTGTCATAGGACCCCATCCATATTTCATAAGCCACTTCTTGCATGTCATTAAAGAAACCTCTGGGCTGCAGACAGAAATCCATTAAATGGCTATTATAACAAACTTTGGAAGTATCTTTAACTTAAAAAAGTGTCACAATCAAAGTAAATCATGAATGAAGTGCTGTTAATCTTTTGGCAAATGCTGGAAGATATTTTTTTTACAGTGACTTGAAATGATGCTGATATACTGCTATGTTTACAGTATTTCCCTGCTATGTTTATGTGATTCTGAGGGCAGTCATGTGCTTTGTTTCCAAGTCCCACTACTGACACCTTTTCATTTTCATCTTCTACATGAAAATGTTGTGCTTGGGAAAGGAAAGCCATAAATAAAACCAAAGAAATGAATGAAATGTATCTATTATACAATGAAAATGTTCCAATAGCAGCTACTTTGCCCCATATACCAGAGCATAACAGTTGGTGTGACAATCCACATGTCATTGTAATCAAACAATGATTCAAAAATAATTGCAATCACAATCTGATTTCATGCTGAATGTAGCATGAAGATTTTCTGCACAATACCAGAATACAGACTGGTTACCTTGTGGAATAGTTGGAATTACAAAAAAGCAAATCTTTATCTAATACAATGGTTCCCACATCTTTTGAACCACTATCTCCAACATAACATATCTCTTTGTACGTGTCATCCTGCAGCCATCCTCTAAATGTAACGCTTATAAGCAGTCAGATTCTTCATAAATAAGGACAAGAAATTGCTTTTTTGTGGATTACATGAACAGTCTTTAAACTACATGTCCAATATCCGCCTCTCCCGCCGAGATAAGGGCAATTTGAGTTTTTAATGTGGCAGGACTAATATGCTTTCTTTTTTAAGTATTAATGTTTAAAAATTGAATGCATTCATTTCACAAATTAATCTCTTTGAATTAATGTGTTGTTTTTTTTTGCTTTTTACAAAAATCCCAAATTTATCTGATAAATGTAGGCTCTATTTTTTTTTTTTTCATCTGACGGCTCTCTGAAACTATTTTAGGACCCCCTAGTTTGGGTGACACTGATATAATGCATGATTATATATCCTCCTTAATGCTGTCTTGTCATGTAGATATGTTTTTATTGTGTTACTGCAGTCTGGTTAAATGTTCATCTTTCCAAAAAGTTTGGATGCTTTTTAGCTGTAAAAAAAAAAAAAAAAAAAAAAAAAAAAAGAGAAATAATGATTTGCATGTCATAAACCAGCAGTTAAATATCTACTGAAATATGCAAACTATAAAATACAATGATTCTTCATTTGACTAAATTGGAAGACTCAATCTGTCCCCAGTCCCTTAAAGGTCGGAGCTCTTTCTCATCTTTTCACCTCAACACCACTCTGCAGCAGTGCAGTGCCGTCTGTCACGCACCACTTGCTATATGGAGAGTAAATTACAGCTCTATCTGCTAAGGTCATGTCATGTTTGGAGCTGCATTATAATGGAATTTTTATGTAACAAACAGCCAAAATAAAATTTACTTAGATAGATGAATCCAGTGTTACAGATTAAAGGCCTGAAATGGGCTTAAGAACCACTAAAGTGGTGTGCGTTTGCAGCTTTGTGCGCAGATTTCATCCCTGCAGTATTCCATGTCATACCAGCACAAATTATGCTGTATAATGGCTGCAAGTATTAGCTGGGGTTGAATGGTTTCCTGTTATTGGTCCCCGCTAATGTAATCCACTAATTAGCCAGCATAATGGTGGAAAGGGAGAATTTCTCTCCCTGTGTGTATGTGTCTAATTGTGTCCTTGTTAAAGACAGTCGTCCATCGCTCTCTAAGGCAAAAAGAATGATGTTCTTTCTGTGTTGTTTCTATATGACTCACTAAGCAGAAAAAAAAATCTCCCTCTCACCTTTTCTCTCTGCCTGCCTGCTTGTCTCTCTCTTTGGCCCACGGGGAGCTGGCTCCTGACAGCATCACACAGAAAAGATAAAATTGAAAAGTCAAAGTGTATGTGAAATGTTTTATTGCCTGTGCATCTCTCTCTCTTTGTCTGACTGCCTTCCTCTCTTCCTCCCTTGTTCTCTGCCAGTCTCAGGATACCTCTGCTTTTGTCTCTACCTTCTATTTCAATTTCACCCACGTTCCGCTGTCTCAAGCTTTTCCCTCCATTCAAGCCAGCGAGGTAGCTCCATGCTCGCAAGATTTATAAGATCCTGATCACAAATCCACATTTGCTAGGATTCACATGTGGCACGTGTGGCCAAGGCACTGCAAATAGGAACAATCAGAGTTTCTGTGCTGATCACTATGATAGAGTTTGTGGTCCAATGAGGTTAACCCACTGAGAATAAAAAAAATTATGTGTGATTATTTGCAAGAATTCAGCTCAGAGCATGATGTGACTCACTTTGTTTATACCAGTGTGTTGGCATGTACAATGTGAGAATTAATGGCTCTTTTTCATTTCATACTTCAAAATTAATCTCATACTTTAATGGTAAAGAAAATATATTGACCAAATTGTACCTCAGACTGAAGTTTAGATGGGCACCATGTATAATCATTTGCTACAGGAAGCCAGTGAAATAATGCACTTTACACCTAAATCTTCTGTCAGTATTTTGCATTGTATGCACAGTTTTATTAAATGTAACAGGAATGTGTGTCAGACTGGTACTGCACATAAATAAAAAAATGTCCATCAGCTACAGTCAGATTTAGATTGAGATATATTTTATTACTACAATGAGTCATAACAGAGAAATTTTACTTCACAGCAAATGTCAGAAATAATTACCTTTGAATGTTAGATTTATTATGTTTTACAGTGATGATTGTGTCTTGGATTTTTTATTTTTTTGCCTTTTATAAGGGTTAAGAATAAATAAATAATAATAATTATAATTGTTCTTTTATATGGCAAAATTGCAGTATTAGCCAAATAATACAATTTTATTGAACCGTTATAAAGAAAAATACCCATTTAAGGACAATAAATACTAGCCTGGCACGCCAGACTGGAGTGCTCTATATGTTCAATACAAAGCGACTCAGTCTGGAAACCCTCCCCTTCATGAAGATTTGCATCGGTCTTAAACAAACCGGCCACTCTGATTGGTTGATCTGAGGAGACTCTTGCCACCATGTATTCTTCAAAACATTTAAGATGGTGCACGAACGTAGCGGGAGTTAGTTTCTTCTATGATTTCTATGATTAGGTTAAAAAAGCAACACCAAGTTGCCAATAATGTCATGTAGCTTCAGGTTTTTACAACAAAAATGACACAGGTAATTTATGTCATTCTGTACTGCACCCCATGTTTATTTTCTTCTGAGATAATCATGATTACACAATTATAAACAGCTATGTTCACAAATAGCTGCGAGTGTCCCAATCCCAACAGGGCACGTAACCAACCAACATGTAACCAACAGTGAAATATATTAATATGAATAAAAAGTGGTTGCTTGTATGCTTTGATTGTATCCAGATTATCCAGGGGTGGAAATGTTTGAATGTGTTGGCTAATGAGATGCTCATAGAAATAATTCTGACTGGTGAACTGGTGTCGTTCGCCAGTCTCAGTCGGACTGCCAGCTCCAGGAAGCTGCAGCACAGACACAAGAGTTGGAACAGTTTACATGCTTGTCGAATCATGTTGTAGTCCACTACTTAGTACACATCATATTTCATTCATGTATTTTATCCTTTTAGTACTCCTGCTTGTTTCCATTTCCATCCCTCAGTTTTCGGTCTGGTTACCTTATGAGCCCTTTGGGACACAGCTGCATGATGAAGAGGGAGGAGGGGTTTTCTCATAGCTTTCCTCCAGTCACACAGTTGATGTTCGATGTCCCTTTGCAGAGACTCTCAAAAGAGCAATATTGAAGATGAACACAGCTGACATTGGGGATAAAATGAGCGTGTCCTTTTGGTGCCCTGACAGGTGCTGTTTGTGGCAGCAACGCAGCCAACAGAGTCCCACAGAGAGCTGCATGTCAGGCTTTGGGTTGGGTCGATTTCCTGAGGAGGGAACATATGCTGTTAGCACTTGAAGTGTCATTCTTTTCACTTCTGAAGCAACTTAAAAAGAGACATTTTGCTTGTCTGTCACCAACCCATGAAATATATGCAGGTTTGTTTTGGATTGTAGCTACTTAAGTGTCACTACAGCTACTTTTTAAAAATAGATATTTTTGTTTCTCTTATATTTGTGGTATATGCTATTTTCAAATTAGGCTGTTTTGGGGAAACATGTCTAATATTATTTCCCCTGGCATATATCTTGTGATACCTGTGGAACTGTGTGGTTGGCTGAACGAACAGTGCTTTCCTTTTAATCAGCACCCCTGTCTGTTTCCCCAGCTGAGCTGTCATTTGTTGAGTGATGATGGCAGACCTGCCACTGTTTTCAGCATTTAAATCCTGTGACAAGCAGGAGGGAGATTACCAGCCTCTTACCTGTTGCCCTAATCAAAGGAATTATTGCAGCACGGCTGGATGTTACTTGGAATAACAACTTCTAAAAATACAGTCATACTTTAGCATGCGCACACATTCACATAGAGGGGAGGAAATATTCAGGTGGATAATTACATTAATAGTTTTATGATATGGTGCAATTGTCACTAAACTGGTAGCAATTCTGATTGGCAGCCATACATTATAATAAAGAAAGATGTAGACTGTGATATCAACTTTTGGTTTTGTTGGACTGATTTTTAGAAATATGTCATTTTGTCACTGACGTCTTTTTGATTTTGAAGCCGTGATGTGACCTGTGAGGGCTGATGCTTAATTTCACAGCACTCACACAGTGACGCCCTTCAACATTTCCGTCCAATTCTAAAAGGTGATATGTCTGAAGATTCATGTCCTGCGCTGTTTATATTTGGATTTTTTTTCATGGTATAGTATTTCAAGGTAATTTAACATCCATGATAGTGGGGGTTGACTTGCTTTTGGAGTCAATGTCCATTTGAGGAGCCATAAAGACCATTTTATACCTTCATATGCAGCTCATACTGGTGTAGTCACTCATACTGTAAAAAAGAAAAAGTTGGGTGAACTTAAAATTTCAAGGCAACAAACTTCGATAAAATTTTAAGTTGAACAGCTAAACTAAATATTTTAAGTTTTGCTTTTGAGGTTGCTCAACTCTAAATTAGGATTTTTTACAACTCAATTGTAAGTTCCGCTAAATTATAATTTTATATTGTAATAACTTTTCCTCTTTACTTCTGGTAACTGTTCCACAAGTTGTACTAATTTAAAATACTACATGGTTATAATTTTTAATCCTTACTTGCTCTAACTCTTTCATAAGTTGTAATAATGTATCATTTTACACTGTAATAACTCAAAATCTTTCATAAAATCCACTTGAATTTTATTAAATTAGTATAGCAGAATAATTTAAGAGTAATTTTAAATTGCACACTGCTAATATAACTCAACTTCATAATTTAATTTCAATCACTTCTAATCAAATGCATAAATAATTACAGATGCAACATACATCCTCAAAACCTTAGTTTTGATTTAAACTAGCAGCATTGAATCAAATAAAAAGGCAAATAAAAAAAAAACCAGCTTGTGCTTTTATCAGTTTAAGAAAAATGAAAGACAACTTGTGCTCATAAAAAAAGAACAGTTGGACAGTCCTATGCAATCGTGAAAGATGTGATTTCAAAGCACTGATGGTTCTGAAAGGTCAGCAGTCCCTGTGTTTGCAAAGCCGTGTTGAACCTCTGTGATGTGGCCGATAATGTTTCAGCTGAACACCTTCCATGGCGTTGGTAAACTTGCAGAACTTGAACTGCATTCATTCAATCTGAAAAACAAAGATGACAATTTGCAGGGAATTAGTAAGGCTGTCAGCTGAAATGTTATACATTACACATAACATTTTATAAATTTAGTGACAATGCAAAGACTAAACTAGACCCTTGAGGTGAAAAGAGTACACATTCAATGTTTTTATTTTTAATAAATTTTGCTGCAGTAAATATTAATTACAAATAACATATATTTAAGGTTATCAACCTATCTGTATACCTAAACCCAACGCCTACATCAGTTTAGGTTAAGAAAGTCAGCAGTCAGTATAAAACAGGTCAGTCAATTAAAAGTATTTCAATGTTGTCAAACAGAAGGACAATATATCCAAGCCTGGGAGCCCACAGTGGGTCATAGTATAAATATTTAAACCTTTTTTAATCAAAAGCAATGTAGTAAATTCAGGGCAGGCCTATATTATAACCAACACAATATTTTAAATAGGTAGATTGGCCTTTCCTACCATTACACGATAATAATTTTATCAACTCTGACATGCCTTACATCTTATCATTTTAATATGTAAATGGTAGCAGCATGAAGTGTTTTATTTAACTCGGCATTATGTAAATGTTACTACAAAAAAGTGTTACACAAACTGCTCCATGTTGTCCTGATACTTAGTACATCAAATATCAGCTAATGTGTTAGCATTAAAACCCTAATGGCTACTCCTTTAGCTGCAGCAAGTAGGCGAGCAT
Organism: Telmatherina bonti; assembly: GCF_933228915.1. Classification (NCBI taxonomy): domain Eukaryota; kingdom Metazoa; phylum Chordata; class Actinopteri; order Atheriniformes; family Telmatherinidae; genus Telmatherina; species Telmatherina bonti. Next base: position 26,741,182 of record NC_136614.1, on the reverse strand, counting down.
GAATTAACTGAATACTAACCAGTAGAAGCTAATATGTCTTGTCCTGTTTGAACGGTACTAACCAGTAGAAGCTAACATGTCTTGTCCTGTTTGAATGGTATCAGTCCAGTTAAGCTAGCTGCTAACTCATGCAGCAGCTCTGCTAACAGCTGCTGAGTGAAAAGTTGTTTGTGTTTAAATGTGTCGGTTTGTGAAAATGTGTAGGTTGCCTCCTCCATAAATCTACAACATAATACACAACACTAGTCAACAATTCCCATACCATTTAAACTTAATTTAGATAAAAACTTACCTGCGTGGAGTCCAGTTCGAGGCAGCACAGCCAGGTGAGACTTCAAGTAAAAATTGCAAACTCAAAAAGTTGGTTTTCCCGCATTTTACAACAAAGAAATTAAAGTTAGCAGAACTGTTGTCCCTTGTATTTAACTCCAACTTAAAAATATAATTTTTAACGACTCACCTAATTGTTTTAGGGCAAACAACTTGCTTGTTTTGTTGTGATTACTAACATTATTGCTTTAAATGCTATTAATACATATTTTCAAGTTTTACCTACTTAAATGACTGTTTCAGGCCAACCAATACAAGTTGGACTTTTTTGCAGTGCAGTAGCATCTCAAAAAATATTTTATCACTTTAAAAACAAATCTTTGCTTTATTTTCTAATTTTCATTGTATAAGTTAACTTTTTTTTTTTTTTTTTTTTTTTAAATATTTAACAAAGCAAAACATTAGCCTTTTTTTGTTTCTGGCTTCCCTTTTTTGGTCCAGAGTGCACCCATCCATCCTGTGCTGTGGCTGAAGAGGCATGTGAACAGCTCTCGTCCAGTGGGGCCACTTGACATGTAGCTTATTTATTCCACATAAGCTGCCACTGTGGAAGAGGCCCATCCACATGAGAGGAAATGGAGAGAGATATCAGGCAGAGGACACTAAACACAGAACAGATGGAACATTATAGAACATACTTAAATATTCCTTTCTAAAATCACTTCTTGACCATCAGCTTGTTGTTTTTATTTACTCTTTCATGAAGTATTGGCTTCAAAGAATATCTGTAATCCCAAAAGGATGTATCGTTTCATTTTCCAGAACAAGTCCTAGTTGTCTTGTTTGTGGATGTTGTGTTTGCGTGGGTTACTCACAGAGAGCCTTTCATTCATATTGCTTCTTATTATGAGATTATTTGTAACCTGATTAAAAGCAAGGATCTCTCCTATGTATTACATAACAGTTTCAGAGTTTCCTCTCATCACTTAGCCTCAATTATAGGCTTTATATTAAAGTTGCAGGCCTGTCTGATTATGGCAAAAGTCATAAACATGATTATGTTGGTTGTTACTAAGGTAATGTTTTGTTTGTTTTTTTCTCTCTAACATAACTATTCGCCGATTTTAGAAACATTGTGCTAAACTTCCTCTGTGCAGAAACTTTCTTTCCATTACGTTATCATCTTGGTTGGAGATTAATTCAACGTGCCACACCCTGGCAGGAATTTAGTGTCTTTTTAAGAGGGGCCAAATGTGTATACTTGATATACAGATAATTAAATAGTGTATTTGATTATGCCTCCCTTAAAACAAAAGCAGCACAAGTCACTAAAAGTCCCTAGAAGAGAGCCTGTTCAAATGACCAAATGACAGAGGCAATTTATTCAAAAGGGCGTTTTGATAAAGGCATTTGTTGTAGCTTGGAGTGTAATCCCAGACAACTTTAAATATATAATAATTAAAGCATGCTCTGTACTCAGTCATTGAGCATATACAGCAGCTTTGTTCTGCTCAATGGATCAGTGTGGAGTATTTTTGTAAAATAACTGATGAATCATATTCACTTTTATTCATTTAAAAAAAAGCTCTGTATAATAAGTCCTCTTCCAAACAGAACAAAGGACAGGGCAGTCGAAAGGTCCATGTTTTATTGGGCTGTCTAAAAAATTCTGCTGTTATAAACAATCATAATCCCAGACATAAAGGCAGTCAGCACTTACGGCAGCTTTTCCTCACTGAGTTGTTGAAATCTTCCTGTGCTGTCTGTGCTGTTCTGATAAAGTTTATCTTGCAAAGTGTGTGTATACAGAAACCATTACTGCCCTGTTCCTGTCTGCCTCTGGGCAAATCCAGACCAAGCTGTGATGAAGAGTTGAGGAGAGACACAATGTAGAATAACAGTCTCTGAAAACTGCAGGAAACGTTCAGGAATTTGTCTCGTCTTCAGACCTTAGGGGTAAAAGATGTCTCTCCAAGAGGATTCATGGATGATATCCTCCTTCTTATACTTTTCCTCCTATTTTGCCTCCTCTCACTATTTGTCTGGAATTTTCTTTGACCCAGTCTGTCCTTTATGTGTAAATGTGAGGCTCTTAGCAGACTCTTCAATACTCACTCGCATACCTGCCACTCAAAGTCTACAGCAGCGAACATGCGGAGGTGTGTGCAGTTTGTCTAATTTGCCAGCTCATTTCCACTGCTCTGTTTGATGAGGGCTGCCTTTCTTAAGGGGAGCAGCTTCCTATTAAAAGTTTGTTTAGCAGAAGCCAGAGGAATGATTAAAATACTGCGCTCGCCAAATAGGATGAGGAATATGACTAGAAGCGAGTGATTACACCCCAGCAAGTGTTTATCCTGTGTGCTTGTGTAGGGACGTGTTTGTGTGTCAAGAGTTTTCCCTGAGGGCATCACAAGCATTTGTAATAATGCTAAAACTGTAAGAGATGGGCATTGATTACAAAGTTAGCAGATCAGATGCCTGCAAATTATACTTAAATGTTCTTTCTCTATTTCTTTTTGTTTTCTCCTCTCACTAGAGTGGACCTGTGCTATCTTCCAGTGTTTCCCCTCCCCTCAGTATTCTGTCGCTCTGTCTGTTACCTGGTAAGTACACTCAGATTCACCTCCCACATCCAGCACAGGGGCTTTCAGTGTGTTTTAGTCCTTTATATAATCACCAGCTCAGTGCCTGGCTTGAGCTGCAAATTGCCGTCATCTTTACAAAATACAGCAGAATGTCTAGTTAATGTATACAGAAGGACATTGTGTCATATACTAGCCATATATACATGTCTGTGTAGAGTGTGTTAGCCTTTTTCCCATCTGGAACGGATCCAATAGACAAATCTAATAACAAACACCTGGTCTTTACCAGATCTTAAATTTGGTTACTGAAACCTCAAGAACAACACATGACATGTTACACTGTGTCATTATTTAGTCAACACAAAACAAAACCAAAATAGACAAGGTGCGTCTTAAAAACTAGGTACATTGTTACTGCTTCCACATGAACAGGAAGTTCCAGACAGGAGCTGATTTAGTAATCAAATGTGCTTGATGAATTGACATTGTTAGTGTGACCACTTCTATAAAAGTAACGTTTTTGGCAGTATACTGGTTTGCAGCATTCAGGTAGGTGCTAACACAATGCCAAGGAAGCGATTCATTAGCTATTAAACCCTGGGAAGAGTTTTAATGTAAGTTTTTAATGTAATGTTTAAAGCATTTTTAGTCAGTTATTCTACATTTAGAAAGACTTGCTGCTAATCTCTTCCCCAGCATCAAAGTCAAACCACTGAAAAAAAAAAAAGAAAGTCAACTCAAAAGCTACTTCTCAAACTCTACAGACCTCATTTAGCATGTTGAATGTTGAAGTCATTGATGGTACAATTATAACAAGCCTAAAGAGGTTTGACTTTTTTGGAAGAGTTTTTAGAAGAAAGTCTATTTATTCTAAAATAAGCATGGCAGCACAGATACGGTTTGTTTCAATGCTGTTTTTGCAAACCTAAAGGTTTCTGTAAAAATGTCTTTTAAATGGATATGGCCAAAGCAAAGATATTTTTTATAGTATAGTGTTGGGTGGATGATGCTTTTTTTTGCAGCCACAAAACCTCAACACATGCAATCATTGAATCAACTAATGACCACCTTTGTATCCTAAACTATTCTAGAGTCATATATGAGGCCATCTGTCTGACAGTTATAGCTTGGCTTAAACTGGGTCATACAGCAGAACAATGATCCCAAACACAGCAGCAAATCTACAGCAGAATAGATGAAAAGAAAAGAATCAAGGTGTTGCCCTGATCCAATCAAAGTCCGGAACCGAACCTGATGGGACCTTTAGAGAGCTGTGAATAAATGAATGCCAGCAAAACCCACTAAACTGAGGCAATTCTGTGTAGAAGAGTGGGCCATGTGAGAGACTGATAATTGTTCAAAAGAAAACGATTACTTCAAGTTATGGCTGCTGAAGGTGATCTGACAAGCTGTTAAGCCCTGGGTTTAATAAGTTGTGCTCACTCTGCTTCTCTATGTTGGCTTAACTTTTGAAAAAAAGACCTAGTATGATGCATCATTTGTTATAAGTAATCTGAGATGCATTTAAGACCGGTAAGGAAAACTTTGTCTTTTTTATGACTGTGATTCCTTTCGATTATACACATTCTTTTTAAATTCTAGATTGAATTAGATACTTCCAGATGATAATAATGGAGCTTCACAGGTTACATTAAAGTCACAGTAAAGTATAAAGTCAATTTAAAGTATATGTGAACTCATGATTAATTGAGTAAATAGGAGATAACGTTCCTAAAACAGCAGCTGGCTTTTAAGCAGGATCTTATCTCTAGACGTTTGGCTCAAAACTATTAGATTATTACATGTAATTATTCAAAAATACAGTTGCTAAGTTCTTTAGGTGATGAAATATCAAGTTGGGAGTACTCCTGAGCAACACATGATTAATAGAATAAGACCAAAAAAAAGGCTTTTGTCACCCACCAGGTGCTTATAATGCTAATAGTACACTTTCTTTTGTATTAGTTGCCTAGATTAATTGAGAAAAATATTAAAATTGATTTATATCACAGTTCTAATCAGACTCTTCAGTCAGTGAAAGAAACAGCACAAGCCAGCTTAATGTACAATTGCCACTATCTGTCATCACCAATTACAGGACTTGCTTACTGGAATTGAGGGACTTGGTGGATCTGTTTTGAAGGATGTTTGTGTGTGTTTGCATGTGTGTGTGTGGGAGTATCTGTGTGTTTGTGGCTTTTAATGACGGGGGTCGATGGTCTGTGTTTATAGATGTGTGCTATTTGGTAATGCCTGGGGTGGGTCCGCGTTAGTCTATGTGTCACTATAAATACATGCTGGGATCCCATTCAGAAGGCTTAATTTTGTGTGTGCGTCTTTTGTGACGCCGCTGCAGCCAGGCGAGCTAGAGGCTATTACTAGCCAGCAGGGTTGCTATAGAAACCAGTGGTGTCAGAGAGGAGCACAACATCTGTGGGGCGTTTTGTTTGTCAAGACAGGTTTTCCTCTTCTGTCTCTTTGTCTTGGTACTCTGCCAATCCACTGCTCTAAAACTTACAGGCTCCTAATGACTGGGTTATAATTTGATGTGATTTGTGTTTTAAATGTTTATAAACACAGAACTGTAGTCAAATCTACATTTTTGGGAGCAATATTTCCCTTGCTTTTACTCAGTCATTCTCAGAGTAGACCCTCAGGGTGTCAGTCAGCAGGGATTCGGGGACTCTTGACTGGGTTTACGCCAATGGAAAGCTCACATTCTGGGGAAGCATTTAACCCCTGGCCCTTCCTGCTCCCTCTCTACACAGCTCCCCTCTCTATATGGACATGTTCTATTTTCCGCAGCTCCTTTTCTGCTGGCTGCCTTATCCACAGCTCAGCAGGGCACAGATTCTCTTTTAAAAGGTACTTATTTGGGCAATGGGAGAACTCTCAGAATTTCAAGCAAATCCCACTCCCCTCTTATGTCCTTCTACTGTCCAGTTTTCTTGTCTCAAACCCCTCTTTATTACACATTTTCACTTGGAAGGTTATCTCCCTGAGGAGTCCTTTCAGATAGAGTGTAGCAAGGAGAGTGGTTGTAGAGGTATATCCATTGCAAGCATTTTAGATGTGGCACAGCTGAATTGAAGCCTGTCTTCTGTGTATCCATTAATTTGGAGCATTTTAATCCCCTTAAGATATTGGCTGTGACTCCATATGGGGCTGTTTTGCAGTAGCCAGCACAAACTGGTTTTCATGTTTACTAAGAAGTTGAAAAGCCTTGAGTTTATCTGTGAAAAATGATCCTCTCCTTCGCGTATGTAGATTGATTTCTGTAGAAGTTTAAATACAGGTCGGCAAGCATACTTTCTGCATATGTGTAGCTTCAGTATTTAATACCATATTTGGCGACACCTGGCCTTGAAGAGCCCTCTGCAGTGCATGTGTAACTGGGCAAAGCAGACCTTTGACCTCCTAATCCGGTCTAAATGAGAATGTCATAGCACAGTGGTTGCACAGTGCAGCGCAGCTGAGTCTGTGATGTAACATAGTCATTTTGGAATAATTTGGTATTTTCACTCTGCAGGCATCCCTTTACAAATGCCAGTTACCTAACTTCATCCAGAAATTACCAGGCTTCCTCAGCTTACCCTGCACCTACCTTCATCACCTCAAGCAAAACATCAATCCATTTATGCCAAGCTTAGACTAAGCCCATGCCTCCAGCAGTGTTACATTATAGTTTTAATACCCCCCCACCCCCCCAAAAAAAACAAAAAAAACACAAAAAAACTTCTCCAGTAATAACTGTTTATGTTAGAGCCTGTCACAGCTCAGTAGAGCCCCAGCAACATATTATGCTACATGTGACATTTTTTATGCTACCTGTGACTTTTTTCTGCATGATTGTCTTTTAACATCAGTTGCATGGACCTCTCTGTCTGGTGTTCCGGTGGAGTATCTATTATTAACCAGACACGGATACCATCCCTCACCATCCTCTTGTGAAAAATGGTCCCTTTTCATATTCTGTTTGATGACTTCAGATACATGCATTCATCAAGGAAGGATTTTTTTGCTCTATTTTTAGGCTCTATTTCCACCACAGCGTGTTTTCTGAACAAATCCTCTTAAAATATAAGTAAAAAAAAAAGATTAGCAAAGTAAAGTATAGTCTTCTCTGTGTTGCTGATTATTTCTTTTCTGCCTCAGCTGTTCGCCTGTTATTGTTTCTTGGCTCTTGCAATTAGTTTTCCCCAATTGTTCTTGCTTGTGAGTTTTATATGTACCTGTTACAGTTGCAAGAAAAGTATATAAGTAAAAACAAGTTTGAAGCTAGAGAGCTGTGTTTCAATCTCAGGCTTAGTTTACACTTGGCGACTCTATCTTAATATACATTTTGGGAACTCCCTGACTGAGAACTTTTTCAACATACTCAAATATTGCAGGTTTTTTTTTTTAAACCTAGGATCAATCTGTGAATATTCAAGGATCTGGTGACAGAAAAGTTATTGAAATGTTACAATAAATCAGTCTGCTGATCTGCCCTGCTGTTGTGAATTTATGCACAAAACACAGTTGAGAAAGCATGAGAACATCTTAAGAATAATCTGAGGGGTCCAAGATGATCTGGTTTTGCAACACAGTACACTCATCGTTCACTTGATCATTTCCACCATGCTAGTACCAGGTTGGAAGCTTTTTGCCTTTGGAACTGCATTGATTCTTTGTAATATACATTCAAAAAGGTTTCAGCTTTGAAATTTTGTGCCATACTATGACAGTTGCTTCTGTCATGCTGATTTGTTGGCTACATTCATGAGGAGAATCTCCTTTTCCACCACATCTCAAAGGTGCTCTATTGGATTAAGATCTGTTGATGTGGAGGCCATTTGAGTTTAATTAGCTCTTTATTATATCCAGGAAGCCAATTTGAGATGATTTGAGCTTTGTGACATGTTGCATTATCCTCCTGAAAGCGGCCATCAGAAGATGGTACACTGTGGCCATATGGACATGATTAGCAACAATTCTCAGGTTGGCTGTGGTGTCAAAATGGTGCTCAGTTGGTTCTTCAGGATTGAAAGTCTGCCAAGAAATATCCCCGTAACCATTACATCACCAGCAGCCTGAAGTGTTGATAGATGGCAGGATGTCTTCATGCTTTGATGTTGTTTCCCCTAAATCTGTCCTTGCATCTGAATGTTGCAGCTTAAATAAGACTCACCCGGCAATGTTGTCTATCCTCGATTGTTCAATTTTGGCAAATCTGTGTGAATTATAGCCTCTGTTTCTTGTTCTTAGCTAAGTAGGACCCAGTGTGGTCTTCTGTTGCTGTAGCCCATCTGCTTCAAGGTTGAACATCTTTTTCAGAGATGGTATTCTGCATACCTTGGTTGTAAGTAATGGTAATCTGACTCACTGTGTTTCTATCATCTCCAAACAGTCTTTCCATTCTTCACGGATCTCTGATCTCTGACATCAGTGAGACATTTTGGTTCAGACGACTGCTGCTCAATGGACATTGTCTTTTTTCCAAACCATTCTCTGTAAAAATCTAGAGAAGGTTGTGTGTTAACATCCCAGTAGATCTTCAGTTTCTAAAATACTCAAATGAGCTTGAATTACACCAAATCCATGTCATGGTTACAGAAATTTAAGCCGTCTTTCCTCTTCATTCACATGCTCAGTTTAAACTTCCTCAAGTCATCTTGATCATGTCTACATGACTTCATGTATTGCGTTCCTGACATGTGACTGATTATCTGTTTGTGTTAACAAGCAGTTGAACAGATGTACAAATCATTGCCCCACTGAGTGACCGTACTCGCTCTCAGCATTTTCTATTTGCATTACCATCATTTCAGCAGCATGTGACCATTCCCACTAGAGGGGAAAACATATTAGACATGCGTTACAGAAACTTCACTGATGCATTCCGTTCCCGTTTATATCCACACTTAGACTTGCAGATTTTAATATTTTGTCCCTACGTTGGCTCTACAAACAGGAACTAAAACAGCACAAACCACAATGTTATAGCACCCATAATGGTAGGAAGATGCTATTACCCACCTTCAAGGCTCTCTAGCTTGCACTGATAGGGACATTTTCGAGGGAGATCTGAATGGCAGAGGTAATTACGGATTGCATAAACATTTGCATTAGCACCCCCATCCTTGTCAAAACAATAAATAAGTACTTAATCTCCAAACCCTGGATCACTTCCTATATTAACCCATTGGTTGTTAAAGATGCAAAATGAATCAAAATTCAAATCTAAAATCAGGACAATGACTAATCCAGAATCTTTCTTGAAAGAATTTAGTGCTTTTTTTATGCTAGTTTCTGTTCATGATTTCTCGTCCGAGTGTAAGGATCTACTGAAAGCTCTCCCTCGTCTGTACTCAAAGGCATTGGCCCCCTTTTACTGAGGGGGAAGTAAGGCGTCATCTCAGCTGATGTAAGTTGGCCAAGGCACCAGGGCCTGACATCTTTCCAGCAGGCATGCTAAAGAACTGTCCACAGGAGCTATTCATCTCTTACTCAATTTTTACCCAAATTTACATAACTACAACAACACAAATTATCTGCAAAGCTGCAACTATAATCCAATTTACCAAAAAACCCCGGCCCACAGAGCTCAAACACTTCTGTCTTTTTGCTTTGTTATTCAGCTTCTGCTGAATAACATTGTACCTATAGTCACCTCACAACTGGACACCCTAGAATTACCTATTGGGCAGAGATGGGCATGGAGGATGGCGTAGCCTGCCTGCTACACATCCTTCTTCAGTGTCTGGACTCCCCGGGCCACTTTGTTAGAATACTTGTAAAGGACTTGAGTTCTACTTTCAGTTCAACCCAAAGAAACCTCATGATCCAGAAATTAAACCATCTTAATGTCCCTGCTCAGTGGCTCTATCCCATTCAAAATTTGTTCAGTATTACACTGCAAGTGTACAGGTAGACCCAACCACATCACCAGTTCTCAACATAGGAGGTACACAAGGCTGTGTGTTGAGTCCTTTCCTGCACATGCTCTCAGGGGTGCAAACTCCAGTCCTTGAGGGCCGGTATCCTGCAGCTTTTCATTGTTTCTCCTTATCAACACACCTGATTCAAATCAAATGGATCCAGCAGCTTCTTGTCTACCTAATTATTAATTTTGGTCAGACGTGTTAGAGCATGGAGACAACAAAAACCTGCAGGAGACCGGCCCTCGAGGACTGGAGTTTGACACCTGTGCTCTACACCAATGACTGTTATCAGTCCCTCCCCCAGCTATGTTGGGGTTTTGCTAAAACTATTTTTTGCAATTACAACAGCACTCATCCACATCCACAACAATAATACCTCAACCAATTACCCTCAGGATGTAGATGTATGATATTGTGGTATAGGAATGCTTATTTTGGAAAAAATAACGATGCCTGCAGTCATAGCTTTGCTAAACCACAAACCCCACAGAAGATTTTATTGATTGGTTTTGTTGTGTTGTGGTTTGTGCCGTATTTCTTATGTTGCACAGTATTGGTATGTCGTATTCTGTGCATTATTGCCCACCTGGTCGTAGGAATCCAGGGACTTGGTCTGTGGAGAAGAATTTCCCCTTGGGGACACTGCAGTCTAAAGTCTGAAAGTATGATTATCCCTTTGAGGTACGTTCGTGTTCACTCGGTGGTAAACATCTCTCCCTCTCTCTCTTTCTCTCTCTCTCTCTCTCTCTCTCTCTCTCTCTTTCTCTGTCACACATGCAAACGCACATATGTATCCACAACTTATCATAAGCCTCATGTTGTCATTCATTGGTTATATGCTTTCTCCTTTTGGAGATGTGTCAGAGTTAATAGTCAGTAATGAGTAAATATCAAGTTCTTTGGGTAGATTTGTATATCCCGGTATGAGTTGGACTCTCCATTTATTTATATAAAAAGAAATCATATACATTAATAAACATAAAAACATAATGTATCCAAGTTTTCCCAATATTTCCATGCATCCTGAATAACAATAAGATGAATGTTGGTTATAGGATATATATGAATTTATTTATATGCATGTTTCCATAATTTGTGGAAATTCTTAAGATGCAAATAAAAACATAACACAGTAATAACTTATGGTGTCAAACGTTTAATTTGCATTGTGGAAATGCAAATTAAATAGCAAAACACATAGAAAAAAAAGCTAAACTGCGAAACCAACCTTTTGGGAAATGGCAAAAATTATATTACTACTAACACTCATGTATCTTATTTATATTGCATTATATTCACTCAAAAGAGCTTGTTTGTGAACACGTTTTTATCAGACCACCGATGAGTGCTGTGCCTTGTGTGTGACTGAAAAAACAGCCAGTTTCCATCCAAGGCTCAATCTAATTATGTAACCCAGTGCTGAGGAGTGTGAGTGAGCATGGCCATCCTCAACTATAAAAGGCAAAAAGGATGGTAGAAGAGGGTCATTTGGCCTGGAAAATCACATTCTTTCTTTCAACAGCATAATACATGTCTAACTATAGTCCCAGTGAAATTATTTGCAGTACACGTAGCCCAATAAAACCATATACCAGCCAGATCCCTTCAGAATTTGATTATATGTCTTGTAACTTAACAGTTGCTTTATATATATAGTATGTCACTGGAAAAACCATATTGTACCATTCATTGGCTGTCTCAAAGCTGTCTCATCGAAACAATACAGGCATGATGAGCATTTACCAATGGATAGCTTCAACCAAGTGCAGTAATGTGATTGATTGCAGTTAAAAACAATAACAAATAATCGTTATTTACAATCCACGTGTTAGACAAAAACCTCCTATAAAACACACACCAGATCATAAATCATTGTCAAGGAAACGGACCGATTCTGAATGAGGATACTGGAAACGACGCTGCAGCATTTTTCTGTCATACAGCTTGAAATGACCTGCAACACAGTTGTATTTTTGCCATTTACCAATCATTCAATCTAATTTCAGATGACGCAAATCATGTTAAAAAAAAGATAAAATTTGTTAAACAATTTCAATGAGTCATAAGAAGCAGCTGTGATAGGCCCTTTCTGAGTTATACGCAGAGTAGGATAACAATAAAGATGTAAATGAAATAAAGATGACAAGAGGATACGTGGACTCTTTAGATTCCCATAATTGTACTCAAGTGATTCACAAGGTTTGTTATTTTACAGTCATTTTCACGCAGGTTTATTGTGTAGATAATAGAATTTAAAACCAATACAGGGCTAGTTAATTCATTCAATTAAAATCATGTTCCCTATTTGAAGTAACCTTATTTTCGAGGAAAAAGAGTGCATTTGTGCTTTTGGTAAGGCTCAGTTGCTCACTCTCAATTTCCCATTAGCTCATTATGATATCACGGTATTTATGGGCATGGAGACTACTGTACGCAACTGCTGACGCAATCTGCGTGTCACAGATTTCTGAGTGTGCACATGTGTGGTTGCTTCGCGAGGTCACATACAAGTCACAAAATTCTTTGCCATTATGATGAGTCATTTTAGGTAGGCGTGCTTGATTAAATCTGTGAGGAATTAAAAAGAAGACTGTTGTTCATGTTCTTCTAATGTTCAAAGGGAGGGGAAAAAAGCTTCCACCTCAACCTATCTAACCTGTAAGCTACCACTATCCTCTGAAGGCTGAACATCATTTGTTTTTCTTTGCTTCTCAAGTCGTAAATCATATTGACACAGACAAATCAAACAGGTGTGGACACGGGCAAACATGGAAAGACATCCGCAGACATGTATTATACACACAGTCTATACATAAAAGTCACACACTGATGGAAGGGTCTCATTTGACTGGCCTTCATAAGCCAAACTTGCTGAAGAAAAGAGAATATGTCATTACTCAACAGCTGTGGGTTTCACCGTTTAGGTTTTGGGTTGTGTACATGTAGATCACAAGTTGGCAAGCTGTGTATGAGCTGCCGTTGGGCATTAGCAAATGTGACAGTCCGTGAAATCCGAAATCTTAAACAGTGTATACACAAGCATACACACACAGGATCTCTATCCTTGTTGAGTGTTTACTCAGTGAGCCCTGCCCCTCTACAGCAACCTTGAATGAATTGAATGTAAAAACAGATACAGGCAATATTACCATTGATTTTACCTTCATATGCGCTGTTACCTAAGAGAACTGAGGTCAGGCTGTCATAAAAACACTAGGTCTGTCATTGAATTAAATACAACACTTCAATTTTATATTACTCTCAGAGCTTGAGTGCTGTGTGACCGTTTGGAGGAAAACCACAGGAAAACAAGTACTTTTAAGTAGATTCTATCTTAGGGTAGCGTTAAATCTAATTCATGCTAATTTAATTGAGCAAACTTGCCACCACCAGGATGCTGTAATGTGCTTGAATGAACGTCAAAGACGTTTCCACGCAGGTCTCAGAGCAGCAGCCTGTTTTGCAGTTTGCGCTTAGGATATGGTGCATGGTGTGCTTTTTCTGTGTATCCTGGTTGGTAATTGTCGACCTGCAACCAGTATATAGACTACCTAATTAATTCTGGAAACCTCTGCATCTGTGTGTAAGTACCATGCCAAATTTCTTGCTGAAATAAGTACTGTTGTTGTTAAGCTTTTACCTATTTATTGTTAAACCTTTTCTAAAAGCAGCATTTAAGTTTGCTGCATTAGATTATTATGTTTTTGTCCACAGGATCTCTTATATGTGAAACATATTGAAACGCAACACCGAACAAACCTGTTTGTTATGCCTACAGCAGTTGTCTTTTGCTCTGGCCTTTGAATTATTTCCTATTTTCACTACAGTTTTGCAATGACATGTTGTCATTTCATCTTGTGTATTTGGTATTCATCTGTAATCCTCCATTTGTTGAGCCAGAATAAAATGTATTTTTCATGCTGCAAGCCAAGCTGCTTGCACCTCAGAGGAAACTGTTTCTGACCAGCAGTTATGTGCTGTGTTGCTCTCTGACGACACAGATTATCTGTGTTACCACATGCTTTTTGATCTATGTGCCATAATTTCATTGTATCCTAATTTATGCACAACATATATGGACACATTATAGTACAACAGAAAAATCATGACACAGCTTATAGTGCCCTCCATTTATTTTCTAATTAATATGCTCTTTCATAGCCCAGTCTGTCTCCCCTTCTTTTCTCACTCAGTCAGTGGGAGTTGGGAGCAGCTTTATGTGTTGGATCTTTGCTTCAGATTTCTTGCCCAAATTATATTTCATTCTGCAATCTGAAAATAGAAATTTAATTTAATGTGATGTAAAAAATCATATATGTTTAGATTATACCATGAAGAAGTCGTGTAGAAGAATCGACTATTTAAGGAGGAATCTCTAAAACTGATGTTTGCAAAATTATTATTATTATCATATGTAAACAAAAAAACAATCTGAAGCAGAAATAATGTTTCCTTTTTGTTTGTTTTTTGCAGTGCTATTTTTATATTAGGGATGCACCAATACCACATTCTTTCAAACCATGTACAAGTACAAGTCACGCACATTTGAGTACTTGCTGATGCTGAGTACGAACAAATCCCATTACAGTTTACTGGTAAGGAGAAAGGACCAGAATGTCAAATGCGATGACTGAGTTGCGTGATATGTCAAATTGATCATCCTGCGGCCATCCTCCTCGCTGAGATAATGCCCAATTCATATTTTTAATTTGGCACAAGTAACTTTGTTGCTTGTGGGTTAGAAACATGAATTAATTAAATTCTATTGATTGATCCATTCCCTACGAAAGCGTAGAGCTATCATCCTAATGAAAAAAAAGTTGGAGCCTTATCACATTATGACTTGATATGTTTGAGAATGTGAATTTGGGCATTTTTGACTTTAGATGAGGAAATTGTTTGCGGGGTGGATAGGAGATCACAAATGGCTCATTTACAGGACTTTATAAAGTTTGATTTCATGCTTGGGTTGAGACATGGTGAAATTTTGCTGCTTTTGAAAACTTTGGATGACTTTGTAATAAGTGTGTACTTTAAGGACCATTTTAAGAGGTATGGGTCTGGACAGAGGAAGAATGAGTCCGGTTCTCTTGACGTGGCATAATTTCTGATTGATCAACTTGAGCAGCACAGGAATCACTATGAATACAAACTGGATCATCGGAGCTGCATTCAAGTCGTTATACGTTTTTACAATGAAAATTATCACGTTATAATGTGGCATAGTGGTTAGCACTGTAGCCTCACAGCAAGAACGTCGCTGGTTCGATCCTTGGCTGGGGCAAGGTTGTGTGGAGTTTGCATGTTCTCCCCTGGTTTTCTCCAGGTACTCCAGCTTCCTCCCAACCGTCCAAAGACATGCATGTTAGGTTAATGGGTTACTCTAAATTGCCTTCAGTAATGAGTGTGAGTGTGAGTGGTTGTTTGTCTCTGTGTGGCCCTGCGATGGACTGGCGAGCTGTCCAGGATGTACCCCGCCTTTTGCCAAAAGACTGCTGGGATAGGCTCCAGCTGCCCCGCAACCCTTCATCGGATTAAGCGGTTAGGATAATGAATGAATGATGTTATAACGTGATATATTTCAAGATTTTACAATAAAACTTATCACATTACAACGTGATATTTTCATGTTTTTACAATAAATTATCAAGTTATAACATGATAGGGCCCCCCACTTATTTTTTCATTAGGATGACAGCTGTACGCTTAAGTAATCAGAACACATATAAATACAGAGTGCACACATAGTATCGTTATTTTATATTAAATGATATTATAAAGCATAAATATGTCTTCCTGAAGAGCAGTCCCATAAATGAAGTGCATGCTGGCACTGCTCACTGTCAGCTTTGTCAGAAGATGTGTAACGCTACATTAGAATTCATACACAATTTGGTGAAGATTTTAAATACCACAAAAAAAGACGTATCTTCTGCATTTTCCATGATTACACATACATGCTGCACTCACTGGACCAATTTGACCACAATAGATGAGACTGATTTGAAAATGTCCTGATGAGCTAAAGCAACAACTCTTTTGGAAAGAAATGTCCAAACCCAATGCTAACAAGGGAAATTTCTGTTTGTGGGAATTGCGAGCCAGTGTGGGAGAGTCTGTAAATGTGCATGTGTCTTTTGATGGGATGACATGCAGAAGAAGCCTGATGGTTTGGTTGAAAAAAGCAGCATAAGGAGGCTTCAAGTAAACATACATATGTTCGGGTGACGTGTGGGAGGGAAAATCATGGGATTTAGGCGTGTATGTCTGCATTGTACCACACTAATTAGCGGACATGTAGCTTTGTACAATAATCTATCAGACTTTATCAGTTGTGTAATTCTTTAAACCCTGGCCTCTCTGCAGTAGGTTGAAGGCATGTTTCATTTGTACAGGCTCTGAAACTAAGCCTTGTGGGTGGAAACAGCTAAAAGAAATGACAATATACAGTATGCCACATCACTATGTGTGCTGACTCACTTTATTTATGAAGCTTAACTAGTCTTCAAATAGACTATTTTTTTCCATGACATTTCTAGTTTGGTGCAATCAGATTCAACAACAGAAAAAAAAACTGAAATGAGAAAGTGTGCTCATCTTTTCTTGATGAAATGATGCTTTTTCCTGTTTTTAGTGCCAAATCCTTTCATTTGCAAGCATTAACAGTTAGATGGGATTAATGTTGGTAATTAGTTGGAGTTACTGTTGTTGTTGTTGTTATGTGTTAGTCCTACTGTAGTGTTTGAATATTGATTCAGGATTGCATTAGATTTCCAGATGGTTGTGCGTAACAGACCAGCTGGCATGTCAGGTTAGTCTGTGTATTTTTTTATTTCTATGTATTATCCAGCTTTTTGTGCTCTCACTCAATCCAGCGAGTGGGAAGCTTCAGTTATGTGATGCTGAGAGAGCGATGTCTTATTACTTTAACATTAATATTTTGAATAACTACGGTTTTACACGGACAGAGCTGGACGTGTTAGCAGCCAGCTGTGTCCAGCATCACTGAAATAGTTGAAATTCAAATTTTCAACAACAACCCTGTTATGAAGCAAACCTTAGTTGTCTGAAATATTTTAAGTTTGACGTAGTTGAAAGTAATATCAGATGCTCCAAATCATGTTTTAAAAATAAAACAACTAATTGTATTTTATTCAGTAATAAGGGGCTTGATAAGGCTGTTTTTGAGCTGAACTTCTGTGATGACAGTAAAAATGAAACAAAAATGAAGCGGTTGAGTTGATTCAGTAGATTCATATAACTTGAATCACAGGTTTATTATGAACATAATTTAATTTAAAACCACTTGTGGTTATATAAGACTTCATTAAAATCACGCTTCCTGTGTAAAAGATGTCAACTGGGAGGTACTTTTCCTCAGTTGCTCTGACAAAACAATAAATCTGCAACTAATTGAGTTATAATAGGTTAAACATGCAATATCAGAATGTGGGCTTGAATAGTTTATGATTTTGGAATAATACTGCAAGTGTAAATGCACATGCAACATGTAATTGCGTCATACATACTAAACAAAACAAAAAAAAAATCAAGTGAAGGGAAAGTAAAATTATACATTTAGTTAGACTTGATGCAATAACAGTAAAAGTTGCATTATGAAGTCCAACAAATTGACAAATTTTTTCTACTGCTTTAACTGACGGCAGCTCTTTGATATGACATGCTTTGTATCTGCCATCAGTTCTGTAAAAACTTAAATCAATGGATTAAATCATGTACTGTAAAATCAAATGAAGCATCAAACATGCTGATGAAAAACACCTGTTACCCCCTCAGTTTCCTGATGTCTCACTTGGTTATTTTTAACATCCATTGTTAATACCTGTAGTGGATTACACATTACAAAAGAGCTTTGCTCATTGTGACAGCGCCGTCTCATGTGGCGCTCTCTTACTGTTGTCGCTTGTGTCCATATGAGTGTGTCCCCAGTCAACCCCTCCACCACTGGCTGACTGATGTAGCTACAGGATAATTTTAGTTTATGAGGTGTGGGACCGCTGGGTGTTACCCTAGCTGCAATTTTAGACAAGGAAGCTGGGAACAGCGTTCCTCACGGGGCTTCTATCTGTCGCAATTATCTCATTGTCAGGGTTGGACAGGGGGCTCGGACCTCACTGACTTCCTGTAGCTTCCCTCGGCTCCTCACGTGCACACTCACACATCCAGGAGCTCAGAGACCCGGCGTGCGGGCTAACATGGCCTCACGGAACCTCGTTGCTGCACTGCTATTGGACGGATTTCCTGCCACTGAGGAAAATGTTATCTAATGCATACTGTGGTGAGATCTAGGTTAACATCAGACAGGACAGCACAACCCAATTACTTCAAATCAGAGATGTGAATCCTCCTTTTCTGAATCATTTTCAGTATAAAAGCTTTCATTTGAGATCATGTTTGATGTTATTAAATAACACTGTATTTTGGGACGTTTACACTGTTTCTACTGTTTAAATTGCTCTGAAAAGTGCTGCGTTTTTGTGCCTCTTTTTTTTTTTTTTTAAATCACTGGGGGTATATTAACTGGGCCTGAAGCCACATCTCCTGCAACAGGAAAAACAGTAGCAGGGATGCAATATAAATATTGACCTTGCATGTAGGTGTGAGTTTAACTCTGAATTGAATCTATTTGGTTATTCCACCTTTCCGAATCGCTCTGTATTTTCAGCATGACAGCTTTTAGATATGTTAGCACCCAGGCTTCATCTGTGCTTGTCATGCCAGTGGTGGACCATGGCCCACCCAGCAGGTAGCTCTCTGTAACCTCTGTTGATGTTGTCTCTAATCTGTGTTCCCCACATCAAAAGCAGACGCCCTCCCGCTGCACTCACCTCGCTGCTCCCCTCCATCACTCTCCAGCCAACCTGCCACACACAGCTGTTTCACTCCTCCATCTCCCTGCCCACCACTATTCAGTTTTATTAAGATGCTTATCATTTCAGTCTTCCACCTGTCTGTCAAATCTGTTTCCCACCTTTCCCTGAATTTATATCTGGCTCTTACTTTTAGTTCTCTGATTACATTTTTCTTTCCTTATCTTGTCTGTTTACTCATTCATTTCCCCCCGTTCTCCTTCTTGGTCTTTCACTGTCGTCCTCCTTTGATTCACTCTCGCCACCTCACCCATCAACATCTCTCTCCTTTCGTCTATTTCTAGGAGGAAATGAGCCCTTTCTGTATGAAACGTAGTTTTTCAGTCTTCACCCTGTGCCACTCTGATAGGCACATGATCCACACTCATGTAACACCAATAAAACCTGCTGTAGAGGCTCTGAAGTGCATTTTAAACACGCAAAGCAAACTTTATATTATATATATATATATAAATAAATATATGTGTGTGTGTGTGTGTGTGTATATATATATATATATATATATATATATATATATATATATATATATATATATATATACTCTATAATTTAAATGTGTAATGGCTCTTCTGCAGGTTCAACATCATATCCTCAGTAGCTCCGCAGCCTAAAAGACCTGCTAATCAAAATCAAATCACACCTCAGAGTATTCCCTAAATGACTTAATACAGCTGAGCTCTCAGACTATACATAGTATGTCACGTTCTCAAGTGCGCTTCTCCCTCACAGTTTAGCCTGACACATTTGAGCCTGACGTAGGGAGAGCCTATATTTGGGCGGTGTCATCAACAATATAACAGTTTCCTATCAGGACCCCTCCCATCCCTCAGCTGGGTGTCTTACAAGATGATACACGTGCAGTGTCACATGAATCAAACCTGACTCGCTTTTTTATGTGTTTTTAAGAGGAATACTGTCTACCTCCAGACGATTTCAGGGCAAATGCAAGATGAAAGGATGCTTAATGGGAAGATCTTCTCACAGATACTTTTCAACTGTCAGACAGTGTTTTGTTAAGTGACATCCAGGAGCTGGCCTGTGAAGATGCTACTTATTGTGTATATAAAGTATTACATCCCAGCTGCAGTCTCTTGTGATGCAATTACTTTTAGCTGCTCAACAACTGTTTTTACAAATAAAAATAAGATTTTATAACTCAAATGACTGATTTTGTTTTTCACATTTATGTCTAAATTTACAGGTCTCACAAAAAAAAAAGCATAATTTTATTTAACACATGTCAAATAAATTTAATGATAAAAATAAATAAATAAATTTAATGTATTACTATTTAAAAATAATCTTAAATTTCAGCTGATCAGATCTCATTTATCAGTGTTGTTCTATTCTGTTTCTCAAGTCAGGGTATTTTTGGTAAGCAACCGGAGCTGTACAATCCTGATAGCCTTTTGTTTTTTTTTTGTTTTTTTTAATTTTCTAATCTCCGGCTGTTTTTAACTCAACTTTCTCTCCTTTTTTTTTGTTTTTGTTTTCCAGGGTTGTGAGCAGCCATGACAAAATCCTACGAATTCAACTGGCAGAAACACCTGCCTGAGTTCATGCAGGAAGGTGCTGCCTTTGACAGGTTTGATGAGGTAAATATGATGCATTTCTACATCGGACACTTAATTAATCAATACACGTAAAACCTCTTTAGTTTAATAACGTAAAACAGGTGATGAAGGTTTAGCCTGAGCATTGTTAGAACTGACTCTATTATCATCCTTCAACATAATGACTGTCCTTGTCCTACGCATAAGGTTGCAAGTGCACCCACTCAGGTCGCTCTCTTTTCACACCACCTAGCCTTAAAACAGGTCTGCACTGTAAAATGTGATAATTTACATGATAGGGATTTGGGTTTTGGCCCCAAAAGCGAGGCGGGTCCCAATATGACCACGTAAACAGATTTATTTCTTTGCAACATGACTCATGCAAGCACACATAATCGTACAGAGCAGTCGTCTCATTTATTACCTGATGCATCATTGTTGTAGTCAGAGTTCTAGCAATAGGCAGGACAAATAGATCAGGCTCATAAAGAAGCTTCAGCATGGTGACTGCCTGTCTACAACACATCCTGCACACTGAGAAGAATATCTGTGTAGTATAAATAGATAGAATGCTTCAGATTATACCTGGTTTGTGTTAAATTGGTTCTATTTGTGGCTGTAGCTGAATAGAAATGTAAACAGAAGAAACAATTATATAAATTAAAGTTGTGTTTATATTTTATTAAAAGAAATCAGTTCATTAAAATAGCTTTGAAGAATAAAGCAAATTGAGAGTTTTGCATATGATGCGCATATGACCCATGCATGTCACTCTTTTTGCCCACGTTTCCTCTGATGAACTTAATCAGGACACTTAGGTAGGACATTTGACGTGCAATGGCAAAGTGTGTCACCCAAACGCGCACACATACCCATGCACACATTAGGAAATCCCCTCAGTCCTCTCCCTTTATGCAGCCGTCAGAAGGGGGAGGAGGAGCTCTCATCGGCAGAAAGGAAAACTTGAAAGAGTGCACAAAAAGCCATCGTCAAATCCGCAGCCATGCCAAAGACAGCTATGAAACTGGGCCACCACGCTTCTGAAAAAAGGCCTCAGTGTGTTGTTGCTGTGCATTTTGAGCCAAACTGAGGCAGGCCAGGGTCAGGATTTGGCCTGAATGAGAATAAGGTCAGCCTCCTTCACCCCCCTAAAAGGTTAATATTAACGATGTCACATGCAGCACAACGCCACCACCTTAGCTCTGTTTTTGTTTTGATTGGTAACTATATTCAGCACATTTTCGAGCTTCTACAAATTTGGTTTACATGAACTTTCTCCTTGAGGTTATGACTATCCTGACTGCATTTAAAGCACAATAAGACATAATATAGTTCCTGTGCTTTAATAAAAGCTGAATCTGCCTGTTTTTCTGGTCACTTCTTTCCTTTTCAGTTTCTCTTAACCTCTGTGTTGGTAGACAGATAGAAAGACTTCTAAAAGGCTGTTGTTATGCAGTAAACACAATGTGTTTGTCTCAAAGTGATTTCAACTGACTTTTCCATCTCTGGCAGTCCAGAAACATGGAAGTCAAAGGTTAAAGAGATCTTATGTAATCTATCTTGCTAATAGCCAAAGGGCTTCCTCTGTTTGTGTGTGTCATTCATTATCTCACTGATTGGAGGTCGATAACTTAAGATCTGGCTTGTGTTTGGTTTCCATGGGGACTAAGCAGCCTCGTATTGACAGCTGCTGAAAGCAGAGAATAACAGTCCAGATCTTTGAGACACTGAAAACACAAGCACTTATTTCTGCTGCCTGCCTGCTTACTGCGCCATCTAACAATTCATTATTAGTATTTGATATAATAAGGTAGATGTTGCTGTAGCTGATAGGCTGGCTCAATTATCAGTTCATATGATGAATATGATGATGTCAAGAGAAAAAGGAGGTGCGGGGGTTAGAATAGTATCTACATATTATTGAGCTTCTATTCAATTTTCAAGTCTCAAATATCATTTATGTATTGATTTTATTATCTACAGACATACTTGCATGTAGGAGAGAAAATACAAATATTCAGGTGGAGCTGCACTGCCATAAATAGTGACTCTCATCCAACCAGTAGAGACAGCCGGACCCTTGGTTTATTGTTTCTTTGCTTTGTTTAATGGTGTAACAGTAGCCTGCTGAAAGCTCTTAATAGCCAGGGCTAATTTTAGAGCATCTCCTTCATAGAGCTGGCTACTCCATAAAATGAAGCTCCTGTCAGTCTTAATTCAGATGAAAGACAATCAAGCTTTTAGCTGCACTTAGAGCAGGCTTGCTCTTTCTAAATGGAAATGGGATTGTTCTCTGGGTTTTTATGGTGGTTTTACATGTAAGGACTCTCCCAATTACAATCCAGCCTTCTCCTATCTGCAGCCATGCATCTCATGGTAGCAGCATCTTGAAATAATAGATTACACATTTATGCTTATATGTGACTTGATCAGAGTAGATCAAGCTATTAGAGTAGAAGTGACCCAGCAGACATGGCCTAGGCTCTCTTAGGTTTTGTTCTTTTTAGATGCGATATGAATGAGATTAAAAGACAAGATAAAAGTCCTCTGATACAGCTATTTAACATAATCAGAGTGGAAAATGCTAAGAAAGGCTAACAAAATGTCATTCATGCGTAACTGGCAGATGGAGAGCTGCACTAAATGTGTGCAGTTCAGATAGGAATCTTTGTAGACACATGTGCATCCAGAAATACACTCATGTGTCTCATCCAGCATTGCTGGCTGTATATATATATATATATATATATATATATATATATATATATATATATATATATATATATATATATATATACTCATGTATATCTCTGTTTGACTAAGCGCTAGATTTTACAGCCACTGCACACAATATGTGTGTAGATACTGAGCATATTTGTACTTTATGTGTGTAGTTTCCACCTCTGTGTGTGTGTGTTTATATATAAGTGCATTGTAGGGCTGGTGTATACCTTATAAAATATTTCAGAGCTTCATCTCGTTGTCGATTGCATAATCATTGCAGACTGTGTAAGATGTGGCTGTGTCAAATGAAACTATGATCGATGAAGCCTCCTCGCTGACAAAAAAAATGATTTTCCCCCCTGCAGGACCCATATATCTTTGAGCCAAACTGTCAGATGAAGGTGGATGAGTATGGCTTTTTCATCACCTGGAAAAGTGAGGGAAAGGTACAGTCTCCACTTGTTCTTTTCTGGATTATATTACTTTCCAAAACGACCTACAAAGAAACAAGTCTTCTCATTTATTAGTGAAATGGAAAAACGTTTTTCTGAAAGTGCATTCATCCCAGAAACCTCGCTTTGTTTCTGGGAAAGCAAATCTTACTGAAAGCTGCTGTAATTTGTACTGACACTTAGATTGTATTGAACTTACTCCTGATCATTTCCTACACAATAGATACAACACATATTTAAATTTATTTCTAACATTTATGACAGCCACATTTAGTTGAGGTGTGATGCCTGGTATTAAAACCAGCAGGCAGGCAAGTTACATTTTCCGACACAGTTAACATTTAGTGTTAGACTGCTTCGTTTTCTCACAAATTTATTTCGCTTCTATAAGTTTCCTAGATGCAAAATCTACTTTTTTTTTGTTTGTTTTTTTGAAGTAACTGGTGAACAAACTTGCAGAAAAAAACTCCATCCATCCATCCATCCATCCATCCATCCATCATTACACACTTACATACCAGTCAGAAGCAGACTCAGTTGGTTTTAAACTGGAAATCTACTGGCAGTGATCGCAGAATTCACCATAAGCCATCTTCCTTGTTCTTGTCATTTTTCATTCTTGCTGTCTTCTCTTTCCATCTTCCTCTGCTTATTTTTTTTGTCTTTCCACCTGTTCCTGTCTCCCACAGGAAGGCCAGGTTCTTGAGTGTTCCCTCATCAATAGTATTCGTGTCGGTGGTGTCCCGAAGGTAAGACCTTTTGAAAAGACTAGTTCTTCACTTCTGCTCTCATAAAATTCATGCATACAGTCCACGACACAACCAACACTGTGGTTTTGTGCTCTCAGCCTGACTGTCCTGGTAAAAATCTGGGGAGGCTGTCATGTCAGACACATAATTCATGCTTAAATTAGGGACGGCTGCAGTGGTATATTTTAGTAATATAATGTCTGCTCTGGGACTCCCTCTTGACTTCTCACTGCTGAGCTTTTCTCTCAAATACCAGTTTCATGAGCGGGCACTAGCAGAACATAAACATGAAATATTTAACTCATTAAAATTTATGCTGCTCTGGTCGGGTTCAGCCGCAGGTTGTATTTGAAACTGTTTTTGCAGTCGCGGCTTGTGCTTTTGACCTACAGAGAATAATGAAAAGTTGCGTTTCTGTGGTGATACGCTGTCAGGGAACCACCGGGTTAAAGAGTTCATATGACTGGATCAACAGCTCACAGGTATAGGACGCTCTGTCTCTGTCAGAAAGACTTGTCTTTGTTGCATAAAAGGAAAATGATTGTGAAAGAAGTAGGACGTATTGATCAGAAGCATCATTCTGCATTTGCTCTGCATCTGGAAAGTCCGTTGTTTATTTCCTAGATATGGAGCCTGATACACACACACGCTCGTAAACCTCCAGGGTTTCTTTGTATATTAAATATTGATTCATGCAGCGTACCATTGACAGTGACACATAATATCGTAGTATTGGCTCCATGCCGGCTTGTATGAATTTTGAAAACTGCTATTAGACACCCATGTGTGTACCTGCTTTTAATTAGAATACAAGCCTATCAAGCCACTAAAAGTCACTTCCTGACATGAAGCACTATTATAGCGGTGTATACACAATCATTCCCAGGTTCTGTGTGTGCTGTTGACAGCAGAAACAAGCCTTTTTGTTTTGTCCTCTCTGTGTTTATGTGCATGTGTGAGGGCACGTATACAGATACTGAGGCCTGATAGGAGCTCCTCTTGTTCTTCAGATGCTGCTTGCTGTTCTGTTAGTTGCAGAAAAGTGATAACAGAGCTTGTCCTCAGAGGAGGACATTGTTACACAAGCCCTAAAAGCCATCTCACATAATCTAATGAGCAGGAATAGATGAATGGGATTGGATAATTGCTGACTGGGATTTTAAAGCTGCATAGCTGATTGCCTGTTGCTGTTAATTCAGTCACATAACCAAAACACATGACTATCTCCTGGGGTGACGATGGTTGCAGGCTGAAATCTAGTTAAAACCAGGAGAGCGAAGAGTGTTGTTGATTCCAAAGTTAGAGAACATCCGCTCAGTTTACTGATGTACTGGTTTATACAAAACATTTCAATCAGATGGAGGTTTAAACTTGGACTGCGATTGGGTCTGGGACTATTACAACACCTTGAATCTTTTTCAGCCAATTGTTTTAGGTCTTTTGCTGTGATTTGGATTGTTGATATACTTTGTATGCAAGAGTTTGTGGTTGGATCAATGCTTGCAAATTTATCTTTTTTGAAAAACCCTCCACCACTATACAATTTGTATGATGTGTTTGTGTTTAGTTACTGTTCTTACAATAACATGATCAAACATCTCCACTTTTGGTTTTGTTTGTCTGAAGGATATTGGTCCAGACTTCCGTTTTGTAAGCCCAAGTTTAGTCAAGAGAAGAAGATTTCTCTTCAACCATATTTATCTTAATGATACTCAATGAACTGCATGAACTTTTATATGCAATGTGCTCGGGTAGAGTTGGAAATGCAGCTCCTAATTTTTGTGTGTTTGTTTTGTTTCACTGAGCAGTGCATGATCTTACCTTTCGGTAACCTTTTACTAAATATCCACTCTGATTGTAGATGAATGGAGTCTAAATTATCTAGAAATGTCTTGTAATCCTTTAGATTGATGAAAAGTAACAATCTAATTTCAAAATCAGCATTAATATCTTTCCCATGAATGCTAGAGAGCAGCAAACTGTAAAAACTCCTGCCCTTTCGGAGGGGCTGAGACTCTCTGATGAACATTGAATCATATGTATTTGACTTGGCTGCTACTTGCCCTCCTAACTAACTGAAGCAGTAAGACTGTTCTTGTTTTTTCTTTTTAAACACTGCTTCTCCGTTTGTGTTTAATAATGGTCTAATATATAATGTGTTTATGTTAATCTTGGCTTTGAGCATGTAGCTGTGAGATGCTATAAGGACCACCTTCTTTTGTAATGTCCTGATACATGAAACCTTCTCATTGAAAGAGGGCAATTTGTCTTTTACATATATTCAATGCTTGAGACATTTTTAAGGATTGTATTAAATTTCTTTTTAAGAGTGTTGCTTTTACTTGTTTTTTCTTTCCTGTGTTTGTTTCAGCTAAGAGTTGACAACCTTTTGTCCAATATATTCTTTTCTCACTCTTTCTTCATAGGACCCAAAAATCTTATCATCATTTGAGTCCATTGGAAAAACAGAGGCAGACCTGGAAGGATGCATCATCTGCATCTGCAGTGGCACAGACTTGGTCAACCTCAGCTTCATGTTTATGGTGGCAGAGAGCCCTGACACAGCCAGGGTAAATACACACATGAACAACATTTTCACACCTCATACAAACTGTCAAAGCAATGTACTGCGGTGATTATGAGGCGATGCCTCTGATTTAATATCTGATGCAAATATAGCAGTAAACTTATGGTGTAAACATTTTTAGTTGTTTTTTTTTTTTTTTTTAAACAGCAATCAGTGGTTAAATACATTTGGAGGCACTTGGAGCTGCTGTACTTCTAGTATCTATCTAGTGTATACTCTCTTCTAGTACAATAAATACTGGTACTGTTTAACAGTGTGTCTTAAATAGCAGCTAAAATACTGTCATGAATCAACATCACACAAACACACACATACGCACTTTTCTTAGCATCTACAAATATATAAATGTGTGTGTGTACTGTATATACATAATAAAAGGCACAATGAAAAATAAATTGAAAAGGTTTATATGCCACCTCCTACATAATAGGTACAATTCTAATAAATTCAGACACGTGAATGAATAATTTCTTTCCTCTTCTAAATCTTATCATGTCCTCAAAAACTTCTACTTTTTCTGTTATTTATCCTCTTTTTTTAACCTGTGCTCAGATTATTTGCACAAAAAAATACAGATAAAATAGTGGATCCATAAAATGAACATTAGGTAGCAAGACACACTTCCAGTCTACTATTAATTACCATTCGTTTTTATTACAGAACGAGATATTGTCAGCCTCTTCATTACGTTTAATTCTACAGGTTATTAATCATATATTTACACTTCATGACAGTGTCAAGATGCTGTATATGAATGTGTATTTTTATACATGCATACAGTGAGTTAAAAGGTTGTATCCTACTTGATAAAAACGCAAAAAAATGTTATGAAGTGTTGTGACAGATATTAGGCAGATAAACAGAACACTACCAGCAGCAACTTGATTTCATTTTAGCTTTTATAAAGCTCTCCAGTTTACATACATCCGCATAGAAAACACACACTTAACAGTTATGTCTAAAAAGTATACAATTATTAATTGTCAAACTCATTTCAAGTTTATATATCTTATATGTATTTAAACAAATGATTTCTTTCTACACATCAGAGACTTGAGACAGTAAAGATCCAAATGCAACCAGGGTGACTAGAAGCAGATTTCTGTAATTTGAGTCAAGTGATTCACATGGTTTGTTATTTTCGCACAAGTCTATGACATAGATAATTTCATTTAAAGCCAAAACAAGTAGATAATAAATTAATTAAAATCATGTTCCCTACTTTAGATAACCTTATTCATTTTACATGGAATAGGAACACATTGTTTGTTATTAATAACACATTTACATCATTTACTGTTGTTTTTTGGTAAAAAATTACAATGAAAGTTTCAATTATTAACTACAGAAAAAACTTTGATTATTTTAAATTGTTAGAAATAAATTTGGTTTTATATCAAACCTATTTGCTGACTTTGGATACAAGAATGAAGTATTTAGTATGTTGGATTTTATTTTCCATGTTTTGTTGTTTGTAAGAAAAACAAAGTAATATCAATACGACTGGCGCAGATTGCATGCAGCTACAAAGCTTTGTAGAAATTAAGAGCTAAAGCAGCTTGAGGGATGTCTGTCAGTGAGCTAAACTAACCCAAAATATTTGACATCCAAAGTTTTTAATAACTGGATTTGTTGCTGTGAAAACGATTCAGTGCTGGGGAAAAACTGGAGCGCCCACTAGCAGTGACATAACGCAGTTAGCATGATTAAACTGATGACAACGTTCTTATGAAGGTGTCAATTCAGAAGAAGAGTTCAGACCCTGGATCAGTTGTAAAACCAGCTGATCCAGGGTCTTGGGCACAGATTCATTATTTATTTTTTATTATTTAGATGAGTGACCCCTCCCTCCCTCATACAGACAAAACAGGACACCATTAGCACCTCTCAGCATGCAGGTGGCCCTAAGTAGCAGACCTCGGCAGATGACAGGCTTATTTAGCAGACACTCGCACACACAAACACACCCTGCTTTGGGGACAACTCACCTCAACAGACCACCCCCACTGCACCCATCATCCAAATTAATGTTTTTGTAATGATGTCAGCAATCATTTGCTGTGCAAGTGGAAGAGATGAAGCACAGAATAAAAGACAAAAGGCAAGAAAATGTGCTGATAATCATCCTCAGTTATGTTGATTTATTACAGCATTTTAGCTGCAAGGTCTTCGCTCGCTATTTGTTTATTACCGCCGCTTGTAGCCTTGCAGCATCTTATTTAGTTTATCGCTGTGTCATGTGTTTATGTGCGAGTGTTTCTGTTTGTTGTCATGGAACTGGTCCAGGTAGCAGGAAGATATTTACTTGCTCTTATTTCCTCAGATATATTTATCTACACAGTGCAAACTAGATGCTTTTTATTGGACGAGTGTGTGTGTGTGTGTGTCCTAAAATACTGGTTCTTGTTTCTTTGCAGAAGTGGATCGAGGGTTTGAGGTCAGTGATTCACAACTTTAAGGCCAACAACGTGTGCCCGATGACATGCCTGAAGAAACAGTGAGTGTAACTTCCAGCATGTTCCCAGTTGGAGAACTTGGTTTTGCTTAACCAGTCAGATCAGCCATCTTTAACCTTTCTTTTGTCATTTTTCTTGTTTAGTTGGATGAGAATGTGTTTCCTGACCAACGTTAATGGAAAGATTCCTGTGAGAGGGTAGGAGGGAAATGTATCCTACATGAACCCATTTCATATTAATTATTCACTCCTCTTTGATCTCAATCTTATTCTTTGTTTTTCTCTCCTCGTTTTTGCAGCATTACACGAACGTTTGCATCAGGGAAGACAGAGAAGGGCATCTTCCAGGCTTTGAAGGATCTGGGCCTTCCAAGTGGAAAGGTCAGACAATGATGAGCATCAGAGGTCGGTTATTGGTTATTGTTGAGGAAAACTATGAATATATGACCCTCTTTACCTCCACAGAATGATGAGATTGAGCCATCAGATTTCACCTTTGACATTTTCTACGCTCTTACACAGAAGATCTGTCCTCGCACAGATATAGAGGAACTCTTTAAGAAAATGTGAGTGACTTTTCAACCTGCTTACCTTCTTTTATAATTTCCAGGGTTACTGATTTTCTACATGACAAATAATAACAGAAAGTAAGAAACTTCTAAACGACGGCACCCTTGAGTGATGCCTAGTATCTGACCAGAATGGTGATATTGGTAATGTAGTCCCCAAATGAGCGCTACAACATGAAGTTGGAAATAATCAGGACAAATGTTTCTCCGCCTGCTGCACTAACTACGCCTGGACAGCCTAACCTGCTTCCACAGTTCAGCCTTTAATTATGTTCAACCTAATGAAAACCTGCAAAAGAAGAAGAGGTGATAACACGTCATTTCCAAAAGCATAACATTTTAGTATTATCTCTTTGTAAAGACACTTTCTAATTTTAACTGCCTGACTGTGTGGATGACTATGAGCGGAGCCTTTTTTTTTTTCTCAAAAGCATAACATTTTGTTTGTTTTTTTCTTCTAATCAATTTCTTTGCAGCAATGGGAACAAAACTGATTATTTAACTGTAGACCAGTTAGTCAGCTTTCTGAATGAAGTAAGCTCTTTATCATTCATTAACTTCTGTGTGTACCTTGTTTGTGCGTGCCCCCTCTCTGCAACCCCCTCGTCTTACTCCCAGGGTAGAAGTTGCCCTGCAGTCCAGCAGTTATCAATAAAACTGTCAATAACAAAGACGGACTATTTAACTTTCAGACAGCCTGCAAGGGCAACTTCCACCAGCGCTCGTGTTCTGCATGCCCAGCCTCACCCCATTCCCCCATGTTCTCCCTAGCGTGGTTAGCCTCCCAGTGTCTGATTGGTGTTGCCATGACAACAGGAGGGTTGAGGTTTCCATCCTGTTGCGTCCTGCTTGGTTCATCTCGTTTCCTGCTGTGTGTCTGTGTTCTGTGGCTGTCCTCCTCTGTGCGGCTGAATACCTGCTTAGTCCCGCTGCCGTGCAGTCACGTGTGCACCGCTTCATGCTCTGGACTCAATCCGATTAATTCCCACCTGGCTTTGAGAGTGGGCAGTGACACTATAATGATGTTGTGATGCTGTTGTTTTGTTAGAGCTGCTTTAAGCCCCTGCAACACATACGGCTGCCTTGTTTTCAAGCAACATTTTAGTGCTGCATTTATTTATTGTGCCTCACAGTTTGATGACAGTTTGTACATGTTAAAACCAGAAGATGCTCTCTTTGAGGCAACAATAACTAAGCTAACATTTACAACTAAATTAATCTTACGTATTGAAAAGAAATTATCTTTTTAAACTATCTGCCTACATATGAAATTATGGCTCATTAAATTGTAATTGTAAATACTCATTGCTATAAAGTTACATAGAAAGAAAATGTTGACACACATGGCAGCTTGTTGGCTCCCATCCTGTTTGTCAGTGCTAGAAGTGTTTGTGCTACTGTAAACCTGCTTGTGACACTTAAGATAATGTAAATAGATGAGAGTTTGTGTGTTGCTTCACAGAATCAACGTGACCCAAGGTTGAATGAGATTCTCTTTCCATTCTACGACCCCAAGAGGGCCATGCAGATCATCGAGAAATATGAAAGAGATGAAGAGTTGAAAAAGAAAGGTAAACGAAAAGGAAGCAAAGGAAACCAGAGGTAGAGAGAGGATCTTTTTCAAAGCTCTGCTGCCCTCTGCTTGTGCAGCCAAGAAGCTGCAATAAATAGATCACATCCTATGTTTTCATAGTTGTGCTCCTGTATAATCTCTGGTCCCATCATCAGCAATCTTTAAACTGACAAAAGGCTGAAATGCATCTCGATGATGACAGCAACTGATTTATTCACACAGAAATCAGAAGTTTATTCAACTCCTCAGTTAATCATAATTCATATATTACTATTATTGCATAGCCCTTTCAGAGAATATAAACATCATGCTCATTATTTATTGGCATTGCTCTCATTCCTATAAATACTTCGTTATTACTGCTACTAGTATAGTTATTATAATGCATTACTCCTAAACAAATATGTAAAGGAATAAAGCATGTAAGGGGATATTGGTAAATAGACTGAGCTATAAGTGCTTTTCCAGTCATGTTGACCACTCCAGAGTGCTTTACATGGCACTGACAGGGCATACAAACACACACACACGCACACACACACACACACACACACACACACCATGAAAGGCACATCAGGGGCAGTAGTGGTTTTCCATAAGAGACTTGAACATGTCAAGGGACACCCGAAATTGATGTTTGTTTGTTTTGTTTTTTTTTTCGCTTTAATGAGGACAATGCACAGTAATGGACACTTTGTACAAATTCAATACAGTGTGCAAATATGCCAGATTTAGCTAGAAGTTACTTTCCATCCATAGTCCTTGAACATCTACAGACAAGACGTATAATATCTATATATCTATATATCTATATCTATATATATATATATCTATATATATATATCTATATATATACATATGTATATATATATATGTATATATGTATATATATATATATGTGTATATATATATATATATATATATATATGTGTATATATATATATATATATATATATATGTATATATATATATATATATATAAAATTCAAACCAGCCTTCCAGTCAGTAGCTACAGTGACTACATTGATATACATGTATTTCATTACATTTTCTGTCTTATTGCATACTTTATTACTACCAATGTGATAGTATAGTATGCATAATGACTGATTATGTTATTTGTTATAATTCATTGGGGTACGGAGAAGAGATGGGATAAAATAAGTGTTGCTTCTTCACACTTCTTTAGAATATTGCTTGTCTTTGGTTAGATTTTTTTTGTTGGTCGATTAAGGAGATTCACATACTGTATGCCTATCACTGTTATTGATCTACTTTAAGCCTTATAAACAAATACCATGTCTTAAATAGCACACAGTTCATCATCTGGCTTATAATTCTGTCCCCACTAAGTTCCCCCTCCCTCTGGACTTTTGCCCAGGTCACATGTCCAATGACGGCTTTTGTCGGTACTTAATGTCTGACGAGAACGCTCCAGTCTTCCTGGACCGACTGGAGCTGTACCAAGAAATGGACCAACCGCTGGCCCACTACTTCATCGCTTCCTCCCACAACACTTATCTGACAGGTAGACAGTTTGGAGGAAAGTCATCAGTAGAGATGTACCGCCAGGTCCTGCTGTCTGGATGCAGGTATGCATGGGTTTCATTATAAACACACATTTAAAGAAACTGTCACACATGTATGAATCCAGTGGATAACTCAAAGCTAAGTGCACTCTCACACAGTGGGGTTTTCCTGTGCTTTCCATCAGATGTGTGGAGCTGGACTGCTGGGATGGCAAAGGAGAGGACCAGGAGCCCATCATTACTCATGGCAAGGCCATGTGCACAGATATCCTGTTCAAGGTAAACACGCACAGCAGTACAGTACATATGGTTCAGGATTCAGGCCCCTCTTCTCTTTTCATAGTTTATATGTCTCAGAGTCCTCTGTTTTCTATCGCCTTAGCTGCAAGTCAAGGTGAAGAATAAATACACATAATAAAAGGAGTCAGGGCAGCATGTACTGCAAGAAAATTATTGCTTTGGGACCATTTTAAAGCAGCGGTCTCAAACTCCAATCCACAAAGGCCGTAATCCGGCTGGTTTTCGTTGTTTCCCTGGTCTAACACGCCTGACTGAAATTAATGGGTTGTTGTGAAGAAGTTGACAAGAAGCTGTTTGATCCGTTTGATTTGATTCAGTTCGATTCAAGTGTGTTGGACCAGGGAAACAACAAAGACCTGCTGGATTGCAGCCTTCAAGAACTGGAATTTAAGATCTTTACTTTAAAGTAATCCCAGGTAAATATAATGTATGAAAAAGTTATATTGACACTGATTTCAGGCTCTCATTCAGATGAACGCCAGATGTTCATAAAGATATGTTTATATACATTTAGCTGAATTTAAATTGTTAAAGAGATAACACATAATTATCTCTTATAAACATCATGACTTCAAGACCAGCAATGTGTCCAGATATGTTGTAAGAATTGAGACGTCCTTTAAATGTAGCACTTCAGTGGTTTTTCAGTAAGGACAGAGAAGAGGAAGATAAAATAAAGAAATGAAAACCTTGCGTTTGTCTTGATCAGTTATTTAATAGTACATGCCTGCCCCCTTGTGTTGTTACTGTGTTATTACATCAATTAGCATTATTATTCTTTATTACCAATCATTCTCATGTGTAATATTTCCCCATTTTGTTTTTCTACCTCAGGATGTCATCCAAGCCATAAAGGAAACCGCATTTGTCACATCAGAGTATCCTGTCATTTTGTCTTTTGAAAATCATTGCAGGTACAAGTCCAATCAATAAGAAGCCACAGAGTTAACGAAAAGTTTTACTCGAGACATATTTTTATTTGTATCGTACACTTTCAGTATGTTTTCTGTGTGTATATTTGCAGTAAACCACAGCAGTACAAGATGGCAAAATACTGTGATGAGATTTTTGGTGACTTACTCCTCAAACAGCCTCTGGAGAACTACCCAGTGAGTCCTCTTTTTCAGATACACAGTGCCTCTGAGTTCATTCCATAAAGTTGATAGTCGTACGTACTTTAAATGCATTATGTTTTCTCCTAAGATGGAACCTGGGCGTCCTTTACCTTCTCCTAACGAACTCAAAAGGAAAATCCTCATAAAAAACAAGCGCTTGAAACCTGAAGTTGAGCAGAGTATGAATGCAGCTCATTATTTCTTTAAATGCAGATTTGTGGTTGTGCATGGAAACAACTGTGTTAAATGTTGGTTTGTATGTGCAACACAGAGCAGCTTGAGGCCTTTAAGAAGCACATGGAAGCAGGAGAGACCAACACGCCTGCCATCATTATGGGAGAAGAGAATGAAGACGACACAGAGAACGGTAATGGAGAAAACATTCATGTTTAGGTGACGTGTGTGTGTTCCAGCCATAATCGTATTATTCTATGTTTGTGAGTGCAGGAGAAAAAGAGGTTGAGGAGAAGGATTTAAATTCAGAGGCTCCCAGCTTGTCAGAGGCAACCAGTGACAGAGAGCCCAACAGTGTTTCCCAGAGTAACGCAGTCAGCTTGAGGAAAGAGGATGATCGAAACAACAGCCTTAAGAAGGTGAGTTGGCACATTGAGGACCGAGTACCTAAGTCTTTCAAATTCAAGATTGTAATGAGTCAAATTATTTATTTTTCCCCTAACACATTTTTTCCAATATAATACATTATAATATAATATAATCTCAAGTCAAACTTTGGACAAATGACTGGACATTAGAGGGAAAACAAGAGATCAATAGGATACAGAATCAGATTTATTGTCATTGAACCAGCGTCCCGGCACAATGAGATTATTTCCAGTAAAACCAGTCCAAGAGAAGACAAAACAACAGACATATAACATAAACAGGACCAGGCAGACTGTGGCAGCAGCCACAGAACGGCGTACCTTTTTACACAGAATGGGATAAACATTACATGAGGAAGGATGGGTCAGGGGTAATAATAGAGGCATCTCTACACTTCGCCTGAAGGCAACAAAAAACACACCTAAGTCCAAAAAAAAACAAAAACACATTCTGATAGTCAAAACATGAGGAAAATACATGAGACAAGGGGGGTCTTCTAGCACAGCATAGTGGGGACAGAGTCCATGGGTGCATCCAATCCACTCGCAGCAGGGAATGGAGGGAGGGGGGAGAGGTCCAACGAAGGCAGTGAAATCACTGGGAGGTGTGTCTGTAATATGGCAATAAGGTTTAATGAAAGTTCAAGGGCAAAATGTAATGTGGTGTAGGTACTGGATTAGCCCCTCTTACTGACACATTTCCTGTAACAAAGTTTTACATCAGTTTTTCTTAAACATAAAAGAAATTACTCTACAGCAGATCTGCAGCACTTGGCTTCACAATTAGATACAAATGCAACTTAAAGTAACAAAGATGCAGTCATTGGGACATTGTAAGTTAATTCAATCAATTCAATTCAATAAACTTTATTGTCATTGCACAAGTGCAATGAAAGTGACACAGACTGCTCTCGTGTTATAATGACTTAAATAAATAATTAAACACATAAATAAAACACAAACAATAATATAAAAAACAAGACTATTGATAATATAATGCTAAAAAAGAATGAAAAAGTGACATTTGTCTCACAGGCACTAAAAACTGCAGCTAAGATGTTGCTATGTAAAAACAGTAACACTAAATGAACACTAGGTGGTGCTAATTCTCCAATCAGCTGCTATTAATTCATCACAAATGGACAGAAGTCCTTCACGTGCCGCTTTTTCAAATGAAACCTACAGTCATAATGGACTAGAGCAAAGCACAAGGGACAAAAACATCAAAAGAACAGCAATTAGTTCTCAAACAGCTGAAAATTAAATCCGTCATTTAAAAACCATCCTTCTACATAAAAGGTGACAAGGAAGTGATTCTTATTGTTATGCTAAATGATAATTATCATGTTAAATAATTAAAACCAGACAATAATGTCATAACAGTTACTGGTCAAGCCGTGCTTGGACCTTTTTTTTTTTGCTGTTTCCAGGTACCTGATGATGAAGTGACAGAGATTTCTGAAGCAACAGATGCTACAGACATCTCCGAAGCTTCAGATCAAGACAACAACAAAAAGGCAAGTCACTGCAAACTATTCCGTAATAATTCATACATATATGTACAATATTTCTGGGCTGTTGCAGGAGACTGATTCTCAGGTGTGACCCTTGCAGGGTGGAGATGTTGCAGAAGACTCCGAAGAGGCACTGATAGCGCAATACACCTACGAGGGAGCCACCACTAACATCCACCCATATCTCTCAGCTATGGTCAACTATGCACAGCCAGTCAAGTTCCAGAGTTTTGATGTAGCAGAAGGCGAGTTTTGAGTTCCTCTTCATGTAATCATGTCATCTCACAGACCAACTAACATCTTAATGTACTTCTTAAATCTAAATCCCCTTTTTAGAAAGGAATATCCACTACAACATGTCGTCTTTTAACGAGTCGGTAGGTCTGGGTTATCTGAAGACTAACGCCATCGAATTTGTAAAGTATCCTTTAAACTGATGTGAAACAAATGTTTTATTACATTTATCTGAAAAACCTTGTTCCTTAATGTTGTGGCTGTTTAGTTAAGACTGTCACTATTGTTTGTTCTACAGTTGCACATGTGACTGAATCAGTTCAGGTCACCAAAGTTGGAGCTTTCTGGTGCATCAACGCTGATGTTTTTCAACTACATTTGCCTCATACTGCTGAAAAACAGCCACAGAACTTTAAGTCTCTCGAGCTTAGTGTGTTTTTTGGACTGCACTGCTTGGCCTGACACACATACACCTCTCTCACTCTGTCCACTGGGATTGCTTGACCCAAGCTGCTCATACTAAAAATAACCCCCTAGTCAGATTGATGCAAATATGCACAAACACTCAAACTCATCCCCCCCCCCCACACACACACACACACACACACACACACACACACATGCTGAAACACACATGCACTTCCTCTCTTTTCTGATATTTTCCTGAGCTTGAGTGCAGCTACAACAAGCGTCAGATGAGCCGTATCTACCCCAAAGGAGGCCGGGTGGACTCCAGTAATTACATGCCTCAGATCTTCTGGAACGCAGGCTGCCAGATGGTCTCGCTCAACTACCAGACCCCAGGTACCACAGCACGCAACATGGGACTTCTGATCCCACGCACACCCATATTAATACAGTATATACATATTACGCCAAACAAGTCATTTGATTGTTAAACTGAAAATCCAAGAATTGCTGAAGTTCTTGGTTCATTTCTTGCTTTTTTTTTTCTTCTGGGAACGTTCAGACAAAAACGTTCCCTTGTATGAATGGCTCCATCCTGCATCCTCCCCTCAATAGAGTCAACGTAAAATTCCTCACAGCAAATGAGAAATGTGATCTAGCTGTTATGAATTATCAGTGTTGATGACAAACTGTAGTAAAATGACCCACTGTCTGTGAAAAGCCCACTTAATTATCAGAAATTAAAACACATCAGTCAGGTTCAACAAATCTGTTGATAATTTAGCTTCTGCACACCAGCGAACACACATTTCATCACTTTTATTAATAATTTATAAAAAGACTTATGAATTTGGTTATTGCATATGCATTTTTTTTTTAATCACCTTTATTTTTATTATTTATTAACTTCTACATTATGTTACAGAGGTGATGCTACTGTTAAAAGCAAGTTAGCCTGATGACACTTTATACCAATCAGTTGTCTCTACCATCATGTTATCAAGCTGGAAGCACCACATATACACATCAATACTGTGAGTTCTGCCTGTTGAAAAACAGCTGCTGCCCCATGTCCAAAGGCAAGAAAGGTTGGACCATATGGCCCGCCGTGTGCAGCATGTGTTAGGCCGGGGGTGTTTCGCACAAGAGGCAGAGCTTCTGGGGTATAAATGGTTTACAGAGATGTCAGGAAAGAAGTTAAAGGCCCCTTTCATCTTTCACTGAAAAAATGCAAAACACTCGCGAAGCGATTTATGAGTCCTGTTGGTCTTCACCTCTGTCATGGCAGAGGTTATGTTTTTGCTGCTGTCTAGTGGAAATATAACTTAAAACGTTGGACAAATTTGAATTACATTTTCAGGAAACGCCAGAAATTGAATAAGGAAAGAGTGATTATATTTTGGGGGTGATCCTGATCACAATCTAGATCCAGGATTTTTTTTTAATTTTTTATTTTATTTATTTATTTATTTTTTTTAAAAAAGATTCTTTACTAGAGGGACATGGAGTTCATTTTGCCATTATAGCTTCTAATTTACACGGTTGTTCCCAGAATCAGGGTAAAAAAAAAAAAAAAAAAGCTACAAGATAACTTAATATTGTCATTTTGAATACACTATAAGCTAACCCTGATAGCTGCCATTTGAGAAAATGTACATTACTTCAATAACTTCATGACTATTATAGCCATTTGCTTCATCTTGGTGTCTAATGATTCCAAATAAGATGTGGCATCTATCCCAATGATGGAAATAGACTGCGATATTTGCTTGAAGTTTACATAAGAGTGTTGGCATGGGGTTGTAACTGGGTGTGCTACTGAGCTTTTTGAGAGATTACTTAGGTGATTTACTGTATGGCTTGGTGGAGGTTTATGCTCTGAGTGCTTCCAGTTTTTATGTTTTTAATTGTTTAAAATTTAATTTGATGTTTTTGTAACCTTTCACTTTTGCCGTTTCAGATCTGGCCATGCAGTTGAACCAGGGAAAGTTTGAGTACAACGGCTCATGCGGGTAAGAACAATTTTTATTCATCTATCCATTCGTCTGTCCGTCCATCCAGAGGAAGTTGACATTCATCCACTCATCCCTCCTTTTGAGTCTTTTGTATTACATCAGATCACAGCTCAGCTATTGCCAGTAGCCACTTTAAGCCCCAATAAGGTCAATAATATTCCTTTTCCTAAGCCAATAAGGGCTTAGGAAAAGGAAGGTCCTCTTCACTCGTTTCTCTGCATTCATCTGTCTCTTCCCCTCAAATCATTGTTCCTTTCCCTTGGCTCTGATCCTGTCCCTGAGGGCAGACATTTTACTGCTAATGCTGGAAATCTCATATGTGAAGAGATCAGGACATTTGCAGTGAACAGTCATTAATGTTTCTCTCATGGTTAGCACACACACACACACGCATGCAGAGTACCCTGCTACTCTGGAGCTCCTCACCCATGATATATCAACAAAGGATGAAAAAATATTTGCAAAAATCATTAAAAACCATCCATGTTCATTTTATTTTAATGGCAGATTAATTTTCTGTGTGTATTTTTTTTATGATCATCCTTTGTGATTGTGCGTGTCAGGTACCTGCTGAAGCCCGACTTCATGCGGCGGTCTGACAGGATGTTCGATCCTTTCTCAGAGACACCGGTGGATGGCGTTATTGCGGCACATTGCAGCGTACAGGTAAGTTCATGCTATCACAGATTCATGCTTCCAAATCCAATACAAGCAGTACAAGAGCATATTAGTATGAAACTGATTAATGTGGAAATAATATACATTATATATGTTTTTATAAAATATAAAAAATATATAAAAAGTACTAATAATGTTATTGTTCTTATTTCAGGTGTTCTCAGGACAGTTTTTGTCTGACAAAAAAATTGGCACGTACGTTGAAGTGGACATGTACGGGCTGCCGACTGACACCATCAGGAAAGAGTTTCGCACACGCATGGTGATGAACAATGGTCTGAACCCTGCCTACAACGAGGAACCCTTTGTTTTCAGAAAGGTGACTAAATAAAGAGACACAGATATACAGGGTTTGTGAAACATGAGCTGCATACATCTTCCTCTGCTTTGCAGTGAAAGCGCTGATATCTGGACAACAGGAACTGGAGGAAGAATTCAAATGAGGCTGTTTGGGGTTAAAAAAAAAACAACAAAAAGTCTCAGCCAACAAAGATGAGAGTCTAAAATAAAAGGATCAAAACTTTATTTAAAGGTTGTTGTACGAGAAGTAATTCAGTAAAAGCAAAAGCAGAAGAAATGATAAATACAAAAGTTTGTTGCAATCTGAACTTGAGAGGAGAGGGGATAATCTACATTAGGTGTGTTGTAGCACAAAGAAGAAAAAGAGATGGCAAAGAAAAGAACAAACAAGGAAAAAAAGAAATTATTAGAGGTGAAGGAAAGACATGAAGGGAGACTGGAGGAGATAGGAGATAAGAAGCCAAAGAGGAACGTGCGGATAATAGTGCCGCTCTCAGCACAATAAGAAGTCTCTCAGCCATGACTGTGACTCCGGCTTCCTAACACACACCATCCATCACAGCCTGCCGCAGTGCTGCTCTCCTTTCACACACACACAAACTTACACAGCGCTATCAAAGAGGGGCATCGTAACCAGAGCTGCTGGCAAGACTCACACACACATCTTTCACATCTCCATAACCACAGTCCTCATATACTACCTCACATTCACTGTCCATACACACTGCTGAACAATACACCTCAGCAGCACACACACAGTGAATGTGGAAGCATACACACAGATGGTGCTTCCACCCATTCATCTCCAGCGAGTATTCTTCAGCCTTATCGCTTACCTTCCCCTTCGTCTTTGGATTAATCATCCTCTCCTCTGTGTTTAGTTATCTTGACACACAGGACCAGTTAACACTCTCACTCCTTCCCTCTCTTCATTCTCTCGCTCTTTTTTTTTTTTTTTATATATATAAAAGCTGTGCACACATAAGATGATCTACAGACAAGTTATACAAGAAACACACCATCTTAGGATGCACACTGCAT
Source organism: Telmatherina bonti (assembly GCF_933228915.1). Taxonomy (NCBI): domain Eukaryota; kingdom Metazoa; phylum Chordata; class Actinopteri; order Atheriniformes; family Telmatherinidae; genus Telmatherina; species Telmatherina bonti. The sequence goes on along the minus strand of NC_136614.1, from coordinate 26,700,115 downwards.
GTGGAGATGGCCTTGTCAGTAGGAAGATGTATTGTGTGTTTTGCTATCATGTCTACTTCCTGTATCACACAGAAACTGTCCCTCGTGATCTGCAGCTTCATCCTTGACTGTACCCCTTAATGATGCCTCTCTGCTGCAGCTTTCGGCTTCGTCTGCCAAATAATTTTCCAGTTTTCAAACCAGAATAAACTTAACAGACTTCTAATACTTCTCCAATACTGACAACTAATGCCTTTTACTTTTCCTCACTGCTCTTGCATCCTCTGTTTCTCCACCCAGGATTTTTTTTTTTTTTTTTTTTTTTTTTTTAAATTAAACTCTGGTTCCTTCTCCCTCCCGCTCATGTTCATCCCTCCCTTCTAGGTGATCTTACCAGATCTGGCAGTGCTGCGTATCGCAGTCTATGACGACAACAACAAGCTGATTGGGCAGCGCATCCTCCCTCTGGACGGCCTGCAGGCTGGCTACCGTCACATCTCCCTGAGGAACGAAGGCAACAAGCCCCTTTCATTGCCCACAATTTTCTGCCAAATCATCCTCAAGACCTACGTGCCCGACGGCTTTGGAGGTGAGGGGGAACGGACACACACATGCAGCATTTTATAAACATACGAGGATATTCTTCAATGTATTAATACAGAATTTCAGTTATAATTCATCTTACTGCTTTTAGATTATCTGTGGATGATAATAAAGTGGTTCTTGTAGCCTGTAAGGAGAGAAGAGTAAAAAAAAAGGAAAGCATAGCAACTTTCTCCTTATTTTCTGCCCTGGGTGGGATAGTTTTAACATTCTCAGTAATGGCACAGTGCAAATGATGATGACAGTGAATCTGCAGACAGTTTGCCGCAGACACATGCATACAAATGAGCAGGACAATTGGAGATGCCATTAAATAAAGCCAACGGGCTTTCACTGAGGAACCATTACTGCAACTATTAGCTTTTATCTGCATGATACCATTTTTTTTCTTTCCCGAGTAACAAAAGATTTTTGAAGAGATGAAGATCTTTCTTTTTGTTAAGCCACATACTCTGAATGTATGTTTTGCTCCACTTTCCTTTTATTTACCTTCCAAACTTCTTAGTAATATCCTACTCATTAATCTCATTCTGTTGCAGCTATTGTGGACGCTCTATCAGACCCAAAGAAGTTTCTGACCATAGCAGAGAAGAGAGCTGACCAGATGAAGGCCCTGGGGATTGACACGGTAAATACAACAACATATAACACTGATTTACAGCAACCAACTACATACGATTAAAAAAAATCATCCTAAATTTCTCTTGTAGAACGACATAGCAGATGTTCCCAGTGGAAGCTCAAAGAATGACAAGAAGGGAAAGGGGAAAGGAGATACCGTGAAAACCAGTGTGACACCACAAGCCAGTTCAGACATGGCGCAGACCTCCAACTCCGCCCAAAATAACACTGCTGAGAACAAGAAAGGTAAATGCTCCCCTCAGAGACGAGCATATTAGACATGTGCACGCTTTATGTATGCAATGTGAACACAAACTTCTTTTTCCTGCTGTTTCAGACACTGCACTTGTGCCTAACGTGAGCATTGACGACTTGAAGCAAATGAAGGTTGGTATAAAAATTCCTGACTTTGAACTTAGTGAAGTTGGTAAATTTGCAGGTGTACAGTGCTGTTATACTGCCATAGTCTGCATAACCTCCTCATCATGTTCATGCCCTGCATGAAGAAAACTAAAAATGTATTCCCTCCTCTGCAGACCTACCTTAAGCTGATTAAAAAGCAGCAGAAGGAGCTCAACACTTTAAAGAAGAAACACTCAAAGGTAGGTGGTTGTTTAAAAGCAGACCTTTCTGTCCATAATGCAAAGCAGCTGTTGCTGATCCTCCACAGTCGTAGATACTCAAGACTAGAAACAGAACCAGGGGGGACTGAGCCTTTCATCTTCCACTGACCGCTACTTCACTTTTGTGTATGCCTGTGTGCATAAACACAATCAGGCCATTGCAGGCACACAATGTTTTGTAAGAAATTAGACTTGCTAAAGTTCTCCTTTGACCACAGTCACTATAGAGACTACGGTGGTTTCTGTCTCATTCATTCCTCCTCATTTATTATCAAGTATTAGGCCTGATTGTGCAACCTTATGTATATTAGTACCATCCAGATGCATCTGCTGACTGAATGAAAATAGCTCTTGGCTTCTTCATCGGCGTGGACAGCGATGTGTGAATGCATTTGAATTAATAAATGCAGCTGTGGATTATTCCTGCCTTATTTGCTCATTTCAAAGTCAGTCTAGATGCAAGACAGAAGCACTTATGCAGAGGAAATAAAGTACTAAACAGATGTTTTCTTTTCCTCCTAATAGGATCAGAATATAATGCAGAAAGCGCATTGCACCCAGGTGGACAAGATGGTGTCACTGCATGATAAGGAGAAGATGACTCTGGAGAAACTACTAGAGAAAGCCATCAAGAAAAGAGGGTAAGTGGAGATAAAATCCAAAATAATAAGAATGAAAAAGCACTGCAACGCCCACATTTGCTGCACCCTGCTAATGTACAGACTGCAGTGCAGAACATGGAGACATGTTGTATTTGAGCTGCATGACAAAATTACTTAACATTGCAACCAAATAGTCAGATTTTCTAAGACAAAATGAGCCCAAACTCTAAATCAGGCCCTTTTAAAATGTATGTCTTTGTTTTATTTATCTGGTTTATTGTCAGTGAGAACAACTGCCAAGAGCTGAAGAAGGAGACAGAAGATAAGATCCAAACTCTGGTCACAGATCATAAAGCAAAGGTTTGAAAATCTCATCCTTTCTACAAAGTTGCATTCACAGGCCTGCACTGTGAATAATTAGCTAATGTATACATTGTGTGTGTGTGTTTGTGTGTGTGTGCGCAGGTAAAGGACATTACAGCACAGCACACTAAAGAGTGGTCAGAACTGATCAGCAGTCACAGCAGTGAGGAGCAGGAGATGAAGGACAGTCATGTCACCCAGCAGTGTGAGCACCTCAAGAAGCTCCTGGCTACCGTCCAGGAGCAGCAGACCATGCAGCTCAAACTCATTCATGAAAGGTGAGAAGCACATTTGGACACATACACACACTATACCCATAGTCAGACACACAAATGCAATCATACACCCAAAGTATGTGACTGATATGTGTAATCAAACACAAGTTTGGCGTCTTGCTGTAAATTTTAGGCAGAGCAAAGAAATGCGTGCTAACCAGGCCAAGATGTCCATGGAGAACAGTAAAGCCATCAGCCAGGACAAGACCATCAAAAACAAGGCAGAGAGAGAGAGGTGGGCCACATGCGGTCTCATTGATCAGCGTTGGACTCTGCTGTTTCCATGTTAAACCGTTTTCTTATGTGATGTTTGTCATTCAGGAGAGTGCGGGAGCTAAACAGCAGCAACACAAAGAAGTTCTTGGATGAGAGGAAAAGGGTAAGTTCTTGGAAACTTATTACTTAGCTAAAAAACGAGAGCTTTGCACTCATCAGAGTTGCAACCCCTCAATAAAATGGTTCACAACTGAGATGTATTTTTATAATCTGGAGACATTCAGAAGAATCAAATCTGATGATTAGCTTGGTCTTTGTTAGCTGTACAGAGTAATTCTCTATGCTAGGTTATGTGCCACGGTTATCAAGACAGTACGTTATGAATAGTCGCAGCAATTATGCCCAGAAAACGCCGTCTACTATCCAGGTTTTGGGAAACTTGTGTTTTAATGTTTTGCTGTAAAACTTCAGCCAGATTCATAAATGATGCAACACACACAAACACACACAAACCTTTTTCTCCACACAAACTGGTTTTTATAGAAAAATTTGTCATGTAAGGGAAAAAAAAAACATTGTCAGACAATATTACACATTTTTCCATTATGTGTTTATGTATCTCAGATGCATCTAAGCCCAGTAAAACCAAACTGGACACAGTTAACAGGAGTTTATGAATGTTGTGCTTGACAAAATGTTCTTTGCCCGTGTGACTACAGCTAGTGATAAATCCCAGTTCTTGATGCAGTGTGTCAAACTGACCTGAGATCATTGTCAATCTTCAACAGTAAAATTCTTCCAGCTTTGCTTAAAATCATCGAATGATATTTTGTCCTAGAGAGGAAGTAACATGTTAAAGCCTTTTAATTTGTCTTTGAAGAACGCTACTTGAAAAAAAAAAAAAAAAGTGTCATTTTTCATTACTTCGACTTTTTCTGATTTGTGGTTTTAAATTTTGTTTTGATTTCTTAAAAGTTTTCTGTCTTCAGTTTATTTTGATGTTGAGTGAAACCTGTGAGACTGCTAAACCGCTGGCGCCCAGTGACAGAAAAAGTTCACGTCTCAAAAACAGGGAACAATCTGAAACTGGTGACAAACAGAAATTTTAAGAAGAAAATTCATGTGATGTCAGACAACTGAATGATGTCATCTGCTGTGTCTGCAGCTGGCTATGAAGCATCAGAAGGAGATGGAGCAGCTGGAGAAAAACCAGAGAGAGCAGGTGGAAAAACTGGAGAAATTCAACGAGCAGGTACAACGCTAAACAGAAGAAAATGACCTTCAGAGTTTCTGTTGGTTTACTGAGGATCATACATGTAGCCACAAACGCTGTCTTCTGTTTAATGTAAACAAAAACATCATTAGGCTGTCATTTATTAGACACATTTCCAGCTCTTTTCATTTATTTTTTTTTACGCACAAAAATGTTTTCAATTAATGCAGTTTGTAGCTCGGAAAATATGAACTTGAATTCATTTTTTTAAATTTAACACTTTGTCTTTTAAATGCATTTAATCTTCATATTATGTTGAGGATAACAGAAGCAAACTATTTGTAAAAGTTCTCTCCAGGAGACATTCGCTTTGTCTACGATGGTCTCGTCTTCCCATTTTTTGCCATTTATTTTGCCATCTGTCACAGTACTTGTACATGTCTTACATGTATGCACATTTCTTTTTGTTTTTAATATGATTCGCTTCTTCCGCCACAGCTTTTGAAATCACACCATGCAAACAAACAGGTTCAAGGTAGGCATCTCCATCAGCTCTACCTCTGATACCAGCTTTCCATCTCTTCACAACTTAGTTTTCATTTTTCCTTCCATTCCTCTCTTTTCCCACTCTGTCATGTTGCTCTGTTCTTTATCACCTCCGTTTCCTCTCCAGCTTATAAAATGTACCTTTGTCGTTACTTGATTTGCTGCTACAATGAGCATTTGAAGTGATCAGTTACTGAGTAAAGCCCAGAAACGGCACACAGTGAGGCTGTCTTTCAAAAGAGAAAGTGAATCTTTGTTTTCTCCATATTGTGAATTCCACTCCCGTATTTTCAGCGTGCAGCTCTTAGAGGTGTCAGGTGTGCCAGCCGGCAGCTTGACTCATTTATCACCATGACTCACCAGCCATTACTAAGCAAAAACAGCCTGCTCACACAACCTGATGTTCTGTGTTTTCACTCCAGCTTTCATAGCATGCAACAACATCCCACTACTGGCATTTCGTGACAGTTATCACAACAGAGCATGACATAAACTCAGAGGTTTTTCCCCCTAATTACTTGATATTAACAATGTGAACTAAAACTAACTTTAAAATACCGAGTTGTAACCTTCTAAATAGTAAAACAGAGAATTGGTAACAAATAAAAACGGATCTTATGCAAAAAGTTTCACTTGAATATTTCCGTCACATTTTTGGGGGGGGATCTGACTGTTTTCAATCTCCTTAAAGGCCAAGGACATACAGCAGATGGTGAAGCTGGAGGAGGAGATGGACCGCAGACCTGCCACGGTGGTGTGAGCGACTAGACCGAGACCAAGCGCACTCACCCATACTTGTATACACACACGCAGGGGCTGAAACACTCCTCCACAAGAAGTCCTCTACTGTCCAGAAAGGAAAATCCTGCCTCCATCACTGACTTATATTCTCGTAATGTTACTTGTCAAAAACACACTGTAGCCCTCTCCTCTGCACCCCCGCCTACTAACTTTGTACCACTGAGCCATTTCTGCTAATCACTGCTTGACAATAACCACTAAGGAGACGAGAGAGAGCAACACAGAAAGAGAAACATCCCCTCCTCCACTGTACGCTGATCTGAATCGCCACCTTCAATGATGTCGGCATTTTACAGACAGCAAAAGCTTCAGCTGTTTGTGGATACAAGCACACACCTACATTCATGGCAGTTCACGTAAATCCTTTTTTTCTACTATTTTTTTCCCCTCTAATTGGTACCCAGTTAATCCACAGAAATGGCACAGAAAAGGGGAAAAGAGGTTTAAGACTTCGTTATTTCAGCACAAATGAATATACTTGTGAAATACACTCTTCACTACACACCAGTCATGTCCTGAGCACTTTGTATGTGATAGGCAGTCAAAAAAATAAAAAAGTAAATGTGGAAAATGTAGCGGTGCACTACTGTAGGTTCTCTGTTTTTCAGTAAGAATGTATTTTAAGAAAGAACAAAAGTTACTGTACGACAGAGTGGCAGCCCGTCCCCCAACATTTCTGTTCAACAATGTTTTCTTGTTGAGTCAAACTGCTGTAAAGGGACAAAGGGGAGCTGATTCACTCAGATTATTATGGCAAATTTTCCAGTTAGATTTTGTTTTCATATCAGAAAAAAACAAGCAAAGAGATGGGGAAATAGATCTGATTCTTTTGACCTTGAAAATTAAATATAATTAACTTTAACTTCCAACTGCAAAGTTGATTACAACTTTCTGTGTACCCAGTTTTGGCTTTAAAACATGTCCTATGCAAAAAAAAAAAAAAAAGATTAAAAATTACCAGCTTCCTCGATCAAGAATAACCAAAACAACAGGTTTTGTTTGCAACCAAACTGTTGTCACTTTAACAGAATATTGCTAAAACAAGAGGCAATAATATTAATTTATCTGCAATTACAAGAAGAAAAGTTGATTCCCTCCTTTTTTTTTTTTTGCCATTTAGGGGTTGTGCACTTAAAACTCTGGTTAGAGCTGAGCCTCATCCCAATCTGTGCTGCTCAGATAACAAAATGAATTCACACTTCTTGTGGTAACAGTGTTTTATCTGATGGGGTGACAGAAGTCTAACCTATCTCGTGAAGCCAGCTAAACACTAACAAGGTATTGTTGAAGTAAACTTCTCCATTGTTAGGCTCTTGACTGCACTTTAGCCACTTCAGCTTGTAATCCTCATTGTGTTCCTGTCCGGCTTTGGACGGCCCAGTAATTACAGCAGATTTGTAATGAAGTCTGCTGCATGGCTGCCACACACTAAACCACAGCAGGGATTTTTATTTGGTCTGCATCACTGTTTCCAGCAGGTTTCTGCTAAATCCTTGCTGGGACTGATTGCAGAAGCATTATTGTGTCATTATTGTTGGACAAGAAGCCACTGCAGAGAAAGAAATATGTGAAGTACTATAGTGATGCATGGCTTAACACTGAAAAAATTACCAAAAATGACACCAAGTCATGGTGATGTTATTTAAACTATAAAAACAAAACAAACACAAGGACTGAAGCACTTGTAGGTATTCTGGCCTTTTAAAGATTTGTTTTTCCTGTTTTGATCTGCTGTAATTCATGTGAAGGGGTAGACAGGAGGTTCTTGTATATACTCTACTGGAATGTATGTAGTTTAACTCCCTTGTTTACCAGCTGTGTTCCGTCATTCAAGGGCTCGGGGATAGAGTGGGTCTGTTGGATGTTGGGTGGGAGGGAGATATTTATCAAGCACTGGGTTTTCTTGTTTGGTCATTTGTTTTGTGTTTCCCAGATTTGCCCTTCCTGCACCCCACAACACAATCTACAGCTCTCACCACATATCTAGTGCAGAGATAAATGATTAAAAGTGCTTTTAAAGTTTATTCCATCGCTTTCAGATGTGCCACTCAGTGTCTGTTAGGATTTTTAAATTATTTTATGAATGATAAAAATGCCAAAATTAAGGGGTTATTTGTATGAAGGTATATATAAATAATTGAATATATATTATATATATTAGATAACGTGTAGTTTAAGATTATGTTAGAGGCTTTTTTGCACTAGTTGAATGTTTCTGTTGTGTGATTACATGTAACCTTTGGCTCTAGAGTTTGTTGGAAAAAAGCAGATTATTTTTGCAGAGCAACATCACTGATTTCATTTCCTCTGTTTCTACTGTATCTCCTCTTTGATTTCTATTTTATTGTAGCTCGTCAACAGACATTCTGTGCGTGTTTTTGTATTTATATATTGTACCGTTGGACTTATAGCAATCAAGATACTGTTGTTATCCAGCTCCTTTAATACTGTTTTATAGTATGTGTATCAATAAATCCAGGTGTAAAATGGGACATAAACATGTGGCTTATTTGTGTTTTGTTATTTAACATGAACACCATGTTTAACTTCTGTTGAATGAGAAAGAAGTGAAACACTTACTTATTATGGGACAAAAGTAATCATTTGGGGAGGGCAGCAGCTTTCAACATAAATTCTATCTGGAAATGTGCTTTTAGTAAAATGTTGCAGTTTCTTCTCATGTAAGCAACAGGTGTCCCTCAGCCTCATCTCCCCAGTGGGGGCAAAATGTAAACTAGATTTATTGTGGCTGGCAAGGTCTCGGTGCTTACACACATTCACCGCACACTCATTTATTTCTCCAAACAAAGACCCCTGCCGTCTCATAATATTCAGCCAGTGAAGGCTGGGTTCATGTGCCAGATCCCCCCTTAAGCACCGGCGGCTCCACGCTTTATTGTTATTATAAGCAAAGTATTTCCATAAGAAAGAAGAACAAAGCCTTATAATTATGTTTAGTTGCTTGGCAACCTCATAGCGTCCCTTTTACTAGCCTACATATAATAAGGAGGATGGGTTTGTACCCAGCACTTGTTGTCAAACCCAGATTAGTTTTCTTGGAGAAATCCTTGATCCGCGTTGGAACCATGTTAAAAACTAAAGATAGTGGACAAACAGGGACCAGAATCCTCCTGGACGCGATGTCCAAGGACAAAGTCCACCTGGCCAAGTTTGTCTTGGACGCGTTGGACGGAGAAATTGTGGACTCCAAAACGGATGGTGCAAAGACTCTCCTCATCTCCTCTGTCCTCCTCCCTGATGGCCGGACTCGATGCAAGTTCATTGAGCTTCTTCTGCAGAAAGGAGCGAGTGTGAACCGTCAGGACGCGGACGGGCGCACTGCGCTCAGCTACGCCAGTGAGAGGGGTCACCTGGATGCTGTGAAGGTCCTGGTCCAGCACAACGCAGATCCAGAGATCCAGGACTCCTGGGGGAACACGGCCTTGATGTATGCCGCAGTGGCGGACCACTCTCAGGTTGTGGAGTTTTTGGTGAGAGCTTTCAAGAGGCTGGGTCTTCAGATAGACAAGCAGAACAAAGCTGGCAACTCTGCGGTCGAGGTGGCGAAGTTCCTCGGTCACACAGAGTGTATTTTTGCGCTCACCAACTTTTCAAAGAGTCGTCGTGGGGCGGACGGGGGCGCTGGGGGGAACGTGGAGCCTCGGCCTCGTTTAGGGGATGAGTTTGAGAGGAAAGTTGGAAATTTAGCGAACAAACTTGAGGTCCTCCAAACGTGTGACCACGCACAGATTGCTCCCAATTCAACCAGGCAACAAAGACTCCGGATGAAACAGAATCGGTTTCCATCGATGGACTCCATAGAAGAGTTTGAGAGAGAGCATGAAGGTTCCTACTCGCACGCGCACGATCCGGGCTTCACCCCTGTACCTCCTCCACGCACTCACAACCAGTCTCTCCACGCCAAGCAACCAGAAATCAGTGAAAGACTGTCAACCTCTGATCACTACCTTCCTCCTCTTAAACACAACAGTGAGATTCAAAACTTTCTCTCCCCACGACCTCACAGAAACACCCGCCATCCCAGCGCACCCGCCCTGGGCGTCTTACTGACTCCTTTCGGCTACAACAAATGTGGAAGTGAGATGGGAACACACAGACCTAAAGTCTCAGACTTCGGAGTGCGTAGATTTAACGACAGCTATTATAAGAAAAGATGCAGTTTGCCGACGACCATGCTCTGCCCCACACCTCCGGAGCGCCCTCTGGTTCCTGTGCGTAAATCCAAAACTGTGAGTAGGCGCGTAGGCTCGATCATCATCGCAGACCCTGCAGAGTTCACCTCACCAGCCGCTGCCTCGACAGCAACGACTTTGTCGGTGCTGAGTAACAAACTATTTCGCAGATTCACCTCCCCGGAGTTTAAAAACAACGCTAGAGATCCGGAGCTTGATCCGACGTTGAGTTCAGGCCGGATTCCTCGATCAGAAACATTCCCCCAGGCCACAAGACATCCGCAGGTGGACAGCACGCCCAGCATCGACAGCATCAGCTCCGTCAAGTGCGAATTTGACTTTCAATTTAGAAAACCAAACTCTTAAAAGTTACGGTGGACCATGCGCAAAACGCGTTGCGGACACTTAAACAGCAGGATGGCACTAATTTCACATCGGCTCCTAACACACCAAAAAAAAAAAAGAAAAAGAAAAAAAATCACCATCATGCCACGTCTTGTTATTTTTTGCTGACTTTTACACTCAAATCTTGCCTCAAAGTAGCAAAATAATCCACAATACATCAATTTTACGCTTCCTTCTCTGTGTGAAGTTCCTAACAACTGTGTCCACATAGTGAAAGTAAAAGACTTTAATAGAATAGATACTATAAAATTACTTTGATAAAAGTGTCCGAGAGGATGCAACCCCTGCTGATTGGATGCTGCTGCTGCTACAAGATCGGACGCATTGTGCACCTTCTACTTTCATGGGTTAGCACATTTGCTCAGAGACATTTGCCACTCCTTTTGAAGTGGGAGGGGTGTTCAAGGTGGTGAAGTGTTTAAAGTCATTTAACATTCATGGCACCTTCCAACTGTACACATTTTGGGTTATATGCTTCTTAACTATTTCCATAAGTGAGTATCTAAAATAAGAGGGTATGAAGCAACCATTCAAAAACCTGCAATAGAGTTAAGGAAAAGATGTGATTCTGACATTATTCTTCTGGTCGTGCCTTTTTGTTTCTGCTGTTTAAGTTGAAATGTTTTGTTGCCAGCGCTCACTTTTCCACGCACTGGGCTGCAACCTTGCAAGAGTTTGTGAGGAAGAGAGGGAGGAGGAGTTGTTGGCGTTTCCCACCAGACATACATCATTTCAGTTCTACCTGCAGCTGCTACCACAGAGATGGAGGCTACAGCATTGCGGGAATAACCGGCTGCTCCCTCGCAGGAGAGAAAATCCAGTTTGCTGACTTTTTCTCTCCACTGCGGACGTTATGGTGGCTTTAGAGATGTGCAGAAGGACCGCAGACTTGCAGCTGTCACTGGGTTGAAAGCTGTCAACCTTGAAGGAGGAAGGTGAGGAGGGTGTGGGGGGGGGGGGGGGGACGGAGGGACTTAGGGAGGTAGTCTGTTTGGACAGCCGGAGCTTGGTTTGTGCAGGGGGGGACCGGGATCTCACGTCCGACCTGGAGACATGTTTTTTTGCTGCATTCACGATGATCTGAGCGTGACTTCTTAGTGCTAAGTAGAGGCAATCCTCCTTCTCCTCCTCCTCCTCCTCCTCTCTCTCCCCCCTCTTTCTTTCCTCTCCGCCTCCCCTCCGTGCTTGTCCTTCATTTCTTTTCGCGGGTTCAGCACAGGCTGCCCAGCCAGTCAGTCAGCCCCCCCTTTTTGTTCCGGCGCCGGGGAAGCTGGTCGAGATGGGACGACTCGGTTTCAGCACCACGGAGAGCGCCAGATTCCTGCTGCTCGCTGCTTTTGGTAAGAAAGTGTGAGAGAGAGAGTCTGTGTGTGTGTGTGTGTGTGTGTGTGTGTGTGTGTGTGTGTGTGTGTGTGTGTGTGTGTGTGTGTGTGTGTGTGCGCGCGCGCGCGCGCGCGCGCGCGTTTTTGGTCGTGACTTCTCACTGCGGTGTCTATACGTGCACACGCGCACTTATTGAGTGCATTCAAGCATTATTAAAAAGGTATATGAACATTATTTAACTCGTGAATTCACCCTTCAGAGTTTAACCTGATTTTGACTTTGCCACGCGGAATAAAAAGGCAAAGTGGCGTGGATTTACCTCAGTAAAACTCGGATCGTTCTTCATCCATTTGTGCTGATTCTGCATGTTGATGGTGATGCGTGCGAGTCATTTATCACTCAGCTGACAGTGCCTCACCCCTGGACTTTCTCTCTCTCTCTTCGGTGTGGTGTGTGTGTGTGTGTGTACGTGTGTTTGTCCCATCACGTTGGCAGGTGCGCTGGCGCTGTCCGTGGTGCTGGCGGAGCAGGAAGGGGAGAACCTGTCCGGACTCTCAGACAACCCCGACAAAGCCATCTTCGCAGTCCGGGAGAACAGCACGACGTGTCTGATGGTGGAGTTCGCAGTAAAATTCCTTGTGCCATATGACGTGCTGGCGCTCAACGGAATAGACGTAAGGAATCCCCAGTGATTTCTAACGCTTGTGGAGAAAAGAAACAAGGCGCGGGAAACTGCTTTTCACCGACTGGATCACGCAGCGCGTGAAACGCATCTGGAAACTGGCTCTTTTACATGCATAACATAAATATTTCCCTCTTTTGAAAAATATTTTTACACTGTATCTAAAAATAAATAATTCATAATTGACAGACTATTTTAAAAGCGTTTTCTTATCAAACTTAAACAACTGATTACAATTGTCTGACTTTGTTGCAGCATTTGAATAATTTAATCTCGCATGCACCATGAACGTTACACTGCCGGACCAGTATGGCGAGTGAAAGCAATGGGATTCACTATCACCCCCCTTTCACAAACCAGTGCGGAATCTGTCAACTTTCTGATTCCCTCTTTGCTTCTGTGTTTTGCAGCTGATCACAGAACAGGCGTCTTTCACTTTGCCCCGCGGAGCAGAAATCGAGGGGAAATGTGGGAGCACGGAATCAGAGATCCACATCTCCTGGAAGAACAACGCCTACACACTCCGCATTTATTTCTCTAAGGTGGGCGACACGGCCTCAGCATCACAAAATCTGACCCGGAATATTTATTTTGGGTTCAAGATATAAGAAAACAAATTCGTTTCAAATTCAAATAATCATTTCAGATGTCCAAACTAAAAGTTAAATATTTCACATTAACGACTTGCCAAGCTGACAGTTCAGTGTACAGGCCTAACTTTAACGCGCGCTCGCGTGTGTGTGTGTGTGTTGCAGGAGTTCCGTGACAAGGGCATTGAGGTGTGGAAGATTAGCAGAGTCCAGTTCGTGTACGACACCTCGGAGGCATCGCATTTCATCAACGCATACAACCGTGAGTCTCCCTGCGCGTCCGCGTTCAGGAGCCACACAGCACATTTCCAGTCCCTCTGCTGGGATCATAACATCCCTGCGTTCAGCTCACAGCATCACTCAGTTATCAGAGCACAGACTCATGCAGGGATTTGAGGCTCCATTTGTATTTATTTATTTATTTATCTTTAGGAATTCTGAGTTTTAAGCAAATTGAGTCATTTTATTCTATATCTGTTTCCCTTCAGATTTTATGCTGATAATTTTAACCAGTTAGTATTATTGACTTCTTTTATACACTTACTGCCTTATTATCATCAGTAGTAGTAGTAGTAGTAGTAGTAGTAATAAACACTTAATTTTAGTTCCAACTCAGATTTTTTATTATTTTGGCAAGCTTTTTTCTTCTTTTGTCATTTTATTTAATCTTATGCTAAATATAGGCTACTCACATTTTACACAAAAAATTACATTTTTATTTCTTCATTTTTGTAACACCTTGAAACATGAAAATGAGGTCCTTTAGCCTAATCTCCCACCCCCACCATATCCCTCCATTCTCTCCAGCTGGGAAGCACACAGCCAGCACCCACAGGCTGTCGGCCTTGGTGACCCCTGCCGGGCGCTCTTTTGTGTGCACGGCTCAGCAGACCCTCACCCTCATCTCAAGTGACCACCAGAAGGGCGTCACCGTTTCCATGTACGATATCCAGATCCAGCCATTCGACATTGCCTCGGACTTCATGTTCAGTGAACGTAAGGATGACAGAACACACAAGATGAACCTGCCCAACCTTTACCACACACTGCCTCTTTTTATGTATACTCATGTTACAGAAAACAGCAGATGATGGTAATGAATAATGAAAAATCCTGAGGGTGAGCTGTAGGTCTCTTTTTGTCTCACACATCCAGCTCCTGGAAGAGGGGGGGTTATTGCTGCAGTATGAGGCGGCTGCAGGGCCGCAGAGGGTGAAATGAGAAAAAGAAGAGGTGGAAATGCATAAGAGACACAGAGGGAGGGAGACAGCAAGAAGAGAAGAGTTTCGGGGTCATTAGGACTTTATGAGTGCAGTCATTTCCTGCCCTCAATGCAGCTTTCACAGACATTCCTTGTACTTCGCAGACCAATCACCTTGGAAGTGTGAGCTGCTGTAAACTAGGCTGTGCTTCACTGCCTTCCTCCTTGTGTGTATTACTGCTGTCCGAAGGGAGAAGCACTTCAACTTTAAACCACACACTATACTATATTACAGCCGACTGGAATGTAGATGTCCTCCTTCCCCATAACCTCACAGTACTATATGAAAATGCAGAAGTTGCGTAAGAAAAAGAAAAAGTGCCAGTGAAAAACATACATTATAAAATGAAACACTTCTTAGCTCTGCAATTCTCCCAGCAAACAGCAACGCAGACTCTGTCCTTCATCCATAACTTGCCACGATGCACACAAAATTATCTGTTCAGTGCAGATCCATGTTTTTCTCTCAAATATACAAAATTTCAAACTCATTAAAAAAAAAAAAAACAAGAAATTTTAAAACCTAAAAACTGAAACCACTAAAACTGTTATAGCAGCATTTTACAATGAAAAATTAGCTTATTTAGCTCTTCAAAAGACAAAGTTATCTACTTTCTGCTGGTATTTTGGACTATTTGAGTTTTAAACCCCTCGTTCGGCGAAACTGAAGACATGTTACATTTTTACTGTTATCTAAATATTTTCTATTAAATCTCCAAGTTATATTAAACTGCTGATCATATTACAGCTAAATTAAAAAACGATCGAAACAGATTTAGAAATGAATGCTGAATTTGGTGAACATAAATTCTTAATGGATGCCATGTTATGCTTCGTCACCTTTGCAAGCTGACAGTTCGTAACGCCTGTCTTTACAGCCTACAAGTGCATCACTGACGAGCGGGAGCGCCTGGAAGAGACCCTCCCCCTCGTCCTGGGCCTCATTTTAGGCCTGATAATCGTCATCACGCTGACCGTCTACCACTTCCACCTCAAGCTGACAGCAAATCAGCCACAGCTCCCCAGAGATCGCTCCATGTACAAGAACATGTAGGCAGCAGTGTCTCCCTCGGCTCTCTCCGAAGCTTCCCTGATAACAGACTCTCCTCTTTGTCCCAGGCCTCCATTTCCACAAAGGATCACGACCTTATACTGGACTGAATTCCTGATTGACAAATGTGAGTGGCCTTCACTGCACTGCCCACTGGAGCTTTTGAACAGCTAAAACACAGGTTAAAGGGACAACTTGGTGCCCAACATGGGCAGAGCTGGAGGGTAAACCCACCCAAATCTTACAATAGTGTGACTGCTGAAATAAATCTTGATGCTAAATGTAGTTTGCATTAAAGTACTAAAAATGTTCATGAAAACAAGGTGACTAGATTTTCCTCTTCATCACTCAGAACTAGTGTATCACTTCAGTCACATTGATCCAACTTGTCTTTGAAAGAAATTCCTGAGCTTCTGCTGTCATGTCCGTTTCTCTGAAACTGCTGCTAATTGACTTCATGGCCGTTTGTTGGATCTGTATTTGCTAACTTTGATCCCCCCCCCCACATCAACTCCTTTACTGTTACATTTTGAATGCAGCCATAGTGTTGACAGTGGACAGTCTTGTAGTGTACAGTGCAGTTTTTGCTTTGACTCCAAACCTTTTCTCCACAACAAATGTATGGAACATATCGTTTAAAGAAAGAAAATATAAAGCATTTGACACAAAAGACATCCTTCATAGTGAAGAATTTATCTGAATAAAGAGTGTTTATCAAAGTGCAGAGAGGTTATTAAACAACAAATGTGTGTAAAATATCTTCAGAGTGAAAGTCTATGCATAAGCCTCTCCTGATGCAGTCATCTGTTATGTCTGAAATAAATTGCTGGATACACCCTTCCAAAATTATTTCCATTATTACAGTATCTACTGCATTATTCTTTTTGCATTAGTGAAAAACGGTGATTACAAAAAGGAAGAAAAAGAAAATCACATAAGTGCTGTGATGAATGACAGGGTGACTGGATAGGTGATGGATACACCCATCAGTAGAGACACATCCACAATGAAATATCGATTTTTTTCTTTGGCTCTGAGCCTTTAAAAGGAAACACAATATAAACCAGTCTAATTGAAAATAAATATTTCATATCTGCTACGCCTGTTTGCTTCAGCAACATGATCAAGCTTTATTCTCTTCCGTAAGTCCTACAACCCAGTTATTTACTCATTTGTCACTTCATCATTAGAAAAAGGTCTTCAAGATAAAAAAGAAAAATAGTTCAAAACAATAGTTGTTAAAAATTAAATCAACCACTAAAGACTATTAACTGTATCACGTAAACTTATCAGGCACCTCATTTGATGCAGCTGTTCGACTGCTTTTTATCACACATATCTCAGCCAATCACAAGGCAGCAACTCAGTGCATTTACTCATATCAACATGGTCAAGATGACTTGCTATTTAAACTGAGCATCAGAATAAGGAATAACTTATGTGGACTGGAACATGGCATGTTTGTTGGTGCCAGATGAACTGGTGTAAGTATGTAATAAACTACCAATCAACTGGGATTGTTTTAAAACACAAAACCATGTCTAAGATTTATAAGGAATGGTGGGAAACTAGAAAATAATCCAGTGATCAGCGATTGTCTGGACCAAAATACCTTGTTGATGTCAGAGGACAATGGGCAGAATAGCTGGAGGTGAAGGAAATATAACTGCTACAGACAATGTATGAATAATAATAATAATAATAATGATAATAATAAATTGTATTTATACAGTAATTTTGAAGGCACTCAAAGGGCTTTAGTGAATTCTTTATTCATTCACACCACATTTATGCCTGGTAATATTACACGTGTAGCCTCAGCTGACCTAAAGCAGACTGACAGAAAAGGGGCAGCCAATCCACGCCAACAGCCTCTCTGACCATCACCGAACATTCACTCATATTCATACGCCAGCGATGCTGACACTGGACGCCAGTAAAGGTGAGGTGTCTTAACCAAGGACACAATAACAGATTGACTGGGGGAGCAAGAATTGAACTACCAGCGTTCCAGTTATTGGACAACCTGCTTTACCACTGTAGAGGAGATAACAGTGTTATAAGTGTGAAGCAGATGGGCAACAGTAGCAGAAAACCACGCATAGAGAGGGGGCAACAATTCACACACTCACCAAAAATGCAGTTCATATGCTGTATGTCACACTGTAAAGTTTTACCGTTTCTTCTAAATGATCATTTCTGTCAGAGAAGGTAAAATGGAAGATGTTCCATTTTACCCCAGGAGATACTAGGAGAATCTTCTAGTATCTCCTTGCATACCAGCATATTCTGGGCGAGATTGCTATGGCAACACAGGGTAGCTTGGCCAAACTCAGCAGTATTACAGGAAGCCTTACATCCTCAAAATAACAGGGGTGTCATACAGCTGACAGTTTTTTTGCTCAACTTTAAACTTCACCAACCTATAATACAAGCCAGATTATTTGTGTGTGTGCTGGACACGAAGAAGACTTATGGCAAAGGTTATTTAGAATTTTGCCATACTTATGTACACAACCTAAAGTCTAAAAAGTTGGGGCATATATATATATATATATATATATATATATATATATATATATATATATATATATATACATAAGATAAAGGGCGGGAAATCGCAACTTTATCAGTAAATTTAATTCAATTAAAAAAATAAAATCATTAAAATATTTAAGGGAATATCTATATCTTTCCTGATTCAACCAAAAACCAATGAACTGAGACGAAACGAACTGTTCTGCGTTCATATTCAGCAATGAAATAAAACTCCCCGCTTTAAGGTAAAAAAATAAAATAAAATAAATAAATAAATCACTATTTAGATCCCACAATTGTTTTGGAGTTTAGTTAAACTCACCTGTTCCCGAGTATTATTACTGCAGTTTATCCATTTGCGACTTCGTCCATTTCTCAGCTTGTGGTCCCAACACAAGGCTGCTGTCCTCATTAGCAAGTTGACATTTTATATCGAGATGTCTTGCCGGCTGACCAAGTAAAAAAATACTGCTAAAGCTCTTTTAGCGTAAGCAGAATCTGTAATTTGACGTTTTACTGGTATCCAGTTTGGTGTCTGTGTTTAGTCCCGTCAGACAAACAAAGTAAAACACAGGTGTAACAAACGTCATTAATGAGGGCGCTGTTCCATTTCTGTCCCGGTGTTCACCAGATACATGCAGGAACATACAGATAAACCGAATGCAGCCAGGCCACATAAACCACGACCACCACAAACAAACTCCTGAATCCATCCTAGGCAAAAAAAAATAATAATAAAAAGTTCATTTCAGGGGAACAGAAGTTGTAATTATATGAAATGTATTGGTTTGGCTCTTGTTGACCTAAAGACAAAACAAAAAGAAAACAAAAAGAAACGGTATTTCTGACTTCTACAGCAAACAAACTTGTTATAAGTGATCCCTTCATCCTCTGATGAAACAGTGTTCAGCCATGATAACTTTAACCAGACAGAATGATTGTGAAAATTATTAGGATTCTACACAGTGGCCAGAATAGACCCTGGATGTGTACTTAATAAACACCTAAGATAAATTCAGGACTGACATATTAGATAACCTAACGTCACCATTAAAGCAACGCATTTAATGAAAGTGGGTTTCCCATCCCTGCTTTAAATTTTGCATTCCTGTTTCTCTTTCAGAATTTAAGATTAAGGGATTACACTGTAAGAAAGGCAATTAAAATAAAAATGAAAAAAGAAACAAACATAGATCTCATTTTTTGACATCACCGAGGCCTTGTTCATCCCAGTACAGTACTTGAGCTTTTATTTACTGGGCTCAGTCACCTCTCTCTCTGAGAAAGAAGCTTCATTCTCTGGCTGAGCTAAATCAATATCCCATTATAGTCTCAGAGGGAAATGGCCTAGAGGAAAAGAAAGAGCAATAACATATTATGGTAACACCGATCCATGGATGTGTATTTTTCCTCTGTGCTAGGAGGTGAAGTTGGGGGTGAAATTGTTGGAGATGAAAACTGTTGAATTTCGAGAATATGGAAGACCCAAAAACACAAATAGAAAATAAACACATGATGATTAAAACAAAGCTCCCCGCAGAAATCTGACAGTGTGCTGTTGAGAAAAAAAAAAAAAAGAAAGAAATAATAAATCTCTGCTTGATATGAGACACTGAGAGAAGAAAAGGAGACTGCAGAGGGTGATAAAGGAAAAATCCATGCAACACATCTCAATGTTTTTATGTGCGTTTTTTTTTTTTAATTGAAACCAGCTTTACTGATAACAAACATGCAATATAACTGTACAAGCCAAAACCACAGATAAGTGTAACTCACTCAAATCTTGACACATTGTCAAGGATTAGCTGGCGGCGCACGCACACAAGCACGCAAGCGCACGTTCAGATGCTGTACAGGGATAAGCACGCTCCGCCTCTTTTACTCTTTGACAAACACAGGCTCACACACTCACACACTCACAGTCATATTTACATATCACAGTGACTGATGGGTAAAAACGATGCAGGGAGGAGGGTTACGTTGTTCTCCTGGTCCAACTGGAGATGAGGATGGCGGCACAGTTCCAGTGATAGCGCGAGTGTGTTTGGCTGAGGTGGGATAAGGAGTGAGATGATGACAGTGAGGATGTGAGTGGAAAATGAGACCTTTTTATCAGCATCCTGAACTCTGCTTGGAGGGTAGGCGCCTATTAGCATTTAAAGGAACACAGCGAGAATGCTAATACAAAAGAAAATAAGCCTGTGAGGATTTTTTGTTTGTTTTTTTGTTTTGTTTTGTTTCTTTTTGGTCAAATCCATTCAGTCTGTGCTACATTTAAATGCAAAGTGTATTACAGTGTAAGAAAAGCAGGGCTTTGCGGTTTTATAAATAGGTTTGGGATATTGCTTGGATGATATAACAACTGATATCACTGTCTGCCAATGTGCCTCTTAGAAATGTTCATCAAAACCCAACAAAAACAAAAACAAACAAAAAGAAAAAATCAAACAAAAAAAGGCCACACTACAAATAAAAATATACCTTCAGTTTCAATAAATAAATAAATATTCTAAAATGTCATACAAAATTCTGACATTACCCTTTTTTTCCCCCAACATTTAATGGAAGTTCCGTCTACAAATGTGAGATAATAAATATATTAAGCTTTTTTTTTGTAACAGTTAAATTTTAGATGGATTTATTTGGGATATCTCTTATATCTTTAAGCAAAAACTGGATTATAAACAGTAGGAAAGATCTCTGCAGAAACTCTATTTAATACTGCTCATATCACAATGGTTACGACACGATAAAATACTGCAAATTATCAAAACTGTACAGAAAATCTTACAAGTTTCTCTAAAATACATTTTCACTTTAAGTGTGTGAGAAGAGAGAGACAGAGAGATGCATGAGAGCTCGTTTCTGTCTGAGCAGCTGAGCAGCAAAGTGTCCGAAGCCTTTCTCCGCGGAGCTGATTGTTGGCTGGGGCAGAGCCTGAGTTCCTCCGCCTCGCCAGCCACTCGGGCACCTTCTGAAGCTCTGGAAGGCTGATGGCTACTGAGAGTCTACGTGGAGCTGAAGACTCAAAGTCTGGGAAGAAAGAAGACTGCTGCAGGGCGAGTCGGCCCACGTAGGACAACTGGCGAGTTCCTCTGGCACTGTACGCTCTTCTACAGCTTTACACTTAATAGGTTTCCATTTTTTTTCCTTTTTTGTCTCTGGTGTGTGTTTTGAAATGTGTTTCTTAGATATTCCTCTAGTTAATCTACGTCATGGTTACAAGTGCAGCTATTAAGTGGCACGCCACCGAACGGTGGGCGTTTTGGCTGGGTGAGGGCAGTGTCACCCTAGAGGGGTGGGTGTATGTGTGTGTAGTTTTAGTGTAGAAGAGGGCAGGTTTGGGCTGGTGGGTCAGCGATGGCGGTAGTGTCTCATCAGGGGGACGATGCAGGATGGGGGTCCAGACAGCTTGAGGAAGGGGTGCTGGAGGAGTTCCTGGGCAGTTGCTCTCTGTGACGGCTCCCTGACCAGCATCAGGTCCAGGAAAGACCGCAACACAGACGAAACCTGGAAGATATAGAGAGATTGATTGCTTAGAGCAATTTTATTCAACTCATCAGTGTTACAGAAATCATACAAGATGGAGCACATAATATTCTGCAAAAGAAATGCAGTTATGTATGACAAGAATGGGCAATGGCAGCCTGAGTTGCTCATTCTTTCCTCGACTCCTAATTTAGTCAAATAAAAGATTCAGATATCAGGTGGATGACGTTTGAGATAGTTTCTATTGGAAAATGATCGCTAACCTTGTGCGACTCTTTTAGCCGCGGGGGCAGGTTGTCTCGTATCCTCCTCATGGCCTGCAGAGGCGGCTCATTGAAGTACGGGGGCTCGCCATCCACCATCTCGATCACCATGATGCCTAAAGACCAGATATCCACCTGGACACGCAAAGAACCATGGGAGTCAACATGGAAAACACCTTTTAATCCCGGCTTTGAAAAAAAAGGGGGTTCTCACCTCTGTCCCATAAGGTAGTCTTGAGATGACCTCTGGTGCCATCCAGTAAGGTGTGCCCACCAGAGACTTCCTCTTGGGCACTTCTTTGGAAACTTGGGCACAAAAGCCAAAATCTGAAAGCTTAATCTGCAAACACACACACACACACACACACACACACACACACACACACACACAATACTGCATTCAGGTGTTTGGACATACAGGTACATTTCAGAAAATTAGAATATTATGGAAAAAGTTCAATATTTTTTGCCACATTTTTATTCGTAATGTATTATATAGATTCCTTACACATAGAGTGAAACATTTTAACCATTTACAATTTTGATGATTGTGGCTTATAGATGATGAAAACCCAAAATGCAGTGTTTCAGAAGCACACTGACCCTATGTGGTGAAGGATTTCACAGAACCTGCTAATATAATTTATTAGGAGTTCATTAAGTTTCAATTAATCATGTCTTATGAACTCATTATGAGGCATTACGCGGGATTTAATTAGAGGGCATGAGGGGTAATTGATGATGATGATTATGAGCTGCTTTTGTTGACAAGTGACAAAAAAGCCACCCAATGTAGAAGGCCAGAGAGTGAGTGAGAATGGCCAGATAGATGATAACAATTTAAAAGTATAAATATGAGTGATAGGCGGTGAAAGACTTCAATATATGTACACTCATCACCAGCACGTACCCTCCCATCACTGGTCAGGAGTATGGAGTCACTCTTGATATCACGGTGGATAACGCCCTGTGTGTGCAGATAGGACAGGGCCCTCAGCACCGACAAACACACAGTGGCAATCTGCTCCTCATTCATCCTGGAAGGACACACACAAACACACACAAAGTGCGTCAGCACTAACAGTAAATTCACAAATACTATGCACCATTCTCATTTACTCTTCTTTGTATGCATGTGGTCTGTTAAAGAAAGTTCAAATGTAAAAGGGATTATCCTTTAAGCACCACACACACAGGTCTAAAGAACCTACCAACAAACCACCAACTCATCACTATTTAACACAGTGATGAGTTTTGTTTTGGGTTTTTTTTTTTTCCCCCAGATTTCTTCTCTTTCTTTGTTGCTGAACTGAAAGTAAAAGTGCTAGAAGGTGATTTTGGGTATATTCAGAAAAAAAAGTCTTCAACATAAAAGAGATTTGATGTTAGACACATGCAGTGGAAAATATCCCCCCGTAGCCTGCAGCAGCTGCAGTCGTGATGTGCGGAGCAGAAAAGAGGGTCCCATATGGAGAGATGGGGCGATGTAGTGCGTCTGACTGAGCTCACACAGAAACTCCCCAGCTCCACTGAACATTAACATCCAGACCCAGCTGGTCAGGCCATACTGTGTTTATAAGAGTGTGTATGTGCTGATTTTCCCTCATATATACAGAGATGCGCTCTTTTTAAGGGAACATACATATTTGTTGTAATTATATGTTTCAATAAATCATGACAGATATTCCTATACACCTTCCACTGTAGGAGTGACTTAGAAATATGCATTATGAGGAACAACTCCCAGTTCACACACATGCACATATATTTATCAGATGCACACACTTCAGACTGCAGATTGCAGCAGATTTTATTGTCACACATGTATGCTTTCACAAGAGCTAAATGAGCTTTATGCAAATGGAAAAGACAATTGCTAAGTCAAAGTGAACCACAAAGACAATTCCTTTCTTACTCTCCCCTTCCCGACACACACAAATACACACATCAAAAAAAAAAAAAAAAAAAATCAGGATTACTGAAACAGAAAATTGTTTCACAATGTGAATAACTACTTTAATGAGCCTGTGGAGGTTGTTAAGAGGAGGAGAATTACACATGCACTTGTGCACACGCAGAAAATTGGTCATTTATGCACAAGACGACACACTAGTACACACATATACAATTATGCTTTTGCAGGTTCAGAGGATGGAAATAAATTCTTGTTAATTGCAACTCATTAACCAACTTTTAATCTGAAAGTGAATGTAATCCATCTGAAGATGCTCGTTTTGCCTCTGCTGACTCACTTGTGTGTGCAGGATTTGTGAGTGTGTGATGGCTGCCAACAGCCTAACAAGCTGATGAGGGTTGCACGATGAGCTGCAGTTATTTTCACAACTATCGGCTCAACAGAAACAGAACAAAAATTGCACCTGGACAAATGTTGCTGAAATAATCCAGAAAGGAAAACGGCTGCTTCAGTTTTATTTTACAACATCTCACATTTTCTTTCACTATTTTTTATCCGCTGGTGATACCGTACATGTTATTAGAAAACTAAATACATAAAAGCATCCAAATTCACCTCTGCTTAATAATATAACAAACTTGTGTGACGGAGATAATGTGTGCCCAATTATACATCCCGTTTTCCTGAGATTTCCATTAGTACTTGTAAAAGCATTTGTGTGAGCTGAAACTTCCTCTCTCACACACACACATTAAACACCACAAACAGGCAAACATCTGCGTGGGAGACTGTTCAAAGTCCTTCACGGCAGCAGCAACGCTCAGCCTCACCAAAGCGTGTTATTAGCAGCCGACACCGCGCCGTGCTAATGCTGACACTCAACGCAAATGACTGTAATTATACACCAAGTACAAACTAAGCTTATAACAATGAGGCGGCAGCTCAGAAACACGACTCAACAACATAGAGACAATGTAGAGAAGTTGCAGACCAAAAAAAACCCAAAAGAAATCTTGAAACTATTAACACTGACACTGGATTAAAGCCACCCGGCTTCAGATATCTTTGTGACGTATTATTCTATTCTATTCTATTCTATTCTATTCTATTCTATTCTATTCTATTCTATTCTCATTTGGAAGACACTTTAATCAAAATTGACATACATGTGATAAGTGATCAGTTCACCTAACATGCATGTCTTGTGGTTATAGATATAGAAGAAATAATCTTGTTCCTGAGGTGTTAAGATTTTGTAAATTTGTACGTCTAGCATAGATTGGCAAGGTAAGTAATTTAGTCCTAATGGGCACTGTACGCAAGAGAAACAGAAACAGAGTAATAAAATTACCATTACTATTACTCATACAGCACTACTTAAAATAGAGTTACAAAGTGTTTCTATAACAGCACTGAACTGGCAAACTGACTGTAGATGCATATGTTTGTATAAATACAACATTCAAGCACACATCTGAACATAAATCTAAGGTTCCATATTTGGACTGGTTCAATTTTTCATGTAGATGGACACATGCAGTAACATTGCTCAGTCCAAAGATTATGATTATGTTGCAATCATTGCGCCTGCAAAAAGGAAAAAAATCCTCAGACGACAGCTAAAATTTTAGACCTTTGATGTCTGCAATGATGTGCATATTGTGAAGAATCCTTTTGAAAGTTCCTGTATCGACAAGTACTAGTGTACGACCTTGATCTGAAGAATAAGTAATCCATTCACACTTCAGACTCACACTAATATGACTCAACAATCCTACTAATATATGTCGGTGTGAAATCTAAATTTTTAAGGTTAAGAAAGGCAGCAAGAATTGGCGTAATGTAGGACCGTCAGCTAGTTTTTGTTTGCAGCCTGGCCGCTGCAGTCAGGACACAGAGGACTCAGAGACACGTGTAAAGAAAAAGTTACAGAAGTATAAATGAGAAAAACCAAGGTGTGTACCAGTTTCTGCATGGAAGTCTGAAGAAGGGTTTCAGACAGAAGGGTCTCTTGCAATATTCTTTAGATGAATGGAACAGAACTTTATGACCTTTATAATGGCAAATCTGAAAAAAGCTTCCTGGAAGTGGTCCAATGGGGGTGGGGGGGGGTTGACTGACAGAGTTACTGACCCAAAACATTCAAGGCCAATCATAAGGACATCATTATAGAGGAAATTCTGAGACATCCAATTTGTAATAAAGCAATAAAGCATTATGAAATGAAATAAAGATTCATGAAGGAAAGAAAAAGGTTACTGAGAAAGCAGGACTGGTGTCTTAACTCCAGGTCCAGTTCTGGTTTTTAGTTTTATTAAACAGATTCACTTCATGATGAGCTGTATCGCCACAGCATCTTCTGGTGAAAACTTAACCTGTAGCGCAAACTGGTTCCAGTCGATCAATCAAATCTCTTTGAAAATAAAAAAAATGAACAAGTCACTGATGTGTGAAGAACGAGAGGCTTCTTCTGTATCTCTTACAGTCAAAGATCTTCACCTCTTCAGTAAAAAGAGGTCGTGATTCCTGTTCCCTGGTGGGCGTGGTCAGCTGGGAACTGGAGGCACAGCTGATCCACATTTCAGCAATCAATGAACCACCTACTTAAGACCAGCTCTGCCTGCTATCCAGCGCCAGATTGTTGATTGCCCTGCGGTAAAACAGCTCTCGGCCTCAGCTTACGTTGCTTGTGCTTGTGCTTGTGCTTGTGCTTGTGCTTGTGCTTGTGCTTGTGCTTGTGCTTGTGCTTGTGCTTGTGCTTGTGCTTGTGCTTGTGCTTGTGCTTGTGCTTGTGCTTGTGCTTGTGCTTGTGCTTGTGCTTGATTTGTAACCTGTCCTGTCTTCCTCCTGCCAGAGAAAGCCTGCCTGCCTGCTCGTTCGTTTGCTCCCCTGCCTGCCTGCCTCCTGATGCTCGCCAGTCTGCCAGTCTCTGAAAGTTCCGCTGGAAGAATTCACAGGAATCTGTGGGAAATCAATAAACCTCTCTCTGTACTCAGAAAGTGTCCGCTCTTTGGATCCTACTAGCCCCTCACCTACAACAGTTTCACACTTTTGGTGTAATTGAGCTGACGATTGTCTAACTGTATTGGAAAAAAAGTGACTGGTTACCTGGTGTGAGTCACAATGTCTGTAAGTGCGCCTCCCTCAAGAAACTCCATGACAACCCACAGCTCATCTCCCACCAGGTAACTGTTGTACATGTCCACCACATTTTCATGATGGTAGTCCCTCATGATCACCACCTAAACCAGAGAGAAAAAGATAGACATAAATTAGACATTATGGAAAACAATAGGAGTTTCCTGGCAATTCTAAATTTTTTCCTGCCCCAACATATCTAACTCAAAATAATGAGTCGTTGTGCAGATATTGATAAGTAGTTGGATCCATTTGATTTAAATCAGGGGTATTGAAACAGGAAGACATCTTAAATCTGCATAAATGTGGCCAAGAACAGAGTTTCTCCAACCCAGGTATTATAAGTAAGAGTTAGAACCAATAAGAAAGGAGAAAGTTTGGCATTTTGCTGGTTTCAAGAGGAGGAAGAAGAAGAAAACCAAAAACACTGAATACACAGTCAAGCAGAGTGGTGGAGAGCTGATGTTTTGCAGCTACAGGACTCAGACACTCTCATTCACTCAGTCGACTCTGATCAGATTGGTAAAGAGGGTGTTGTAGTGATCCAGTCAAAGTCCTGACCTCAACCTGAAATATTAGGCATAAATGTAAATGTGAAAACCACACAACCAAAGCTTTACCTCATGTAATTGCTGCTTTAGGTGGTTAATCATCCAGTACACCATGTTTCTGCATTTTGACTTTACTGAATGTCTGATGTTAGGGATATGTCATGTGCTGTCATTTATTCAAGGTTGTATTCATTCATTTTCCAAACAGCTTAATCCAATTCAGGGTTGCGGAGAAGTTGGAGCCTATCCCAGCTGGCTTTGGGCAAAAGGCAAGGTACACCCTGGACAACTCGCCAGTCCATTGCAGGGCTACACAGAGACAAATAACCACTCACACTCTCTCCTCGGGGCAATTTAGAGTAATTTACATGCATGTCTTTGGACGGTGGGAAGAAGCCGGAGTACCCAGAGAGAACCCACGCATACATGGGGAGAACATGCACACTCCACACAGAAAGGCCACTGACCAAACCCTGCCCCAGCCAAGGATTGAACCAGCGACCTTCTTGCTGTGAAGCCACATTGCTAACCACTATTCCACCGTGCAGCCCAAACTTATTCAAGGTTGTACTTGAATTTTAACACCCAACATAGACCAGATAATTTACTCATATGTCCTGATATGAAAAATCTCTCAACTTAAAAAGGGTGTACTACCTTGTTTACTATGACTATATACTAACCTACATTTTTAAAGGTAGTTTTCTGGGGAAAGATGCTTAAATAGGTTGAGACTGAATGAAATCATGTAGAACTCCAACTAATAAATAAGGTTAAGAACGACTGTTTAATAAAAAATATCATAATTGACCAATAGAAAATTAACTGCAGTATTTGAAATAAAACTAGTTCAGTAATTGATCAAATTTATTTGTGTAATTCAATTTATTTTTGAATCATTTCAATTTCCTTTGTCTTAGGTGAACATGTTCTAGGGGCTTAACTATAAAAGGATTACATTCAGGAATTAATAGGATTACATGAAGCAAATTAGCTCCCTACTGAACACCCACTGCTTCACATCTGTGCTCACTGCACACATGTGCAGACATAAAAGCATGCACCTTCTGTTTATCCGTCCTGAACACACAAAATAATGAATGCACAAGTACACCCCAAGCACCACCCTTTACTCAATTTACACTTTTTGTGCTTTACAAGGTCTCGGTTTGCAAATATGATATTTTCAGTAACATGCAGCTCATTTTTCCATAGCCGACACACTGAGTGCCTACACAGAAATAAATACATTTCTTGCCTTCAGGCTTTGGAGTGAACACTTGTTAAATTTAGTAAATAAAGGCAATTACAGATGCCGAAATGTGTTAGTGGTTTATTTGCCATGGATATATGTCAAGGCAAACTGAACTCATGTTTTTTTCATTAATTGGGAGGCATTTTTATGAACTCTGCATAAAGTGACATGTTTAATGACGCTATTTAAACCAAAGCCAACTCTGCTGCTGCTTGTTTAAGCTGTCAACAATCTGTGACAAATGTTAGCTACTAATTTACATCTGCCAAATGAATCCACTGAATCTCACATGAAAAACACAAAAGGACAAAACAACTTGATTAATGTGGTAAGAGCTCAAGCTATAATGTTGTGGTTTAGGTGTGACGATACTTGAGATCATCGTACTGCAGTTCTTTTCTCACCTCATTGAAAAGCAGCTCTCTCCTCTGCTGCTTCCTCAGGTCCATCTTCTTCACTGCCACCTGCTTGCCGCTGTGCTTCTCGCTGGCGATGCACACAATGCCCGTGGAGCCCTCGCCAATTTTGATAAAGTTGTCCAGGTATTCCCGAGGGTCGCCTGAGGGGAAAACGCAGACGTTTCTTCATTTTGATGAAAAGCAAGAGCATCACCGTACCGCTTATGTGGTTGTCCGATGCTTCCCACCTGGGTTGACCACCAGCTGGAGTGCAGCTCTGAACTGCTCATGGGAGACTCTGGAGGGTTGAGTGTCAGAGCTCGACCCCCATGAAGGAGGCGGATAAGCCCCCGGGGGGATATAGGGTGACGAAGGCTGTGAGTAAGCCCCCTGAATGAAATACAGTTACATAGGGATACAGAATGAAATGCAAAAGCAAAGATAAAATTTCCTACAATTTATACATTTTTAAAAAATTTACCCCGTTTTTCATGTGGGGGTGAGTTGAGCTCTTTAAAGCTCAGATCTTAAATAGTTTGTGAGACACATATGAAGTGAGAGAACACAGAAAAAACACATCCTCATTCTAAACTGTATGATAACGCCGGGATAGCAGATAAACAGTACCTGAGGGGTGTATGGTGGGCTGGGCTGAGACGGAGGATGATGGTAGGGTGAAGGTTTGTAATGGTGAAAGATGGGAGGGTATGGTAGGTGTATTGGGGGGTAGCCAGGCGGTTTGGCATGGCTCTGATGTAGCTTGAGAGGCCCTCTGGGACAGGTGCCACCACCTGCAACCTGGGGATTTTCATCCCGAGATGGACGATCATAGTCACCCTAAGAGAGAGAGAGAGAGAGAGAGAGAAAACAATTTTGATCTTTAAAAAGGCTGTAAAACCTCATAATATCAAATAAAAGGAACAGTTCAACTGAAGTGATAGCTGAATTAGTTAAATATCACTCTAATTCACGCTGACATGCCAATATCATGATAAAAAATATTGTTATATCTGATGTAGACCTTATTAATCTGTGAAAACTGTTGGAAAATTCATCTGTCCATCCGTTTATTCAACATTCAGCCAGCTTCGCTATAAAGTGACTATAATTGCATTTAAGCATATTGGGAGTCCTCTAGAGGCACCAGATGTGCTTTTCATTATTCTAACTTATATTTCTAAGTCTTGAAAATCTGTCTTGACAGTCATGGAAATTCCCCCTCCATCATCCGTGAAAGGTTTACCAAGAAAGGAACCAGAGATAACGTTTACGCTACAC
Source organism: Telmatherina bonti (assembly GCF_933228915.1). Taxonomy (NCBI): domain Eukaryota; kingdom Metazoa; phylum Chordata; class Actinopteri; order Atheriniformes; family Telmatherinidae; genus Telmatherina; species Telmatherina bonti. Next base: position 26,669,943 of record NC_136614.1, on the reverse strand, counting down.
AGCTCTACCAGAAATATCATATAAATGCTGACTTTCCACATTCACCAGACATTTGAACTTCCTTTAAACCCAATGCTAGAGCTGGGGATCAATAAGTTACTGATATCAATGTCATGATCAGTTTTGCATATCAACCCGGTTCTTCATAACTGTTTCGGCACGTCATGCTCAGTATGGATTTTATTAACAATGTTCCTGACTGTAACCTACTAAAGCCTCCATGAAGCGGGTAACCACAATAATCTCCATCAGGAAAAACTTATAGTTCAGCAGTGATGAATTCAGCATCTAAAGAAAGCAGAAGTTTCTCCATTCATTTGACTACTATGATGAATAAATTCATACTCTAAAGGAGAAGAAAAAGCTAGTTAAATCCATGCATCAGACTGAACTGCCTCTCTCACATCACAAAGTATCACTTTGGAAGTATCACTTTGCCCGAGTTATACAGTTACAGAGTCAAAACATTCACACGTTCGATTCCTCTTTTAGCTCATAATGTAAACCAAATACAACTATATCAGACACATTCAGCAATGCGTTAATCAGTTGATACTATCCTAAAATAGTTTTCCTAGTTTACATATGGGCTTATTTTTCTAATGATGAGCAGTAATGAACTTATGTAGGAAGTTAGTTGTTATGTTAGATCTCTCCATACAAACAGCCTTGGTAGGAATCTTCAATCAGCACATAAACAGACCCAACTTTACATCCTCTACATGAAGACTAGTGAAGGATGTTATTGGGATGAACATGGGAAGCTACATGGATGGCCTTACATTATTCCTCCCAGTGCACCAGCCTTGGATAGACTTAACAGAGGACATTTAGCCCACAGGACAGGAACTATACTTTATCTTTACCACCCTCCTCATAGCTCCATTCATCAACCAAGAGCCCAGGGAACATTCAGATCTGGGACACACCTTCCCCTTAAGAAACATGTGGTCCCTCTTTAAGTTTTGACTCTGAAAGAGAGTTTAGATCAGAGAAACCTATTAAAATCTGAGGTGTGAGAGGACTCATCTTACGTGACATGATTCAGGATGGTTCTAGTGACGACAGCTGCAGTGACTGTTTCACTCACCAACTTTACACTCAGCAACATTTTGTGTCTTTTCGTAAAAGTGGAACTTGGGCTGCTTTGTAAAAGGGCCATTATAGGCAGTCTAGACAACAAGGGAAGATAAAACTTCAATCATCCTGCTGGGACTAAATCACCTTTGCTACAGACAATGATCAATCTCAGTACAGTAAAAAGACTTCCTCCTCCCCCTTTTCCCATTTCTTTATGAGCGTCTATCGCTATTCGTCTTCACACCGACACACATATACACTCACAAATGTGTACAGACGGTGTAGGAGGAGGAGTCCTGATGTGTTGGGATGGTGTATAATTACATGGTTTGGACTCTTTTAATCAATCACTTGGAGGCAGGTGTGTGTGGGAGGGGGTTTGCAGGAAGCCCCAGTCCCGTACCCCCACACTTGCTGCTGGCCGGCACTGCTAGCTGGCTGTCAGCCAAGGGTCTCCTGATCTATGTTGGTTAAACGCACATTAATCTGAGTTTGGCAGGGTAATCAACAACCTAACTCAACTGTGAAATTGAATTCCGTGGTGGAACATCGTTCGGACAGTTTTATGCTAAGGCTGCAGAAAGGGAAAGTGCCGCAACATCAATTTGTCACCGAGAGCTGCAGCACTGAGCTCGCATCGCCACCAAACACAGAAGGGGAGAGTAAGTGAGAAGAAGGCAGATAGAAAGAGAGGAAGCCTGTGCGTGTGTGTGTGTGTGTGTGTGTGTGTCTTTATGTGTGGCCAAGACTCCATGCTGTCTACGTTTACATCCCCAGCAGCTCCCAACAACAGCAGGGGGAAGAGACAGATTTACTTCAGTAGCGTGAGTGGGCTGAACGGGGGGAAAGAGAAGAAAAGGCGAGGGTGGAGAGGGGTGGATTTGTTACAAGGTCCATGAACCAAATAGAATAGTGATATTTAAGCTGCTGGATTCCCCTCCATTTTTATTCAACCACTGCTAAACAATCCAGGATATTAGTAGTGTAATAATTATTATTGGCTAAAAAAAAGTTCAAACTTTTTGGGATCTGGCAGTAATTTCAACCAGTATAAGGGAAGTCATCCTATTTACTCTTGACTCTTCACATTCCCAACACATGCTGTGCACTGTGTGAAAAAAAACAAACAAAACAAATAAACACGCCTATTCAAGTGCAATAACTCGCAAAGCAATACAGTAATAAACAATATGAAAGAAAAATTACCTTCTCCTGCATCACTTTCTTGCTACTCTTGCATTCTCCATGGCTGTTTGTCTCTGAGTGGCTATTTACTGAGGCGTGTAGGTTAAATGGTTTTTTTCATGGAGGCACCCTGGGATCTACATCAGCAAACCCAGTTTTCCTCCCAGCTGGTGGATTTAAGGAGTAGTGGAGAGCTCTGATAAAGGTACTCGCTGTGTAGTGGGCTTAATGAGGCTCTCATAGCTTTGCAGAGCAACGTCAAGACAATGCTTTATATAAACTTACAGAATGACCACTCTGTTCATGTCGCTGCACTGGCAAAGAACATTTCACCCGCCACTGCATCCCGCTGTCTTCTATTTGACAAAATTTTCCACATTATAATAATATTTAAAGCCACAAGCAGCATCCATTGGGTCCGAGCCTAATGCTGAAGACCACCCCTCCCCTCCACACACAAACACACACATACACTGTGGACTATGTTAAAGACCAAACAATAACAAATGCTCTTAACTTTGGTGAAAATCCAATGTATTTGTAAGGAGACATACAATGCGAATAAAGGGGTAGATTCCAAGATGTCGGACACGCTGTTGCCATGGCAACAGGTGTTTGATGGACTTTTTTGCTCGTCTCGGGGTGTTACACATGTGTGCCGAGTTTTGTAGTCCGAGGTCAAAGTTAACTTTTTTGGCCCAATTCTATTTTTCCGTTTCTAGGGGGCGCTGTAGAGACATTTTTTAATTGAAGTGTATGCAGACCAAGGAATAAAGCTATTTTTGCCGAGCTTGTGGTGTATGCCAAGTTTCACAACTTTTCACTGAGGCTAAGGGGCGATTTGTGCTGACAATATTAACAAACATCTGGATAACAGTAGGTCCGATCTATACTTTGTATAGCTCGGACCCGAATAATAATGACATAAAATATTTCAAAAAAGTATTAAAGTTGTGGTGGGAACATGTGGTTAATAGGTGACTGCTAAGGCATGGGTGTTTTGTTTGTAGTTGTAAGTGGAGTGTCTGTATGGAAGAGAAATCTGTTTTCCTACTACTTCACTGGAGCGCATCCAAAGATTGCACCACCGCAACACACTTACAGAGCAGCTCTCAGATATAAAAGAAAGCTAAAAGATAAGGAAACATGACACTGACAATTTAATTTATGTTACTGGAAATTTAGAATATTATTATGTTTTTCTCCTTAAAATCTAAATGTTCTGCAAGATCAGCAGGATGTGTATGGCACAGTTTAAAATGAACGTATTGGTCTAGTTTAGTTGTATTTACAGAAAAAGTCATAAAACTTCTGGGCTTCACATTCATCATACCGTAAAGTTGAAATAGAAATGTAGGTCATATAGAAGAAGCTCCTCTAAGCCACCTTTATACATCTGTATGAATCCATAATATAATGTCATGATGTTAATATTAAAGTTTAAAAAAAGGTGATTACCTCATAAAAGAAAACCTCCCAATAGACAAATAGTGCAGTGATTGCTGTTTTAGCCAGAAACAAGTACTTAAAATCAGCTGATACACATGTTTTCTTTTGGAAAAGACGTTTTTCTTTGATAAATGGACCGCTGATATTTCTGCATCAAGCAACAGAAGACCTGGAGAAGTGGCGAGAACTAAACTTAGCTCAAAAAGTAGCTAAATTTGTGTTTGGTTGATTATTTCAGCCCATTAAATATACCAAGTAGTGTTTTACATTAATATATTATTGTTAAACATTGTTGGAAAGTCAGTACAACAAGTGAGAATTTGTAAAGATTGTGATTGTGTTGATTGAGTTAAACATGTAGTAGCACCTTTAAAGATGTTCTAATAGTCACCTGCTTGGTTTCCCTCTTCTGTTGAGTTTCAAGTGTTGCCGGGTGTATGTCAGTCACAGAACTATAACTGACCCCTGACTGACACACAGACATGGAAAAAAATTGGAGTCTGTGGTGATCCCATCAGTCCAGTCAGGATCATGACAGAGTTGTCCCGGTTTGTGGAGATGTAGGGACAAAAACGCAGGACGGAGAGGCAGAAAGAATACAAGTAATAATGGTTTAATGCGACTGATTGAATAAAAAACTGGACGGAGGTAACATGACAGTGATCAGACAAAGGAAACTGAGAACTAAGGAGTATAAATACACTGAGGGACTAAGAAGGAACAGGTGAAGTAAATGAGGAAATGAAACCAGGTGAGCTAACGGACAGGAAACAAGACTAGACAGAAAAGACTAGTGCTGTGTCCAGACGTCCACCCTCTTCCCTACATAGTACCCTACATAGTGCTCACGCCATTTTCTAGGAGTGTCCGAAAAAATTACCTCAAAATTACCTACAATGCATCTTGAAAAGTAGTGAGTCTCGATTGTCACTAGATAAGTCAATATAGACCACAATGCATTGCGGGCTGGAGCTTAAAGGGGTGCTATTATGGTATTTGGAAATTTCTGAGCTTTCTACAGTGTTACAGTGTTGAATCCTCATCAGACATGTGAACAGCACTGTTTTTTATCACCTAAACGCATGTTTGAGTTTGAGTTCCAGCACTCTCTCTGTTCGGTTTCCATAGCGACAAAAAACGCGTCGTTTTAGAGAGTTTTTTCTACTTGGAAATCCTTGTGACGTCCCAGGGGATAAGGTTCAGTGATTGGTTGCCTTCTACTGGTTAACAAGGGCATGTACAAATACATCAGGTGGGTGGAAAACGGGGCTTAATGCGGAAGAGTCTCAATCCACTCGTTTTGCCCACAGGCTGATCTGACAGCCTACGGAGAGGGTCGGTCTGAAGTAAATAAAGTGATTTGTGACAATAACTCAATCAATCCCAGCCCTCCTGGGCTCAGAAATAAAAATAAATTAGCCTGAAATGCACATAATAGTTCCACTTTAAAGTAGCTCAAGTGACACGAACATCAAAGCAGGTTAAAAAAAACACTATTTCATTTTATATCTTTGTTTGTTGAATAAATGTGAAACAAAGAAAGGATAAAATACAATATTAGAAAATACTTTTTTTTTTTCACACGAGTTTGGATTGGATTTGGAACAATGCGTGGTGGTTGCTGTGGTGACAGTTGGTCGTCACGTGTTCTGTGATGAGGAGAAAATGGCCAGCTTCGTGTCTGAATTGCCAACAAAATAAGCGCACCATGTAGTGTGTTATACAGTGTAGCCCTGTGTAGTAGATGAGGGGTTAGGGAATAGGGTAGACATTCAGACACAGCCATGAAATCTACTAAGCAAAACAGGAAAGATAAACTAAAGACAACACACAAAAAAACCCACATCATGACTAGAGTACCTTCATAATTTGGAAATGGAAAGAAAGGATAGAATGGCCTGCCATGAGTCCAGACCACACAAACTGGCATTTTTAAAAAGGCATCAATAAATAACCAAACACAAATGTCCTTAGTTTTTGTACTAATTTTACTTAATTGAATTAAGAACTGGAGATAATTTAAATACATAGTGAAATCAAATCAAAGAAAATCAAGAAATGTTCACGTTTAATAGTGATGGTATGTGTGTTTCCACCTGGTTAATAATGTGTCTCATTAAGAATCCCACTTAAAAACACACTAATGAAAAATTTGCCAAGGAGCATAAGCATCAGTCTCAGGCAATAGGACAGTAAGGCCAGATTAGTCTAGATTTATCCTGTTCAGAGAAATGGGAGCATCAAGTAGTGAGCTCTGCACCTATCAGCCCTTGTCCCTACTGAACAAACCTATGGGGGCAGTGTTGTAGTTGGTGGTTGCTTAGTAGTTGGTGGTAGTTTGAGCCTTGTATTACCTTTATACAGATGATAACCTTGTATAAATATAATAAAAGTAGTTTCACATATCTTTTAATATATCTGACAGTAGAAATCTGTTCTTTTTACTCTCTTTGATGTCTGTATTTTGCATTAAAAATCCAGTATTTTATGAATGCAGTTTATGTTGCATAAACCTGTTTTATATATAAAATCAAATGGCCCTTCCTCACCTCAGTAATTCCCTCCACTGTGGGAGTCAGAAATGCTTATTTCTATATGTATACTAAAAAGCTGATGCAAGGCATCTGCATAAATAGAAACAAGATTAGTCCTATTGTTTAATCCTATTTAAGCCTCTCTTTGTTTGGCCTTTTCTACATTCATGTTTATTTTGATTTTATCATTACTGGTATTTTCTTTCCCACCTCCTTTTCCTTTCAGATTGCTCCTACAATACCAACTCCTCTCAGTCCTTTCTTTAATGTTTACATTTCTTTGCAGCTCTCTTTGTCTAGTCTTTGTAAGTCTTTCTATCATTCCGACCATTGATCTGAGTCGTCGATCAATGGTCAGCAAGAGCATTAATTGATCTGTGTGCAGAGACAGTGGCCACTGCAGAGGGGTAATTCTTCATGTGGTAGCACATGCCTCCTTCAGGGGGGAGTAGATTAAAATTGACACCATCTATCCTGGCAGGAAGGCAACAGATAAATAAATATATGGTCAAAGATCTGTAAGCGCTACAGAGTGAAAAGAGGACAAGTAGTGAATCTGCAGGTGGATGAGAGGGTATTCTGGATGTCAAATGGTCATTTTTTTAAAATGCTTATGGTGGCTTGTGCAGGGTCTCCTAAAACATGATTCCTGTAACTGGGGAGCACTTAGGTTTCAAACAATGTTGAGGTCTTTGCTGCAGATTAATACACTTTTGATTAAAACAAATGATTGCACAGAAGTTGTGTTTTTCGGCTGCTTACCTTGGCCAGGGTCTGGGAGTTTGCAAGACTCTCCGAAAGGCGGGGGTAGGTGTAGGAGCTGTAGGGATGGGCCTGCGGTGGGTTCCTGAAAGCCCCGCTGGCAGCATAAGGGACATTTTGCTCCTGCAGCCCAGATCCCGACCGGGATCGCTGCCTAATAGCTGGCGTGGGGCTAGTCTGGGTCACATAAGAGCTCTTGGGTCTCCTGTCATATTCGTCCCGCAGGCCACCGTAGCTCCACTCGCTGTCTGGGTAGTTGATCTGCTCACTGTGAAGCGAGGCACGAGACGGGGTTCCAACTGAAGTGTCCCGGTAATCCTGGCTGGATGAACCTCCCACTGATGCCCGGTAGTAGCCACTGGAGCCCACTCCACTCCCCACCATAGAGGCCGCCTCATCAGCTGAGCGCACTTTGCTCTCCAAGTAGGTGTGATAGTCTGGGGGGAGCTTTCCATAGTCTGATTTTTGAGGCATGGCATCTGGGTAGAAGGGGCTGCGTATAGGATGGTGGCCATTTTGCTTAGTGAATCGATAGTGCCTCCCAACAGCCCAGTCTCCATCTATAGAGAAGCTTGGCTTGCTGGGATCCAGTGAAAAGTCTCTGCTGGAAGTGTCCAGGTCACATGAGTAGCGGGAGTAGTAGTGGTTGAAGCCATTCTCCTCTGGAGCAGTGGGATGCCCACTGCCTAAAGGTTTGGAGCTGATTCCAGCCTGATGGGGGCCTGGTGGGCTCTCTTTCCGCAGGGAGTTGGAGCGAGTTACTGAAATGTTGTCAAACTCCTCCAGCAGGCCGTTAATGGATGCATCTTTGGGTGGCCGGTTCCCTCGAACAATAGTCTACAATAAAAACAAACAAGTTTACACTTAACACACAAAAGAGCTTGTTTTGTCGGCCCAGATACTTTGAGTTTGCATTTTCAGTTTCAGTTTTGACCATTCCTGGCTGAAAACTGAATGAAATGAATTGAAATTCATATTTAATCAGTTTAATGCAACTATATCCAGGCAGGAATTTCAATTCATATGTATCAGGGCTTTGTAACAAGGATGGCATCAATCATCATCTGAAGGATCAGCAGGCATCAGTCTGCACAACTTGTAGTCATTGTGAGACAGGTTGCATCTAGAAAATGCACAAAGATAAATGGTGGTATACCTCGTATGCTGCATGGAAACCAGTAGTGGATTGACTGAGCTAATTCCTGCCCTATTTCCCTCGCAACAGATTAGCTTCATTTTCAGTGGGCTGATCAGGTTACATTAATAGTCGTGAAGTTAGGCTTCATGCTTGTGAGACGGATGAGCGAACCAGCATGCACTTACAAAAAGAATGAGGAAGAAAATGAACACACATGCCCGTGCGCTTCAAAGCAAAGACAGCTTAAACATCAGGGGTACCGCTTATCCCCTCCCACCTTGTTAAGCCCTTTTTATGGCTGTGTCGTGAGTCATGGGGGTACTGGTGCATGTGCATATGTTTTATTTGTGCAAAGTGGACTCTGAGGCTCAACATGTCCAAATTATTGCAAAAGCACGACAGATACCTTTTTATCTGCTGTCTCTCTAGCACTTAAACATTAGAGGAAAGGCTGTTAGAACAATGGATACATGCTGCGTGACTGCTGAATGCGGAGAGGAAGCTGAGCTGTAGTGATCATTTGAATTTCAAACTTACATAATCTATTTGAGAGCTATTTGGGCTTTTCAAACACATGTACATCAAACTGTTTATCCCTGCATTAGCACCTATAGATTACCACCTTTCCTCTTCTTACTTCTTTGGATTAACATCTTTGATGTCCATGAACACGCCTATCTTTCTTTTGACATTTTGACAATATGCATTTGGAGGTTTTATAATCCCAGTTTTTCGTTAAAATGACTTAAAACTGATCAAAACTCCTACAAAGTACCCATTTGCAAACATCTCAAACCCATAAACTGTCAGAACTTTTGGGGTAAAGGATTTCTGCAGGTACTGTATGTCTAAAAACCAAAACAGAAAGCACTGAGAGGTGGGTGTATCCCAAAACTCTTGAATACGATCAAATGAGCTATTCTGATTTAATAAAATGAATTAGTGATGCTAAATTTACTTTCTGGATCAGAGTCAACAAGAGATGTAAAATTGTAGTCATTTTTCACATTCACAGTAAATTTTCTAAATAAACTAAATTACTGCTGAGAATAACTTTAATTACTCAGTTTGACTTAAATTTATTCCAATTTATTTATTTTGCAAATAAGTTTATCATGTCTGTATGTTCTTTCCCGCAAAGTATGACTTTATTGTTACTTTTACTACTGGAGGTGTTTGTCAAGTACTACTCTCAGACCAACACTGTCACATAAGCAATTTCTTACTCTTTGACAGTGTTGTCATGTAAGTGCCATACTTGTCGCCACCATTGTTTGTCCATGTCACATGTGCTGAGGTAGAGTCTTAGAAAACCTGGGATAATCAACTCTCTAAAACGTTTTGCTGGCACAGGGATACTGTCACTGCAAGCACACTCCCCTGCCTTCATCTCATTTATGAGACTGTGGGTGAATGAACCTACCACAGCTGATAACAGCTGAACGCTGAGGCAGAAAAGACAATATTTAGCTAAACAATACGTTTGCCCCACTAACTACTGAATCTTTTAGTTCCTTCCACATGTGGATCATCTATGTGGGAACTATGCAGTATCACAAAAAAGCAAAAAACCTATACATTTTCATGAGCCCCTGCATAGGAATGGAGTGTTCTATCAATGTTGTCATCTGCAAGTCTGCTTGTCTGATATGCATTTGTCATCCTAGTGACCTTGCTTGTGTTGGCAAAACTTCCAGAAAGTTAAAACAAATAATAAGTCAAAATAAACCTATTCTAATATCACAAATCCAGTATCTTCAGAAGCTTTTCCTTTTAATGAAATGAAACAGGATGTATGATGTGGCCTCTCTGTGCATTTCTAGAGTACAATGGGTTTTGATTAATATTAGAAACTGTCCTTAGATTTAGTAAATTCTTATTAAATGTGATTTAATAACCATATTCCTTGTTATTTTTTTTCTTTTTGTGATTTTATGCAAATGGGAGGTTGTGTTGATAAGCTTAACAATGGCCACTTTGTATATTGGGGTGTACATGGATAGACATTTTCATGGTCTGATTTTTACCTGTTCTGACACCTTTTTAAAAAGTCTAATCATTGTCTAATGTTGAGATTAGGGCCCAGTATGTTGGACGTATAGGACCTTTGGCTTATGACTAGTGCTTCTTCAGTGTTTTTCTGTTACTATATTTTCATCTTCTTTGGATTTTCTATTTTTTTTTCTTCAATTTTGTTGTGCTTTGGACACAACACCAACACCAACAACAAAAATACAAAAATATATAATGTTAATAATAAGCCGCTAAAGGGTATTTTAGTTAGCAAAAAAAAAAACATCTTGAGAAAAAATGTGCAATTGCTACTATACATGGTTTAAAATATTATATCACAAAAAAGTAAATAAAATTTTACAATTAACGCATTTTCGTTATTATCTAGCTTATGTTTTCATTTGTTATCACATCCACTTTTACACTTCATAACTGTCATCATCAACTACATTTTCCACATCCTGCTACATGTCTGACATTGATGATTTGGACACAAACTGCACTGAAGGAAGAAGGATGGGACGAGGGTGGCTCTTTCCGCACATCTCCATGCAAAATATCCTGCGCACCAAATTTCATCCAGTATTCACACTTTTCTGACTTTCCAACTTATGTATGGTTGTGTTGTATTTTACCTACATGGAATATCATTATATGGCACTTTTCATTGATGCTGCCCTATAAAAACAAGATGTTTTATTGTTTGAAAAAAACCCCACATTAAAACTATATTTGTAAGCCTGCATCATTTCTATGGGTGGTTCCTTCACGCATCAGCCCTGCTTTCTACTTTGGAAACCTCCCTTTCCCACTTTAACACTCCAGTCGTTCTCCTGTGTTTGAAAGCTATAGGCTACTTGAGGCTGTGAACTGGAACCCAAGGTGAAATAGCCTATAAAAGCAGAGAGTAAAATCTAGCTGAAAAGCTGCTGCTCCAGGATAGATGGTCTTTTAAACAGGTCACTGAATGGAAATCTAACCTGCTTTTGACAGATGCTGCAGCACAAACAGAAGGCTAAGGCTGACATAAAAAGCAGTCACATGATTCTGCTTTTTATGTTGGTTTATCCATGATTTTCTTTAAAAAACAGATTAAACTGTTTCTTAATAATTGCTGTTGTTCAACTCATCAGACTGATTTTTAGTCTTCCTCTGTGTGCTATGTGGAAAGCCTAAGATCAGGCAAGTCACATCAAGTTATCCTGGTGATTGAGAACTAATTCAATAGGAAAACAAGAGTAAGGATGCCAGTAACCTCATAAGATATAATCATCTTTGTTGGGTTCATAATCAATAAGTGTGTCAAGGAGCGTGACAGGGAACAGAAAGAGTCAGAAAGAGCAAGGCAGCAAATGAAACCGAGAAGGTGACAAGGTTTTAAAGGTGAGAGGGAGACAAGGTTAATTGTGTGCCAAATCACTGTCAAACGGTCAGCATCAAGCCTGGAAATCTTCCCATTAATTTGAATTAGGAGGTCCTATATTGGCTTCCATACCCCCTCTCCCTGTCTCCTCTCCCCTCGTCCTTATAGCTGAGCAAGCCTTGTGCATGGGTCGTGTTCAGCGGTGACTGTGACAGCAGCCATATTTCACCAGCGTGCGCCGTTGGCCTGTCCTTTAGTGATAAGCTGTAATAGATCTACTCTCTCAACTCACCATGGCCTCTTCAAGGTAAGCACAGGAAAGGAAAGGAAAAGGAAAAGAAAGGAAAGGAAAGGAGGAATACAGGCTTCTGACCTAAAATGGACTATGCAGGATGCAGGAAAACTTAACAGAAAACCAGAAGAAGAAGAAACCGGGAAGCAGCTGTAATGAAAGAAGAAGATAGGATGGGGGTGAGGGAGGGTGTGACGTAGACAGAGTCATGAAAAATGAGGTTCATTGAGAGATAAGGGGGGATTAACCTTGTTGGTAATGAAGGGAGGGTGTGATGGGAGGGATGGCAAGAGGGAGAGAGGGAGAGATAATTAATGAGCTTGCCCTTCTTGTGACTCCTTGCTAGAACCCTGGTTTGGGGGGGATGCGCTTCGCTGGTCAGCAGGGTCCCGGGACAACTGAGAGGCTGTAGAAGAAGGCGGAGGGAAGCAGCTCTGCACCTCTACTCCTCTGCACTGCAGCTTTTATGCTTGGCTTAATAATACGAGCGGTACTTTTAAACTACAGCAATAATCAGAAGAAGATTATTGCACTTGACAAAAGTCTTCAGTTAGTATATAAAAAGCCTGATAAGTCCTATGTTAAGAAAAAAAAATTAAAGTGCTGACTTTAATGAAAAAAATTTTTTTTGACAGTGAGTAGCTTCATTATATCATTCTTGATTCAAAAAGAACTCAGCTTAACATAAAGTAGTGCACCTAATTTATTATGAATTTGGATTCAAAAGTGCTCAATTTAATTTTTTTAATGTTTTTTTCTGGGCTGAAGAGCTCTATTTCCATGGGCAAAAATTGGGACAGAAGCCAGAATATCTAACCAAACTAATCCTATGTTTTTGGGAGCCTTCTGTTGTTTGGTACAAGACAGTGGAACTTGACACAATGCAATTCCTTGAATGTTTAAAAGAATTAGCACTTCCTATGTGACCAGGCACCATGAACAAAGCAGGACGCGCATTATGTATAAATGCCCCATGTTTTTATTTTTGTTGTTGTTGTCTAAAATCATGTCAAAAAACGAAACTCAAACTACTGGATGTCCTCCATTTCCCTGTTTCTGTGCCTCGTTTTAAGTCAAAGGAAGGCATCACTCTGCAATGACAGTATGCTACTACATAGCTAATGGATCTATTACCATCTGTTTGGTATGCTCCCTACCAGGTGAGAGTACGATTGGCTGTGGAAACCCAAAAGAGATAATATTGTATCTCACCAAACCATATCAAGGACCACCCTGGATGTGTTGGTGGAAATGAGGCTTAAAATGCTGGTTCGATGTGAATGAAACATACAAACAACAAAAACTTTAACACAGCTGAGCTTTTTTTTATGTGGACATTACCTGAAAAAGTCTCGTCTAAGAAGATTCAGATTACTGAAGATGTCAAACCAAATACTGACATTTGAGAACCGTACAAACATTTTTTTTTTTTTTTTTTTTTTTTTACTTACATCAACCCATTTCAACAGTCACATTACATTTTTCAAATTACTGGCAATTTATTTCCTTATATAGGCTGTTATGAATTGGCTTTCATTATGGGTTTTTTTTTTTTTCCTGTCTGTAAAGCGTCTTGAGATGGCATTGCCGTGATTTGACGCTATATAAATAAAGTTGTATTGAATTGAGTTGAATTATGAATAAATGATCGGCGTGTAAAGGCTTTGTGACTGCGACTTTTCAATGGCCAACTCTTCAGTCTTATTACAGACTGTATTATTGGACATCAAAGTTTGTGTAACAACTTCAAGTGCAAACAGTCAACTTCTACAGAAAATATAAGAATGATTATAAATACATAGTTTCAACACTGCAGAATGGGGGTGGGAGAGTTTTATTTTGGGGTGATTATTTGCTCTCCAGACACACTTTAGACTAAGATGTAATGTTGTCTGTTTCAGTCCATTAAAGTTTAAGAGCTTTATTGCAGTGTGTAAGATGAAAGTTCATCACCCACCACACCCCCACCTTTTCTTCTTAACAAAAACACACCCATACTGCAGAGTATCACCTACTCAGTGCACCCACTCCCAACTCTCAGCTCTGCTGGAGCAGAACCACACAGAAATGTTTTTTTTTATTTGTTTGCTGACATGAACTGATACTCCAGCAGAATAAGTGAACATCAGAACAGCAGAAATATTCATACTCAATCTGCATGTCAACACACTCCCTCCCTCACAGTCTTTGTGCATTAAATCCGAAGCAGGCAAAATCCAAACTCTACAAATCTCTGTCACGACTCACACTGCAGAGCACGCGTGGGTATTCTCACACACATACACACACAATTACATCTCTGCTGTCACTGCTGCTGCTGCTGCTGCTCTTCAGTATATGCAGTATCCCTCTGCATCAGTGACCAATTTGTGAACAGAAGCTTATTCACCGCTGTCTGAGGAAGAGGATATCAGAGGGCCCTTGAGACAGCAGATAAAGAAAACACTCACGACTCTCCTTTAAGTGTCTCGAGAACCGAACGACCTAGAACACTGATTAATGAACGATCAAACAAAGCAGCAACAACTGCTGATGCATCACCACAGGCAAGATATTGTTTCCATACAATCAAGCATCAATCATTCAGAGAGATCAAAACTCAGGGTTTCTGTTCAGCTGTGGAACAATGCAAAGGCTCAATGTATAAACTGACAGCAGGAAACAAGATGAAATTGTACTGATAAACTCACTAGTTTGATGCGAGTACAGAGAATCAGACGTGCTTATCCTCTAGTTCCCTCTGCTGGATTGATACTGTAAGAGCAGCATCTCGTCTAAAACAAATAGCATCACTTAGAAAAATGCTGAGGTCCTGAAAGTCTTTCTCCTGTAGCGTGTGTATCACTGCAGTTTTCAGCACAATGTCATGGAAAATATTTTACCACGATTTGTCAGAGACTCCAGATCAGAGTTTAGCTGAACTGCTTGAGCGGCTCATACACAGAAGCTTTAGCCTGTACATGTAGCCCAGGCCTCCTTACTGTCTGTCTGCCATCTCTCTCTTCTCCTGCATACCTACAGTACAATAAATGTCATTTGAGCCAACAGAATCTAAAAAAAGGTACTGGTGTGATTTGCTTTCGGGTTAAAAATCTCAAAGCCAGCCATCATGTTAGCTGTGTGTTGCCTGCATGCTGCTGTGAAGGTTAGCCTTGTCCCTCACAAGAAGAAGGTTCCTTAGTCGAACCTCAGTTGGGGTTTGTGGCATAGATTTTGCATATTCTCCCCATGCATGTGTGGGTTCTCTTTGGATCCTCCAGTTATTGCCAACAGTACAAAAAGATGCATGCTAGGTTAATTTGTGTCTTTTAAAACTCTCCTTAAGTGTGAGTGTGAACATGAGTGGTTGTTTTGTGTTCTCTCTGTATTAGCCCTGTAATGGACCGGCGGCCTGTCCAGGGTACCCATCCCCCTTACGTTGAAGTCAGTGGGATACACTCCATCACCAAAGCAGTTGCATCAGAAAACAGTTATGGAAACTTTTAGAAATGTTTAGTTTATTTCATTTGTGTTTCTCCTGTATTTAACCAGGTAACTGCCTCTGGGATAAAAAAACAAAAAAAAAACAAAAAAAAACTTTCAGAGACTTCATCAAGATAGCAGCTGCACAAACTGACAAATGCAAATGCAGCAAAAATGTAAAGAAAATCTAACGTGGTGCATGTTTTGTATGTAAAAACACAGTTAAGTCACAAAGTCCAGACATGGAAATGACAAGGATGTTAATTTTACTGATAGAGGGACAAAGCCCAGTGAGGCTTTGAGTAATAAGACTCCCAGAGGCACGTATCTCATGTCTCGGTTATTAATTACAACGACTAATCCTGACCTCGAAACCAATTGAAACATGACCTCAGATTAGTATTCAGGCTGACAGTTTGACCCACCTGTAATATTTTATGAGAGATTTGTCTGAATAGTTTCACTGAGTTCTTGACATGTTATTAATACACCACGGAAGAGATCTTAGCAAATATGAGCAGGATTATTCAAGGAGCGGATTTAGGAGCATTTCAATGATTAACAGGCTGTGAGCTGACCTGTTTCCCCAGGCTATCCTGCTGCCTTTTAGTTACAGAAGCTAATAACCATCATCTCATCCTAAGGATGAAAGGAGCTTGTACAATGAAAGTTTCATTAAATGATTGGACACCATCACGCAACATTTCATAATGAAGTCAGATTGAAATATGATTCTGCTAAAGCTGAAAACAGTGTAAAAAAAAAAAACTCAGCAGAGAATGGAAAAGAAATATTTCTTTTATAAAATGAAATAATATGAGTTATACTTTTAGTGTAACACGTAAGAAAATCTCTTAAAAAAGACAAACAAAAAGTTACTCTGTGGCTGTCAAACTGGTGGACACAACCATTAGGATTACTTGGCCCTAAAATGATATAAACTTTTTTCCACTAATGGACCCAAACTTCTACCCAAATTCTTAAAAAGTATTTGATACGTTTTAAATAAAGAAAAACTGACCTCTTGCAAATTCTTAATGTGAAGACAACGATGACCTCTTGTGTTATAAAGTAAGGACTACAAATCTGTCTGCTCATGCTATACCACTGCACATACACAGCAGGTTCTAGAGCAGGGGTGGCCAAGCCCTTGTACAACACACATGAATCAAATGAATGGCTCATTTCCAGGCCTCTGCAGAACTGAATAGCATGCAGAAGAGAGAATTTAGCTCTTTGATTGAGGTGTGTCAGACAGGTGCATCTAAAAGTTGCAGGATTTGTCTCAAAGACCGGACTTGGGCATCATCTGCAACACCATCATATAAAAAAGCCATTATTCCTTGTATCCAGCAACATACATGCTTCAATACACGAAGGCATGAAACAGGAAGAGTGATCAGTGCGATAGACCTGTTTTGTCAATTGACCGGTATACACACAGATTGGGGGGGGCTACGAGGAGTTCCCTTAAAACTTTAAATTAAATTAAATTTAGCCCAGGTTTAGATTTTATTATATCTTATATTATTTCATCTTATATTCCATAATGTTCTTGTTCCACAAGTCATTTAATTTACTGCTTTTGTTGGTTGTTGATAGAACTTTCCATGTGTGTATATGAGGTGTTTCTGGTTGTATCCACCACATACTGTGGTATTAGAATTTTTTTTTTTTTTTTTTTTGCTTTAACCCTGTTTTTGACCACGGTGCTTAACATGAGCATATTTGCTTATATCTTCAGAAAAAAGTGTGTAATCTTACTCTGGAGAGCCTCTGATAGATTTAAGTGCTGAGATACTTTTTTCCCTCTTTTCATAGAGGGAAACCTACTTTTTAACCCCACATGGTTAAAAGTAGCTTAACACACTCGCAAGTAAAATAAGATTAGGGACAAAAGTCATTGATGAGCAGCAGTAGTAGCTTTTTAGCCCTTTAACTGCAGAGAAAATCCTTTTAATGTTGTTTTATCACTTGATTTTTTTTCTTAAAGTGACCCCAACTTTAGAAAAAGGGAAACTTCTTTCTCAGTGGGAGCTGGACACTACACGGGTACAAATAGTGTTATCAGTCATTTTTGACCCAGCGATTCAAATCAGTGAATCAGTCACAGTTGGCAGAAAACATATAAACACAAATAGTCATGTATATACACATGTGCACACACGTGAACATACTGCTTTCCATAGACCATACACAACTTTTAGAGATCAAAGTTTAAACAACCATCAGGATATTGTTTAGTAACTCTTCTGCATTCAGTCAGCCATGTAGTTGTCAGTTATACTTGCTTTATTTATGCATCACTGTTTGTCTGTTCATTAATGTATGATTACTGTTTGCCTTTACATGATCGAAATAAATTCATTTAAAAAAGTCTCTGTGCTGCAACTGGAACTGCCTTTCTTCAACATATGAGTGGTCTGTGACGCCAACTGACAGGATAGGAAACCCAAACAGTTGCAGCCCAGAGAAAAACAACAAGGGATACAGGTTGTGCTTGTGCAATGTCACATGGCAATTTTGTCATCTGTCCTGAGCTCAGGCTGCGGTACTTGAAGGAGAAGATCACCTTGGTTGGCACATTTAGCAAGAACAAGCCCGAGCTCTCACTGGTACTTACACCCAAGGGGAAGAGGGCTCTTTCACCAAGTTTCCCTTCACCCCCACCACAACCAAAGTTTATTAGAATCCAAAAGATACCACAGCTTCATAGATTGAGGAGAAAGAAAGCATCTCAGGCACCATTAAAAAAAGTGTCACTAAAATTAATTCAAAATAACTTTCTGAGCATCGATGCAGGAATCACCAAGCCTGGTCTCCAAGATGCACTCATTCAGGTTTCAGATTTTTTTCCTGCTGCTACACACCTGACTCGAATCAAATGGATCTCCACATGTTTGTTGCCAAATTCTGAACACCACTGTTAATGACCCATTAAGATCAGTCCAGAGTGCTGAAACGGGGAGGCATCTAAAACCTGCAGGACACCAGACCTTTAGGATCAGGCTTAATGATCTACACAAACTGTATCTCTTTTACTAATACTGTTTACTAAAGGGAAAATTTTGATATTCAAACAGTTTCTGGTGAACGAAAAGTTGTTTCTTCATGCAAAATTGATTTTACACTTGAAATGAGATTGTTTCCTGTAGATATTTAGTGGTAGGTCAGTTTTGACCGAGAGGGTAAAAGGTGTACAGAATTCAAAGACAAAACGAGGATTAAAGGAAGACCTTCCTTTAAGACAACACCTGGACCTCCTGTAGTTATTATAGCATCATGGCTCGAAAAAATATCTAGATGCTAAACTGACCTACCCGTTGACCAGTCCTTGCTCCAAATGAAAGACACTGGCATATTATCAAACCAACAATATGACGAGGAAGTACTGAACTACTGAACAGCTGACATTTTCTAGAAGGCAATTTGTTGGTATATTCTATGGTATATGAAATATTTTTCTAAAATAATTTTATTCCCCTGCGATGGACTGGCGAGCTGTCCACGGTGTACCCTGCCTGTCGCCCAAAGCCAGCTGGGATAGGCTCCAGCTTCCCCGCGACCCTGAATTGGATTAAACGGTTTAGAAAATGAATGAATGAATTTTATTCCCAACATATAACATATGTTGCTGTACTTTCTATAACCTGACACAAGGCCAAAATCCTGTTTCATATGCATACATTCAGCCAGCTTGTTGTAAAAACTGAGGTTGTATTTAAATCCCAGCATGCCCTGCATTATTTATGGATCAGTAGGAAAACACGCTTTTTTGCACAATATGCCAACGCTGATCTAGAAGACACCTGAGGTTCCTGTGTTAATCAAAGAATTTGAGTAAGCTCATTTATTTTTGATGGAAAAGAGTGCTTGTTTGTGTATCAGTCAACTGGAAGCTGACTGTACAGTCTCCTTATACAGGCTATACTTCTCTTCTGCTGTGCCTCTGAACCCTATATCTCCATAGCTAGCAGCACTAATGAGTATGACCCACTCACTTTTGACCTCAGCTAAGTCGAAAGTCAGCTTCAAGCTCAAGGATCCATTATTCACACAAAGTTCAATGGACAGTCTAGCACTATATAGTAGCAAAAGCATAATAAAATGTAAATATAGTCAAACCAAATCCACTGATCTTTGTTTTATTGTATCAGTAAAGCTAAGAGAACCCTCACTTAATCTGATTATCTGAACAGTGGAACAGTTTGGTGAATTGAAATGATTTTTTTTAAATAATGATAACAAGAAACCAATAAAAAAGGTGAACATTCATGTGATGTCAGTGAATTTTGCTGTGTTTATCCTTCTTAAAGAGTTTCCAAGTGAGTGTGACAGCGCCTGAGAAACTTTCTGATCTAAAAAGGAGAAGAAAGAGGAGGCAGAGAGCAGGAAGAGGAGGAGATCAGTCTGATGTTCTGCTGTTATCCCTCCTGTCAGCTTTGAGACAGATAAACAGACAACTGCCCACCAAAGATTAATTACACACGAGAGCTCATTAATCTGAGGCCCTGTCAGGCAGTTATAGGTCCCACAAGAACCCTAGTGCTCAGTAACTGCTCCTCTTTCCTGTCAAAGTTTATACTTTTCTCTTAAGTTACTTTTCATTTTTACATGCAGGCAAATGTAAACAATGTCATACTAATAACACTTCTACTGTAATATGTACTGATAAATGTCAGCATACAAAGTCCATGAAAGGAAACCACAATATAGTTCATAATATAAGCTGAGAGGATTTGAAAGAGCTCTGCTTTTATTATCTTTCTTTTTATCTTCATGATGTTTTCTAATGAGCTCATCTCTGTGAAAAACCTTATTTTAAAACACTCTCTATGCTGTTTTGGATGCTACACTATGAGAATGATTTATATCGGTACTTCTAGCACTTTATACAGCCTGCTGACATGATGAGTAGACAAACAGAGGAACGTTTTCTATGTAGTAGCAGCTGGTTGGCATCTTTGTTGTCATGCTTTTTTCCCACGTTTGTTTTTTTTTTTTTATTCAGAAACCTTTTAGAAATGTTGTCTTGAAAGATGCTATGTAAATAAAGGTTTACTTACTTACCAACAAAACTCCTAATAATTCCTAGAATGAGGCTCCAAATTCAGATAAATACCAAGTTGTAGGGCAGGAAAGATAGTGAGAAGAAAGTTTAAACATATTCTTTCTTTGATTATAGTAAGAATCTAAGATTGTGGGTAAAGAAAATAAAAAGCTTGGAGCATTGACAAGGACACAGCAGAAATATATAATATAATGTGTTTCACAAACACACAACTGCAGGAGCTACGTTTTACATGTGTCACACTTCGACAGAACGAGACTGTAGACAAAGCAGCAAGAGTAAAGGAGGAGGCACTGCAGTGTTGTTAACAACAGATGGTGCAATCCTGGACATGTCTCTGAAAATAGGCACCTTTGCAACCCACTGAACTTCCAGTTATGAGCCTCCATTAATGTTACTTCCTATGCAAGTTCACCTGAGTTACCTGCCAATCCTGCATATGACATCTTCAACTCAGTTGTTGCCAGGCTACAAATGCAACATCCCACTGACTTCATGTAATATATGGATATTTCATTCATCCCTTTCTCATTGCTCCAATTCAATCTTCCAACAGTTTGTCAAGTGATTTATTTATTAACTTATTTATTCTTATATAATTAATTCGACCAAATTATCATTGCATTCATTTAAATCTTGCAAATCCTAAAAAACTACAACAAAAAGTTAAATCTAGACCAGCTTAGTAGTTAACACCTTAAAAGGTACTGCACAGCCTAAACACAACAATTTATTAAAGTAAACTGTTACATATTTAAGATAAAAACATGCTGTTAAAATGTCTGCCTCTTTGGCAGAGGGTAAGCTTCGAGTGAATCTCAGCAGGTCAGCTTCTGCTCCTTTAAACGTGGGATAAAGTTATTTCCAACGATGGCTGGTGAGTTTACCAAAGAGAGACATCCTGCTGCATTCGTTGCTGTGGGTTGCTGTTTTCCACTTTGTTTTCAGGCTCTGATTCAGGTTCCAACATGTAGGGCTGTATGCTATGTGTTGACATTGTATTTTTTTTTTTTTTTTATTGAGTTCATATTAGCCTAATCCTTCTGTTTATGCGAGGTTACAATGACAGCGAAAGCAGGTGCGGTGCGCACTCCCGATGTAGCGCGGTGGCGGGAGGCGGGGCTTAATGCGGAAGAGTCTCAATCCACTCGTTTTGCCCACAGGCTGATCTGACAGCCTACGGAGAGGGTCGGTCTGAAGTAAATAAAGCAATTTGTGACAATAACTCGATCAATCCCAGCCCTTCTGGTCTCAGAAATAAAAATAAATTAGCCTGAAATGCACATAATAGTTCCACTTTAACCAGCATTCAACTGCTTCACCTGAAGCAACTAATCCCAATCCAACATCTGTCCTCACAGCTACAAATGTAAATAAAATAAAACATTTCCAGCCGAACAGCAAACATAAAAGAGATAAGTCAGCATGCCGTATCATAATTTAAAGTTGAGTAGTGTGCAAAAGTCTTATTAGGCTATATTTTTCCAAACTGTTGCATCGTGGCCGAAATAAAGGTGCAACACCTCTCAAGTTTCTTCTCTCCTTTATTCGTCTCGTGCACATCTTACAAGCACGGTTCTTTTCTCCATGCGGCATCTCTTATTCTGCCGTTCTCCGCATAACACCGCCTACACAACGTAACATTAAGGCGAGTTCGCCCTCTACTGGTGTAGCGTATAAAATACATAAACATAACTAAATGTTCCCAATAACATTCAATATACCACATCTCCCCCACCTTTAAGCAAAAACTTGTCTGGGGTAACTAACACATTTTTTTTCTAAGTAAAGCATACACATAATAATACAAACTGAAAATGACTTAGCTCAAGACTAAGCAATATAAATGAACTATTAGCATTCTAGTAAACAAAATCTTTAAGGTGCACAGGTGCACGTCTCTCTCTATGAGAATGTCTCATTTCTGGCTCTGTGGGCAAAACTTTCTCTGCCTGAATACCTGCAGCAGGGGGTATCCCTGGCTCTACCTCTGAACTAGAACTCGGTTGTTCTAACATTAGCGGTTTGTTCATTTCAGGTAAAGTAACATTAGATGTAGTGTCTGGAAACAACACCCTCTCCTTCTCAATCTTTAGCTCGGGATCAGGTAATCTAGCTCTGACCTGATCAACATGCCTTTTCACAACTTGACCAGTACCAACATTAACAGTGTAAGAAAGAGGTCCTGAACAGTCTTGGATAACGCCAGGAATCCACTTTGGTCCATAAGAATAGTTCCTGATGAGTACATCATCTCCAGATGTAAATCCTCTTTCTTTGCTGTGTGTGTCATGATTCACTTTCTGTTTCAGTTGTTTTTGTTGCACTTTGGTTTTTACGTCCGGAACAACCAAATCCAGCGCTGACCTCAGTCTGCGTGACATCATGAGTTCTGCAGGTGACAAGCCTGTCGTTGCATGAGGTGTGATCCTGTAGCTAAATAAGAATCTTGACAATCTTGTTTGGATTGTCTCATCTTTCATCTTTTTCATCCCCTCTTTAAAGGTTTGAACAGCTCTCTCCGCTAGTCCATTTGATGATGGGTGAAACGGGGCGGATCTCACATGGTTAATGCCATTTTGCTTCATGAACACTTCAAACTCTGCACTTGAGAAGCAAGTCCCATTATCGGACACAAGCATTTTTGGTATTCCAAAAATACTGAAGCTTTGTCTGAGTTTTTCAATAGTGACTTGGGAGGTGCAAGAGTTTGTTGGATACACGTCCAGCCACTTTGAATGAGCATCCACAATCACGAGAAACATTTCTCCAAGGAATGGTCCAGCGTAGTCCACATGAATTCTCGACCATGGTGACTCAGGCCATTCCCACGGGTGCAGTGGTGCAGGGGCAGGTGCTTTTTGATGCGCCTGACACTCATGACATGCCTGAACAGTTCTTTCTACATCTTGATCCATTCCTGGCCACCACATGTACGATCTGGCCAGTCCTTTCATTTTAGTCATTCCTGTGTGAGTTTGATGCAATAGTTTGAGCATCCTTTCTCTTCCTTTTGTAGGGATTACAACTCGAGCTCCCCAGAGAACACAGCCATCTCTTACACTTAGCTCCATTTTTCTCTGGTGGAAAGCTTTGAGGTTTGGATCATTAACTACAGGCCACCCTTTTAGGATGTATTCATGTACCTGTGATAAAACAGTGTCTTTAGCGGTCCACTGCTTTATTTGACTCGCTTGTATCAATGTCTCATCCAAAATGTCCATCATTAGAACTTGCTCAGTCCTCTCCTCCTTTCTTAGTTTGACCGGGACTGGCAATCTGCTCAATGCGTCTGCATTTGCGTGATGTTTGCCTGGTTTGTAGACTATGTTGTACTTGTATGCGCTGAGTTTCACAGCCCACCTTTGCACTCTTGGCGATCCCATTTGGGGAATTGGCTTCTTTTCGTTAAACAGATAAATCAGCGGCTTGTGATCTGTATAAATCACAAAGTTTCGTCCGTACAAATATTTGTGGAATTTTTCAATCCCAAATATGATTGCGAGCCCTTCTTTATCCAACTGTGAGTATCTTGTCTCTGCAGGTTGTAAAGTACGGGAAACAAACCCAATTGGTCTCTCACTTCCATCTTCCATGACGTGTGATAATACTGCACCTACTCCATAAGGCGAAGCATCACATGACAAAACCAGCTCTCTGTCCGCTGAGTAGTGCACCAAAACATCGGATGTGTTGAGCATGTCTTTTGCGTTTTGAAAGGCTTCTTCTCGCTCTTTATTCCATTTCCATCGAACATCATGTCTCAAGAGCTCATGTAATGGCGCCAACCTAGTTGCAAGGTTCGGAAGGAACTTGTTGTAATAGTTTAACAGTCCCAAAAATGACTTGAGCTCTGTAACATTTGTTGGGGCGGGAGCATCCTGGATTGCTTTGACCTTTTTCTCCACTGGGTGTAATCCTTGTGCATCTACTCTGTACCCTAAGTACTCCACTTCATCCTGAAGAAAGGTACACTTGTTTCTTCTGAGACGTAGTCCAGCCTCTTTCAGTCTTTTAAGCACAATGTCCAAGTTTCTGATGTGATCAGCTTTGTTCACTCCGCTGACCAAAATGTCATCCAAATACACTGCGACCAGAGGAATTCCACTTAAAAGACTCTCCATCGTCCTTTGAAATATGGCCGGAGCGGAGGCCACACCGAACGGTAGTCTGTTGTAGGTGAATAATCCTCTGTGCGTGTTCACTGTGAGGTATTTCTTGGACTCTTCATCCATGAGTATTTGTTGATAAGCATGACTCATGTCTAACTTGGAAAACTGCTTTCCTTTAGCAAGTGCATTGAACAAGTCATCTACTCTGGGTATTGGATATTGCTCGAGTGAGGACACTGTATTTACTGTTAGTTTGTAATCTCCACACAATCTGACCGTGCCCACTGGTTTCAGGATGGGTACTACCGGAGCTGCCCATTCTGAATATTTCACAGGGGTGATAATGTCCTCTTCTAAAAGTCTGTCAATTTCCTCATCCACTTTAGCTCTCATAGCATAAGGAATTGATCTGGAGCGGAAGAAGCGTGGAACTGCGTTTTCTTTCACGTGGATGGTAGCTTTGGTGCCTTTCAACGTGCCCAGCTCCTCCTTGAAAACTTCTTCATGTTTGCATAGCACTTCTTGTAAAGTCACATTTGCCTCTTTAGTATCTCTCTCAGAGTGAATACTATGTACTTGACGAGCTTTGTCTCTGGCTTTTATTTCTGTCCAGTCCAGTTGAATGTCCTCCAGCCAGCCCCGGCCTAGCAAAGTAGGTCCATCGCCTTTTACGACCACTAGGGGCAGTTTGGCTCTTTGCTTATGGTACTTGACCTGGACTTGAGCTGCTCCCACAACTGTCACTGGATGCCCTGTATAAGTCTCCAACTTGATTCTCACTGGTTTAATGTTGGGGGTTTTGCTTGATTTCCACATTGTTTTAAATGTCTTTTCACTCATCACGGTGAGACTGCAGCCGGTATCAATCTCAAAAGTCACTCTTTTGCCATTTAGTTTCATACTCTCAGTGTATGGCTCAACTTTTCTTAGGGGCATTTCACTCATGCGCCCTAGCTGGAACTTCATTCTTTGTAATGTGAAAGGATCTTCATCAGAACTATCCGAGTTGCTTTCCTCTTGCCTTTCTTTAACATTATGTGAACGATAGCCTGAACGAGCTTGCTCCTTTTTAACACCAGGTTTAGCATTTCCTTTTTGCTTGGTTTTGTTTCGACAAGCTTTGGCAATATGGCCCACTTTTCCGCATGCATGACATTTCTCTTGTTTGAACTTACATTCTGATGCCTTGTGTTGTCCTTTGCACCGGTAACACTCTGGAACACTGCCGCTCTTGAACGCGCCTCCCTGATGCGTGCCTTTGTTTATCTTGAAGCACTTCACAGTTGCTCTTGGATTTTGGAGGTCATGTGCATTTTTATTGGCGGTTTCAGCAGCTACTGCAATGGACAAGGCTTTTTCACATGTTAAATCTGCTTCTGCTAGGAGTCGTCTTTGGATACGGTCGTCATTAATTCCACATACGATCCTATCTCTCAACTTTTGCTCCAACGTGTTGGCATAATTACAGTCCTGTGCAAGCCTGCGCAGTTCTGCTACATAATCCACGACTGATTCATTTGGCTTACGACTGCGGGAATCAAACTTGTACCTCTGGACGATTTCACTTGGCTTTGGGTCGAAGTGGTTTTTCAGCAACGATACCAGCTCTGTGTAAGTCTTCTCTTTTGGTTTACTCGGGCTGAGGAGATTCCGTATTAAACTGTATGTAGATGCGCCGACTACACTGAGGAGTATAGCTCTCTGCTTATCCCCGTTATCAATCTCATTGGCCTCAAAAAACTGATCCATTATTTCACAGTATTCTTCCCAGCTTTGATTTTTAGCATCAAACGCTGCTAGAGTGCCGATGGTCGCCATCTTTTCTGTAACTTACGGCGCTCTCCCCTCTTATAAAGTCTTTAGCCCGACAGCCACGTCCTTACTGTGCCATCCTGTTAGTCCTCGTCGCCAAAAAGATGTTGCATCGTGGCCGAAATAAAGGTGCAACACCTCTCAAGTTTCTTCTCTCCTTTATTCGTCTCGTGCACATCTTACAAGCACGGTTCTTTTCTCCATGCGGCATCTCTTATTCTGCCGTTCTCCGCATAACACCGCCTACACAACGTAACATTAAGGCGAGTTCGCCCTCTACTGGTGTAGCGTATAAAATACATAAACATAACTAAATGTTCCCAATAACATTCAATATACCACACAAACATATCCACAAATATAGATGACAAAGCTCCTTTCTTATGAATGAATGGTGCGTTTGTGTGCAGGGGAATTTGCTAAAGATAAAATGTACTTTTGTACTGATAAGTTGACATAAACATAAACTGCAATGAATTGACAGCGATACTGTTATATTGAGTGATGAAGTCATGGACACATAGGATGTAGCTAAAAAAAACTTCATGTTAGTTTAAGTGACAATTCTGCAGTAGTCGATATAGCAGAAACAATTGGTCTTTTCCAGTCATTTCGGTATTAAAAAAATAAATGTATCATTTAAACTACAACGAAAACAATAATAAATCTGCCCTACGATGACACAGATGGAATAAAGAGTACATTTATGGAATCAGAGAAATGATGCTCTCGCTAAGCTGACACATGGATCAAAAATTATTTTTATTTAATAATCTTCTATATCAGGAAGTGTAGGATTTGAAGCGGGAGTTGCAGTTTATGATCTGGCCACATGAGGATACTACAGCTCAAGCCATTAAACTCTCACACCAAGCTGATTGAACAGCAGTGTTTCTGCTGGGATGTGTTCAGAAGGATTAGCATTTACTCTACAGCTTCCCATCAAGAAATTGGGAAGCACTATAAATCCACTTGGAAAATGACAGTATTTTAAGCCAAACACAGCATCTCAAGTCTTTTTTTTTTTTCCTTTCTTTGCCTGTTTAAAATTCACAGCCCAAATGTCCTTCCAAAAAGCCCACATTCAGACAGAGTGATAGTTGTTAGCCAGGACAGTTTGAGCCGCCCTGGCAGAATACAGCGGGCGTTGCTGAAAGCCAAAAATTACCCTGCCGACTTTGGCTCTGAAGTCTCCGCGAGAGGTGATTTGCAGACTACAACTGTGAATGGCAGCCGCACGAAGAAGACAAAGTGAGAAAGCAGTGGAGGAGGAGGAGCACGGCAGAGGAAGGAGTGAGAGAGGTCTAAATCAATGCCATCCACTTCAGCTCGGTGCCAAGAAAGACAGATGCTCTCTCTATCTCCGTGAGGGTGCACGCCTGCACAGGCACACATCAGTCGGGAGTTATTTTCCTTTGAGTCTATTTCTGCTTTGACCAATTTAATCCTAAATCAATGTAAGTCAGAGTTTAATGCACAGCAGGTCAAAATCTAATTCAACTTTAAATCAAATTGTATTGATCATAATATCTAACTTTGTTCTATGAACATTAATAAAATCAGTGATCACCACAGCTGAGTATGACATGTTAGACCACATAGGCAGTTTTGTCAGATGTGGAACAAAAAAAAACTTGTTTTAATGGGAATATATAGCAAAAGAAGATATTTGTGCACTCATTTTTTATTTTTTTTTAACTGTTTTTTTTATACTCAAAAAAGCAGACTTTTAACAAAGATGTTTTTTAGACATTCTGGACTTGCTCATTATCTTCATTCATTCTCACCCTGAACAGTCTAGCATCTCAGAGCTTGCCCAATAAAATTGCCATGGCAATAAAATGTTTCCCTAAATTAGTAGCTCCCTGCGTGCATGTCAGCAACATAACATCCCTCTTCCTTATTCAATAAAGACAGTTTTGCATTTTCTCCCCTGAAGCAAGGACTGAGTGACCCTGTGAAATCAGAAACACTATCTGTAAAAGCTCTGTTTCTAAATGTATATGCACAGCAAAGCTACAAAAATATCTTCTAGGCTATGCTTAGAGCACAAACCTGCACTCTCTCATGAAACATGAGAAAACAAGCTGCACTATGTACAGCCATAATTCACTGAATGTCAAACTTAGGTGGTAGAAATGCAACAAAAATAGACGGAGATATCAAACTCAATCAAATCTGTGACCTTTACATGTGCACTTTTTACTACATCAGAAAAAAAAAAAAAAAGTAGCTGACTGTTTTGTTTTCACTAAGTGCCTTGAACTGCTGGCAGTGAGTAGGGAGACTTGTTGCACAGACAAATATACATAGCCAGCATACCAGCATGCAGTCTTGGCTCACCACACGCAGAAAGTGCTGAACGTCCCACCTGTAGCTGCTTATGAACCTTCTGTGCCTGGGGTTTGAACACCACTGCCTCCTCAGTCTTCATCGCTCCTTCCACTGGCTTTGACCATCTAAGCTTCACCTTCTCAATCCCTCTGCAAGTTTAGGTCCCAGGATCTGCCACCCCCACTATAAGTCATTCTGCCCAGCTGTGACTGCATGAATCTACTCCAAGTCTGACTCTGCATACACCAGAAGCAGCCTGGGAGACCCTAATGATCGAGTTTCCCCTTCTCTGCACCTGCCAGTAAGCTGGTGTGTGTGTGTGTGGATGAGTGGGGGGGGGGGGCTCGCGGCTGCCATCACTGACCCACTGACATTTACAGTAATACCACATATCACCCTTTGTGTCATGCTAATTGCCACGTGGTGTGGATGATGCTCAGCAGTACTCTGTTACAACTTCACATGCACTATGGCAGCCTTGTTTCCGTCTGACCCAGACTAAATGATCATCATCAGTTAAATGGATTTAGTGTTACTGAAGCTTCAAAACAAGACTTCAAAACAAGACTTCAAAACAAAACTGACAATCTTCAACCGCATGTGATGGAAATTTATCTTACCATTCTTTATGCATTCTGTTGGATATTTCCAGTGTGATTCTAAGTCAAGATATTTTCAGTGTAGCTATAATGGGTTTTACAGCAGCGAGCTGTTCTGCTACTGAAAATATCACCACCTCTCCACCTACACTACATGAAAACCTACAGCTGAAGAGGACGAAGCTTACACATATAGAAGCTGTCAGTAGCCAGTTTGATAAATATTCTATATATCTGTATACATATATACATTTATATATATGAAGGAAATGACAATAAAGGTTGGTAACTCCTTGATTAAACAGGAAGATATTTGTAAACGTCTTAATCCAAGGGGTCAGTGTTGCCAGCAACTCATCACTGTAAAAATGTAGCCAACCCCAGATCTTATCCCTTCATCAATGCAAAGTGACCGTGTGTTTTCTACCTGCCCCACCAGCAGTGATTACAGTCATCAGCATCATCTTTCACTACCCAGTTCATTCACCCAGTTCACTTTCAGCTAAATTACTATATCATGGAAAATGTGTATGCCAAATTCAATAATCTTTCACATGATCATTTTAACAGAAAAATTGACTATAAACCCGTTTTAATGATTCATTGTGCTCAACAACGGGATTAACTTGATTCATCAAAGAGAAATGTCCTCTATAACATAACCAATCGGTACATTGGAAATTCAATCACTCCCGCTTCCTTTATTGGTGAATGTGAACTATTGTGAAATTGAGAGGGATAACTTCAAAGATGATGATTTGTTTGTGTCTGTCTTCTTTCGATTGCTGATGCTGGGTCTATGTGCAAAACAAAGATTTACATATTATTTACTTAGAAGCTGCTCTGAGTAAAATGAGGATTGTTAGCTGTTTTTACAGCACAATGTTAGCATGGTATGCCTGCCCAGGTGATATTTGGCTTACTGTGCTTTGGCTCGACTCACATGTCCTCAGCGAGATTACATATGTGTTTCAGTCCAAGTTGGCAAAGCTTGGAGTCTGAGGGTCCATCCTGTCCCGTGTCATTGGATGAGCCTTGTTTTGGGGAAAGGATTTTTAAAATTAAATAGCTAGTCTGCTTGCTTTGAAATTAGGTTGTATGAGGTACTTGTCTCGAGTCAGTGTACTAACAACTGTATTTGTTTGACCCCAAACTTTGACCCCAAACTGGCACAAAAACTCAGCAATGCGCTGCATTAAACTGGGTCATCAGAAAAACAGAATTCAGACACATAATACTACACACCACTGAAACGATTCAGAAAAGATCCGATGCATAACTAAAAATAGTTAGAAATGCAAATCTGACTGCTACTTGATTCAGTAAACATTTAGAAGAAAAGTGATGATGAAGTTGGTAAAGTATTAAAGTGTAAACCTCTTTTCAGGTTAAATTTGGGAGGGAAAAAAAGCAGAACACCAGATTTCATCCACTTTTTTGCTTTCTTTTGTTAAGTTCCTGGATGCTTGAAAAACTGTTTGAGAAGAAAATCTGAAGAACAAAAAGAGCCTCAACAAGACAAATCAACATCATTTCAAGTCTTTGCAAAATAAAGAATATGTTCGCTGCTTTACCTGTCCCCTCAGTCTGACTGCAACCCAAGCCCACAGGTCCATCTAAGGTCTTTCTCATAAAGCATTCAAATCTTTTTGACAAAAGCACCTTCACATGATGATCCTAATGCAAACTAACCCAAACCACTTAGGAAATGGCAGCATATTACCAGTAACTTCTGTGTTCTGGTTCTGAAAACGATGGCTTTTATGAATGGAGTCAGGTGGCTTTGGAATCAGTACTATAATGGCATTGATTCCCTGTCAGAAAGGGCTGATTAATGGCAAGTAAGCTTGTGAAATTATTCTAAATACAGCACACATTTACACAGATATTGACTACTTTCAGGTGAATGGGCTCCCCTGAACTTCTCTGATTTTACATGTGTCATTCAGTTTTCTCATTTACACAGATGGAGAAATCTAATACATGCCCATGGCTCCGGAAGCATAAGCAACCAGAAACAAGTAGATAGCATTAACAAGCTAATGGCCATAAATACCACCGCTAACACATTCATCTACAAGCACGCACGCACATACTCAGACATCATCGCGGTAAATTACACCCTCAGCTCCACTGGAGTTGGCAATTTGAGGATGTCAAAGTCAAGGTGCAACTTGAGCCTCTCTGGCATTAATAATAGCCGCTGCGCTGCCCTTGTTAGTGCTAATGAACGCAACACGTTAGCACACATGTACACTTCCATCATATCTAAGCATATTGAGAGAGGATAACAGTGAGGAAGTTTAATTGTCACAGTACTCACAGGTACTGTCACAGGCCATCTAAATACTTGAACTTTTCAGAGTTTAGAGGCTTTTAGAGGTTGACATTTAAAAACTTTGATGTGCTGTTAGCGCATGGAATTAGCATTGCTAGCTCAGATTCATAGATCAGCACATGTGCTAAGGGCAGGTGGGGCTTGGAGGTAAGGCTGAATAGATCTGAGAGTCAAAGCTTTAAGCAATACTGATGCTCGGCTGAGATGAGCAGTCTGACAACATGTACGCAAACCTTGTGAATAAACAATGAGTGCGCAGGCCAGAGGGCAGGTGTAGTGGTTATTTCTGTATGATGACCGTGCTGTTGACCTCTCAAACTCAAACTGCTGGACCCATACAGACAATCACACAAAAGAAATACATACACGCACACACAAACAAAGGCAGGTTAACACGCAATATGTCAACCTTTTATTGCACTCTGTCCCTGTGTGTTGTTTGGTGAGGACGGCTCTGGAGGTCTGCCAGCCGAGACACCACTTCATCCCTGCCAACCTGGTGTGTGCATAAAACACACATATACACACTCAGCAAACAGAGCTGGGGGAGCCTGCCAAGCAGAGGAAGCCTAATGTCAATCAAGTGTCAGGACAACCAGAGGGAGAAGGATATCAGGCCATGGGTGAGACACTATAAATAACACAGCCCACCTTGGGAGCCAGGGTCACACTCACAAACACACACCCACCCACCCACACACGCGCAAACTCACACACATACACATGCACACCCATCCACACACAGTTCAAAGGACCCTGATTTATATGTGTTTCATAGAAACTTTAGTAAACCACCACTTTGTTCATCTCAGATAGTTTAAACGATGGAGCCAATGGCCAACTTGTAAAAACTCTACTGGACTACAACATTCAGGAGATTTGAAAATGCCTTGTTAAGTAAAGCAAAGTTTGTGACTTAAAGTGATTAAAGACAGTGAGAAGAGGATTAAACTGAATTCACTGTAAGGTAAACCAACTTCTATTAATAAAGAACTCTGCAGCTAAAAATTGTGTTACTGAGAGTAGCAAAGTGAGAAAATGACTCAACCCCTCCCCCTAAAAAAAGCACAAAACGGAGAAAACACATGTCTCTATATACTTAAAAGGTGTTAATTTTAAGTTTTTTTTATTCAAAGCTTCACACCAAGGAAAAAAGGAAGGAAAAGTCTCAAAGCAAAAATCAGAGACACAGATTTGGAGTTTTTTTTTCAATCAGTTTTAAAGGTTTTTAGGTCAAGTTTGAAGTTCTGGGAGATTTTTTTTTTTTACCTGCTGTCCTCTTTTGAGCTGTGTTCATGTTGCATTCAGGGGACAAAACTTTTAGTATCCACCTCTGGAGGTAACTTGCTGTGGATATTAAGATGTGTTTATGAACTTCTTCAACTTCTTTATTTCTAGCTATTCAGTTATCTTCATTCCTTCCTACTATCAGTGGCATGTTCCCTATGCTACAGGCAAAAACAAATCAATGCGCTCCGTGCTAAACCTTTTTCTGTCATAACAGCTCCTTTTTTTTTTTTTTTTTTTTTTTGAATCAAACTCTTTCATAAAAATCTCTTATTTTGACTTGATGAATTTACAACACTTGATTATAAAATCTAAAAGCATCGTTTAAATGTTCAGGCCCTTAAGTGGGGGTGTCCAAGGTCCGTCCTAGAGGGCCCCTGTTTGTATTCCTGTTTCAACACACACTACAACACATCTGACAGTCTATAAACTTCAGCACAATGACTCATCCATTTCAGTCAGTTATGTTTGAGCAGAGATACGTTGAAAACCTGCAGGAACGTGGCCCTTGAGGACCAGAGCTGGACACCCCTGCCTTTAAGCAATCCCACAAATAATTCTCCCTTTATATAGCTTTAAATTTTAAAATGGAACTTGACCTCCGTCCATCTTCTACTCATTTATCCAAGCAAGTCTAAAACATCACAGATTTTAACACGTTATATTACATAGAATAAGCACTTTGTCCAGGAGAGGAGAGGAGAGGAGAGGAGAGGAGAGGAGAAGAGAAGAGAAGAGAAGAGAAGAGAGGAGAGGCAGTTCTTCATCAGGTCAGATGAAGATGTGGAACAAAGGGTTTTTCTAAAACATGCAAACCCTTTATGACCTATTTTCTACAGAGTGGAGCCCCCCAGCAGAGCAGAATCAACTGCCATGGCAACATGCACTTCACATCTCAGCCATCATCATCATCATTATAATTATCGTCATCATTATCGATGGTGCTCTGTAGCAAGCAGAGAAACAAAGGGAACATGCCATTGCAGTTAGTCGCGTATTTTCTACAAAGGCTTCATGCGAAGGAAACAGAAGAAGAGTGGTTATGAGGTCTAAGAGAAGACTTGGCATGTATCGATGTTATGTCATGTGTGCAATCATTCTCCATGTTTCTCCCTGTTCCTGCAGACATGCCACCTCCACCTGAGTGCATGGCAGCAGGCCACAGAGGAAAGATGGAAGAAAACAGCTGAGTTGTGAAAGTGTGTAAGCGACTATTTTTAAAAAAAAGAAGAGGAAAAGAAAAGGAGAGGGGACTGAAGGGAAAAGGAAGTCATACTTTGGACAACGGCGTTTCAGATGACCGGACTTTCTTGGGAGATATCTGTGAAGAGAGCAAGAGAATTATTTTCTTGTTTCCCCCTCTTCAGAGATATCTCCTGTGGCATATTGCTGTTCTTTTATAACGAAATTTGACTGACTTTTTGGGGTTTTTCCTGTCAGCAGAACCTGGAAATGGTTCCTCAGAGAGTGGATTTTGTCTCACTGCCTAATGCAACTAAGAGCTACAGGGTTGCATTGGAGCTCTAAGTCACAAAGACTTTAATTTAAAATTGCATGTTCTTATTATAATGGTTAACAGAAGGGGTGTACACAAGTGCTGTATTGCAACACGTACAACAAACAGTGGCTGGCCTTCTGTAGGGTCAGCTTGGGTCACACATGCAGTGTGATGGAGCTACACACAGTGCAGTAAAAATGAATGATGCATCTTAGGCAGTGACCCTGCAAACACCCTTTGGCTCAATTTAGTCCCCAGTAAGTAAGAAAAGGTGGTCAGTTTGCATAAATAATTATATGTTCTGCTGCAACCCAGAGATAGGTGAACAGATATATTGGAAATGTTGAAAAGTGCATATGTGGCTATAAAAGAACTGACCATTTTCAGTGGATCAAATGTGTCAAAGTGATAAGAACCATTGATAAACAACAACACATCAGAGGAGACACTCAGAGAGAAGAGGAGACACACATCACAGGGGAGTTACAGAGAAGTCATGCAGCTAGCTGAAAGGGAAAACAGATAGAAAACATGTTTTTTTTTTTCATCCTGATTAATAAATGAAAAAAGTAAACGATTTAAACCACAGTCAACAAATTTGGACATATCGATGTAAAACAGACTCCAGTAACAAACACATGTAGTGCATGCGCCATTACTTGTAGGATGTGTGACTCAAGTAATGCCTCATATGTCATGTGCCATGAGTAACCAAGGGTTATTTTTTAGTTTTCTGTGACTGTACATGAGTTTGGAACAAGGGAGTCCTCTAGTGTTACACATCACAAAATTGCTATAAGCAGTTTTAAAGCATTAGAACAGACTCTACACAACATGGCTTTAATTTCAGAAATGATGGGGACATTTGAATGGTGTGAAGTGGCCCAGATGGCATGGAGATTTTTCCTCTGTGGAAAAAAAGTGGAGCAGGTGTGGAGTGTAGCTGTGAGAAACAAAAGCACAGAGGAGACAGACACCTACACAGAGTGAGAATGCAAAGACACAAAAGTAAAACAAGTGCAGAGAAGAATATAAGTTGATACGATCACAGAGAGAAGATGAGAGAAGACCAATAGGTGTTAATGATTTGTTATCTGTGACCAGATGCCCTCTGCTCATTCACTCTACCTTCATTGGTGCCAGCTGGATGGGGGTGATGTAGGAAGGGTCCACCATGGGCTTGGGGCGGTTGGCAGTGTCTGCCAACAGGCTCTGCCATTGTTGCGGCAGCCCGGTGAACTTTTGCTCCCGAGGGTCGAAGCCCGTGTGGACCCGGTGCTCAAAGTTAGACGGAGCGGAGATCTCCAGCCGTTTCTTCTTCTTTCCAAACATGCTGGAAAACCCTGGCAAACCTGGCAACGCGAAGGAGATTTAGATTAGGACTGAAGCTGAAGCACTAACTGGTTGACTTTAAAGAAATAAGCACTGATAATTAAAATACATCACAGCATAGTGTCGGGAATGTGGCTGATTTCTATTACATTAATTGCCAAAGCTAATTTTTCCTTTCAGTGACTGATTTCAGTGTCATCAACATCGTCAATATATTTATTCATATTTAACTTCATATGAGATGTGAAATTAAATTAAATTAAATTAAATTAAATTAAATTAAATTAAATTAAATTAAATTAAATTAAATTAAATTAAATTAAATAGATGTGCATTTTTATTCTATTTTGGACTGAGAGTTCATCTGTACATGTTCATCTCATGTCAAAGTAAGGATTTATTTCTGGAAATATTGTGTGCACAGACAAAAGGTTGTTTTAAAAAGCCCAAGGACATGTTACACTGAACATTCAACATTCAAGTTTATATTGCGCTGGTCGATTATCCATCCTGCTGCCCGGTAAGCTCGGGCTTATAGTGCTGCAGGATGAAAAACAAGGAAAGCACAAGCAAAAACATAAAAAAAGTGTCTTTGATTATGTAACATACAAAAAAAATAGCTAACGTACAAAAGAAAGAGGACAAGGATTTGGATTTTTTCACTCCATTTTTATTCCGACACACTGATATACACTGCTCAAAAAATAAAGGGAACACTAAAGTAACATGTTGTAGATCTGAATGAATGAAATATTTTTGTTAAATACTTTGTTCTAAGCTGTCCAGGGTGTACCCTGCCTTCTGCCCAAAGACTGCTGATATAGGCTCCAGCCTCCTCGCGATCCTGAATTGGATTAAGTGGTTAGTAAAATGAATGAATGAATGAAATACTTTGTTCTTTCCATAGTTGAATGTGCTGACAACAAAATCACACAAAAATTATCAATGAAAATCAACTGTATGAACTCATGGAGGTCTGGATTTGGAGTAATACTCAAAATTAAAGTGGAAAAACACACTATAGGTTGATCCAACTTTGATGTAATGTCCTTTAAACAAGTCAAAATGAGGCTCAGTCGTGTGTGTGGCCTCTGTGTGCCTGTATGACCTCTCTACAAAGCCTGGGCATGCTCCTGATGAGGCGGTGGATATTCTTCTGAGAGATCTCCTCCCAGACCTGGACTAAAGCATCTGCCAACTCCTGGACAGTCTGTGGTGCAACTTGGCGTTGGTGGATGGAGCGAGACATGATGTCCCAGATGTGCTCATGTAGATTCAGGTCTGGGGAACGGGCGGGTCAGTCCATAACATCAATGCCATCATATTGCAGGAACTGCTGACACACTCCAGCCACATGAGGTCTAGCATTGTCTTGCATTAGGAGGAACCCAGGGCCAAGCGCACCAGCATATGGTCCCAGAAGGGGTCTGAGGATCTCATCTTGGTACTTAATGGCAGTCAGGCTACCTCTGGCGAGCACATGGAGGGCTGTGTGGCCCTCCAAAGAAATGCCACCCCACACCATTACTGACCCACTGCCAAACCGGTCATGCTAGAGGATGTTGCAGGCAGCAGGACGTTCTCCACGGTGTCTCCAGACTCTGTCACGTCCGTCACACGTGCTCAGTGTGAACCTGCTTTCATCTGTGAAGAGCACAGGGCGCTAGTGGTGAATTTGCCAATCTTGGTGTTTTCTGGCAAATGCCAAACGTCCTGCACGGTGTTGGACTGTAAGTACAACCCCCACCAGTGGACGTTGGGCCCTCATACCACCCCCATGGAGTCTGTTTCTGACTGTTTGAGCAGACACATGCACATTTGTGGCCTGCTGGAGTTCATTTTGCAGGGCTCTGGCAGTGCTCCTCTTGTTCCTCCTTGCACAAAGAAGGAGGTAACGGTCCTGCTGCTGAGTTGTTGCCCTCCCACGGCCTCCTCCACATCTCCTGATGTACTGGCCTGTCTCCTGGTAGTGCCTCCATGCTTTGAAAACTACACTGACAGACACAGCAAGCCTTCTTGCCACAGCTCGCATTGATGTGCCATCCTGGATGAGCTGCACTACCCGAGCCACTTGTGTGGGTTGTAGACTCCGTCTCATGCTACCACGAGAGTGAAAGCACCCCCAGCATTCAAAAGTGACCAAAAAAATCAGCCAGAAAGCATCAGAACTGAGAAGTGGTCTGTGATCACCACCTGCAGAACCACTCCTTTATTGGGTGTGTCTTGCCAATTGCCTATAATTTCCACCTGTTGTCTGTTCCATTTGCACAACAGCATGTGAAATTGATTGTAAATCAGTGTTGCTTCCTAAGTGGACAGTTCGATTTCACAGAAGTGTTGTTGACTTGGAGTTATGTTGTGTTTTTTAAGTGTTCCCTTTATTTTTTTGAGCAGTGTATTTGGACAAAAATGTGTATTTCCTTTTTCCAGCTGCTATCTGAATAAAACGGGAAGAGTTTAGGAACTATAATAGTTTATCTAAAGAAAATGCTTTTAAAATGTTTTATGGACAGGTGTGTATGTGTGTGTGTGTGTGTGTGTGTGTGTGTGTGTGTGTGTGTGTGTGTGTGTGTGTGTGTGTGTGTGTGTGTGTGTGTGTGTGTGTGTGTGTGTGTGTATTGTTTTCTCTCCATCAGTTTAGCAGCATCAAAGTCTACAGTTATTTCTAAATATGGAGTATGCATTTGGAAGCTGTTGCTGTGGCCCACAGGCTGCAAAGACAAATAGATAGCAGGAACATTATGAGGACCCGCATAAACAGTTTGGTCCAATCAGAGTTGAAAATCAGCAGTAAAAACCTTTAAAATAGCTTGAATATAGAGGGGTTGTTAGTTTTTAGTAAGTAATTGGCAAAAACTTAAACAGCTGGATTATCTCTAAAGAGAGAGATCATTCAGGCAAGCAATAACAAGCAAGGCTAAATTCATGTCAAAACCCAAATACTAAAAGTGCTGCTTTCAATATTTTCAGACATTACTGTATAATTTAACAATATACATACAATACTCTGCTATAGACAGATGCATGAAGCTCCTGTTTGTGCTTTGAGGAGCTGTGGAAGTCTTGCCGTGTTATTGGTGGTTTGAGCATTTGCACAATGTCCAGTGTCAGGAACAAAATGTCATAATGCCGTTGCTGCAGCTGTGAATGGAGTCTATTGTGCCAGTTCTCTCTAGGAGACATTGTCTTCTGAGAACAACAGCCTATCCCACTTTCTTATTTTCCATCTCCCTCTATGTTATGGCTTTGGGTTGGAGTTTGCTGTGCCAGTACATTCCATTCATTAAAGCAATTAATGTATTTAGAAAAACGTGGTCTAAAAAGTAGCAAACTCATTTAGGTTGGGTGGAGGTAATAAACCAGCATTATTGTGGAGTTAAAGGTAATATATCATAAAAGAAACATGCTTTGGAGTATATGCTTAGGTAACTGAAGTTACTACCCCCCAAAACAAACTAACTAACAAACAAAAAAAAAACATAATCCCAGCACTTTCTTCGTGTCCAATTTTCAAGTTTGGATCACATCATCACTCCTTTCTTTTGCCTTTTTCTTTCTGCTATTCATTCATTATATATGCAGTCACCATCCTGACCTCTACTACAGTAAAAGTATTATAAGACTACAATTCTCAAAGGCTAAAGTAAAATATAGTTTAAAAAAAATTACTCTTGATCAATTTATAAGTCTTAAGTATATGCAAATAGCATTTTTGTGTATTTAGTTCCCCTTAGTGTTATGTCACAGTTATGATTTTAAAAAATATATATCTGAGGTGTTTGTTTAGGAGGCAATGCTAAAAATCGCAATCTTTTACATTTCAGAAATACTATGATTATGTTTTTCAGTATGGTAAAAAGTAGAACAAATGAGAAAATGTAAAAAAAACAAAAGCGCAAAGTTTTCAAGCTAGCTGGAAAAGTGTATTGATTTCTCTGTATGACACTTCTGAAAGTGTCATAACAAACCAATAAATAAATAAATAAATAATATTAATATGTCTTTATTTAAACAAAAACAAATATAGTTCACATTTGTCTAGGTCTTTTAATGTGAAATTTCAAAAGATGCTGATCCACTGCTCCTATTAATGATGAAAAATGTGGGGGGAGCACTATTATTGATTTGTTTAATACAAAAGAAAAACAACTAGTGGTATAAATCCAAAAAAAAAAGATCTCCCCTTGGATTAAGGGTTGTAGCCAGTAGAAGAAGTCACAGGGTGAAAGTCACATCTAAAAATGTCACTTGTCCATAACAAGGCTAACTCTAGGTCTGATGAGACACACTCATCCATAGTCAGTACAGAATCACCAAGTAGCCATCCATCTTCCTTTGCTTATCTGAAGTCAGGTCACAGGGGCAGCAGCTTCGGCAGAAAAACTCAGATTTGCCGCTGCCCAGCCACTTCTTCCAGATCATTCGGGGGGATTCTAGGTGTTCAGGTCAACACAGAGACATAGCCCCTCCACCCAGCCCTGGGTCTCCCTGGGTCAGGACCTCCTCCCAGAGGGACATACCCCAAACTCCTCATCAGAGAATTATCCAGGAAGTGTCTTAACCAGATGACAGAGCCACCTTATCTAGTGTCTCTTGATATGGAGGAGCAATGGCTCCACTCTGAGAGACATCAACCAGTAAATGTAGAGCTTTGAGAGCTGGATAATAGTTTATAAATTTGTTTCCTGGTCAAACCAAAGCATCTGCCTGTTGTTTTAACAACTGTTTAGGAACATAAATTTACTGACAAAAGCAGCCATATTTACCCTTTACAAAAAAAAAAGCTATTTGCATGGCAGCCTGTTTTCCAATGAGTTATTGCAGCTCCTTAACTGGCAATAAAAATATTTTGCATTATTGTGTCATAATCATCATATTAACACATCATTCCTTTTGAATTAATGCTGAGTTATTCAAGCAGCCTGGAATAGCAATATGTTGATTGTATCAGATAAACACAAATAAGTGCAACTTATTATTTTCACTTTCTGCTGCTGTATTTTTGTTTGCATTAAGCTAAAACATCTACTCTTCTGCCAAATATCTGGGACATTATTAGTTCCCTATAAACACTGCTACAGGATAAAAAGCCAGCAAAAACATTTTTCAAATATACACCGACTTACTAAAAGGTGTTAATTAAATCTGCTTTGCAGCATTTTGAATCAGTTGTAGTAAGTTGTGAGAATGACTCTTTGAACTTAGTCAAGTGTTTCCAACAACGGCA
Organism: Telmatherina bonti; assembly: GCF_933228915.1. Lineage (NCBI taxonomy): Eukaryota > Metazoa > Chordata > Actinopteri > Atheriniformes > Telmatherinidae > Telmatherina > Telmatherina bonti. The sequence continues at coordinate 26,629,055 of NC_136614.1, read as the reverse complement.
ATGACGGGAGCAACCGAGGAGTCTCTTTGTTGAAATGCAGCTTTAAGCAGGCCAGGCAAAAATGTAATCATGGAAATCTTTCACAGTCATTTCCTTTGTTGCCCAGCAGGAGAGCCAGCCAGACCAAATTAGCGACCTTAAACAGGAAAGATGGAGAGATAGATTGATGGTACAGCAAGGCGGGTGATGAAAGCAGAACACAACAAGAGGAGCAGAGACGAAAGCTTAGAGAGCTTACATAGAAAAGAGACAAAAATGTAAAAAAGCTTTAAGGTCGCTGTGATGGAAGAAGTGAAACACAATTTTTTATGTCTTTGAAAACTCAAGACTGGATCCAAAAGGTGTTACGGTACAGATGGCAGCTCACAGAAAGATTCACACAACTCTTCCAACTACACTGTAAGTCTCGGTTTAAGCATCCATTGACTCATTTGTGAGTAAATATTATTTTAGCCAAACTAAAAAGCGGCGCTAGGTTTATGTAAACTCTAAACAACATTTAAGAGTAAAATAGTGAGGCATGTTTGAGTCAGAGAAAAAACTGCATCAAAGTGAATCATCCATCTGTCAAGTGTTTCCACAGTGGTAAGATCCCATTATAATCCTATAAATGTAGTTTAAAGGAACAGATTTGAGAAGCTCTAAGGCATCCAGTGAAGAAGACAACTTAAATACTATCTACAGGTATGCCTTGACAAATCCTTGTCTTTTCCATTTTATGCTGAGCCATGAAACTCTTATGTGATGCAGACATGTCAGCAACCCTTTTCACTTTTGGCTGATGTCCATTTAAACATCCAGAAATCGATCCAAGGTTACAGACCATGTAGCTATTTTTAGAGCATGTACACAAAGTGGCTTCTTCTAAATGAAATATAGACTCGTAGACATTATGCTGATTAAAAATGACGCGAGCAAAACTAAAGCCAATAAACACAAGATCAAGCATGATGCTGGGGAAAAAAAAGCTCCAGGGAGGGGATGAGCCATCCACAAAGATTCCCCCCTGCAGCTGCCACAGTAAATTGCATAGTAAACAGGGCTTGGAAGCCGTCTTGAACTGAATCATCATCTGAAACATGTAGTAGCTGAAGTCCCTTCCTGCCTTAAAACAACAAGCAAAGAAAAATGCAGTTTGCTAAAAACTGGATCATAAATGTGCAGGATGACCAGACTGAATCCAAATACATTGTATCTGTGAAAGATACTAAGCCTAAAAATAAAATGATGAAAGCTGAAATATTATGCATTAACTTTTATTTCATTCCTTAGGAGGGCAACAGTTGGATGGTGATAGGGTGGCTTCTTCCTCACTAGAAAAACAAGGCTTGTCATCATGTGAGCCAATCTAAAAGCAGAATATAGATGAAATTCTGCAGTAACTAACAATCCCATTTCTTCACACTCTGAGATCAAATCCTTCAGATTGGCCCAAATAAGGCCAAAATGTGCATATATGTTTGGTTCAAAATTGGCTTTGACTCAGGGTGATGACTAAATGTGAACGTACCAGCCAAAATTCAGCCACATGACCACCACATGTGGCACACAAGGAAGATACCATAAGGAAAGATTCCCCATATTAGGACCACTTTTGGCTCACTAAATACTTGCCATAATCCACATCCGAGCCAGGAACTGTCTACAGAACCACATGTGGCCCACAAGAAACTTGCCAGTCAAAGCCAGGCTAACTGACATTTGGTCAACAACTGGCCCACTAACTTGCCAGTGCTGCAACTGAGTCAAAAGTGTCAACAGTAGCCCTACAGAATAAGAAAGGGGATTTGAGTAACTATGAACATGGCATGGTTGGTGGTGTCAGATAGGCTGGTCTCAGGATTTCAAAAACTGCTGATCTAGTAGAATTTTCACCAAGCGGTAACCTCCGGCGGTTAAAAGTAAAGCCTATGCAGAAGTGCATACAACTGCAGTTCCCCCTTCATCCACTAGGGGCTGGCTGCAAAACAGAGCAAATCCCCATAGACTCCCATGTTTAAAAGGCCAACTTCATGGCAGAAATAAACATGTTTACAGCCTGGTTCAAAAATCCATTTTTGGTTTATAGGTCAGGTTTACCTTCATGACAACTGTGGGGGGAGTGAATTTTTTTCTAACTTGCCCGTTTTAAAGTAATTTAATCTCGAAGTTCGGCAAATTTAGGGGCATGTCCTTTTGATTGACAGGTACCAATCTCTGCCTTCAAGTAAGAAGAACGTAGAACAACCGCGGTTTTTAGCCGGTTAACAACGTGACTTAGCTTTAGCCCGCTTACCTCCATTAGGTGGGTAGCTCCCGTTATCTCCGGGTTAGCTCGGTTAGCTTTTAGCTACAGAAACCTTGGAGTTCGCTCGATGTCAATCATCCGCCATGACGCTCACAGCCCCCCTCTCAGCTCCACCTCTTTGCCCATATTTGTATTTTCTGGGCGAGACGACGTGCATGACGCTGCCAACATGGTGACGGTAGGAACTGCCCACCGAGCTTCAATTCAGCTCTTCAGAAACCTACGTCACGGAGACTCCGTCCATATCTTTATATACAGTCTATGATTTTCACTCACAAGTCACAACCACCAATAGGATTTACAAAGAATTGTGTGAACAAGAGAACATATCTAGTCAACTATAGTTGTCTGGACACAAATAAACTGTAGATTTCAGGAGTTAGAGGAAAATGAGCAGACGGCTTAGAGAGGACATGACAGCAACAAGAACCCAGACAACCACTTGTTATAACCAAAGTATGCAGAATACAATCTCTGTACACAGGTGTCACACCTTCAGTCAGATGGGCTTGAGCAGCAGAAGACTACATCAGCAGTCCTTGTTCAGACATATAGACTCAACTAAATCTGACAACACAGCAAATGATGATGTGTCTCAATATCAGCTGCAATATTTAGATGGAAGGGTCAGATTAGGTGAATCCAATACGGAAACATGGAGCTATTAGGTCAGACTGCTGGTGGTGTAATGGTGTGGGGGCACACTCTGGCCCCCTTAATATCAATTAAAAACCATTTTACCCCACAGCCACAGTATTGATGCTGACCAAGTCCATCCCTTTATGACCACAGTGTACCTTCCTCTGATGGATACTTCCAGCAGGGTAATGCATCCTGTCACAAAGAGCAACTCATCTCCAACTAGGGCTGGGTGAATAATCAGATTTTAATCTCAATTACAATCTGGGTTTTCAACATTCTTAATAAAGAGGTGCAATTTTTTTTCTCTTTCCAGGTTACTCTTGTGCTGTCTTCAGTTGCCAATTGAGCATCACTAGCATTGCAGCGCTGTGTTGTAAACTACTCCCACAGCCGCTTTGGTTTTATTCAGCCACTGTTGCCAAATTGGTGACTTTCTCGCTAAATCTGACAACTTTCCAAATCCCCATGGCAACTTTTTTTTTTTTTTTTTTTGTTAAAAGCTGCCAGCAACAGATCAAGCAACTTTTACTGGAGTTATTAGAGACTTTTGTGGTGTTTTAGCAACTGACTTGAAGGCAAATATTATTCTGCCGTTACTGTCACAAACAAGCAGTGGGAGCCTCTCTTCATCCTAAAGCACTCCCAGGCAGCCAGTCTCACAGTCGGCTCCAACTGCAGGTACAATGTAGAATAATTGCAGTAGGTTGTGGAAGTTCACTACAAAATAGTTTATATTTATCTATTCAGTTTACATCAGTATTTTCATCTTGTCAAACCAAAGCTTCATGTTATTTATTTGTTTTCTAAGATATTGGTTAAAAGCCACTGTTTAATGTTAAATAAATTCATGTTGTTAAAGATAAATGGACATTTGTGTTAAATAATCGAGATCTCAATTTCAGTCAAAACAATTGTGATGATTGATTTTTACCATAATCGAGCAGCCCTATCTCCAACTGGTTTGTAGATCATGAAAATGAGCTCACCGTACTCCAGTTGCAGCTCTAAAACCAGCTCAGCACTATTGGGATGCGGAACGGGACAAAATCTCTGAGGAATGTTTCCAACACTCTGTTGAATCTTTGATACCAAGACTTAAAGTAGTTCTGAAGGTAAAAGAGGGTCCGACCCAGTACCAACAAGACAGACTGAACAGTATGGCCAATCAGTGTATGCTGAACATTTATAATTACTGAAATATCTGCATCCAAAATATCGATACTGTCAACGCATTTTGACTCAAAGTAGGACAACTGATGGTTTAATGGCTCAGCAACCTTCTGATTCATGAATGCTCTGTAACCAAGTAGCATGTACAGGTGTAGAGGTTGAACGCAGTCCTCAACTAACAAAGACATATCACACTGGTAAAGAAACACAACTCAGTTTTATGAACAAAAGAAACAACAACCAAAAACAAAACCTGAGATTATCTAGCTACTGATTTATGGATACAATTAATCAGATGTGTGGGTTAGATTCTCTCTAGACTGCTCTGCAGTTTGAGCTACAATAAAAAAAAAAAAAAAAAATAGTTCTTGATGCATGGAGGCGGACGTTGGAAGTGGGAGAACATATATGCAGGATTAACGACCTTACTGTTTGTGCTTTAATCAAGCGTTGCCTTCTGAAATTATTTAAAAGAAGGCGCCAACTGGAAGCAAATTGCTGTGTGGCATGTAAGTGGGCGTGCATGGAGATGTTCCTGATGGTTTTGGCTAAACTGTTTTTTGGTTTTTTTTCACAAAATGTATTGTATATAATTAATTCATATGTCATCATTTCAAGATGATAAATTATGAGCAGCTCCTATGGGCTGACGAAACTCCGTTCATCTATACAGGATAAGTTGATATAGCTATCATTAACCCTTTGATGTATCACGTCCACTACAGTTTGAGTACCTGCTTCAAGGCTGTTTTCTGGTTTATTCATAAGAGAGGGTGGTATGTTTGTAATTTTACAACTTCAGTGGACATTCAGAGAGTCACCCAATAAACTGCAACTCACCGAAGAATAAACAAATATAGTTTCACATTTCAAATATATAGGAAACACACTTTTCCAAGTTTACCTCAGTAATAAACAGGACAAGAAAATGATACTAGTCAATTTTTATAGAATATTTCTTTTATTTTATAAATATAACATGTTCTTTTATAAATATTTCTATAGAATAGATCAAATATTTTAACTAAATAAAAAGCCTGAATATATTACACACAAAGGAAAGTGTATATGTACATGTCTATGGAAGCAAAATATTCTATGTGAAAAAAATGTGGCTTTAATTTTTTATAATTCATGCATTGAAGGGTTAATTTATTGTCACTTAGTGACATAATTTTTTTGTAATTTTCACAACTTCATTTCTTCACAAAATAATAAGATTTTCTTAACATCCTTATAATATAGCTTGCTGATGCATTCAACTAAACGTAGGTTGGTTTTTGGTTTTATTTTAGTTTAAAACTGAGGTCAATCTGCCTCAGTCTTTACCGTTAAAACAATTTATTTCAGCTCAAGCTGAACAACATCTCTGTTTAACTTGTATCTTTTTAGTAACTAAAGGTTGTCAAAGCACCATCTTGCACCTGGGATCTATAAGCAGCCATAGTGAAGGCTGTGACCCCTAACCTAGAAGGGATTATTAAAAGCTAGTAGGGCTTAAGTCACGTAGGCTAAGCTCAACTGAGACACAACAACAAAAGCACACCCACATACAAACCACTGAGTGCATGTAAGACAGCAAACAGAAACATGTTTATGCACTTGCAGTGTTCAAACTCACTCCTACAAAGGTTGGAGCAGCTCTTCTTCCACACCATTCCAAGCAGGTTTGGACTGCACTTCTAAAATGTTGAGGCCTCTGGGAATCACCTCCACACAAGCAGGAACTACTTAGAGCACAACTTCTCCTGGCTGCCATATAAGCACCTCTTAATTTATGGGCAGATTGTAAAGCACTTTGTGAAGTTCATACTAATGCCTGCAAGGTTATCCTACTGCAGAGTTAGAATGTCACTCTGATGAGAGAGTGCGCCTGGTAATATATGTCAGAGATTAGAGATTTGCAACCCCATCATTCTGACTATGGAGCTGGAGTGAGGCATCATTGTTTGTAAGAAACATATAGTTCCTGTCATTCATCATCAATAAAAATGTTTAAATAGGCATTCAGCTACAAAGCAACTGAGAGCTCAGTAAACAGAGACATTATGGACACAGATACAGCATATTTTAGGTCGTAGGGCTGCCGTGGTAATGCATGTCATCACAGTTTGGTACGGTATAGCTGAAGCAGGCCAACCTGCACTGAACAAACCAGCATTTCCGTGAGCACCACGTATTAAGTCACAAATGAAAGCTCTAAGGGCTCTGGCACTGAAAGCATTTTGAGGAATCCATTCTGTGAAGCTAAACGAATATATACAGTTTTAAATATGTAAAAGAGGTATAATGCATTTATCTTTCTTGCACACAAAACAGAGATGTATCCCCCCTGCATTGATTTTCAGTATCTATACCAACACATTGAGACTAACATATTTAAAGGGGCTACTGGTCCCAGGGCAGAGATCCTGACTCCCAGGCTGATTTGTCTCCAAACCATCTGTCACCATCTGAGCCTCCACAGGCATTTCCCCTTCTGCATAACAACGCCTCAACATGCTATGCTGCAGTGAAAGAGGGACTCTGCACATGTGTGTGCACTGGTATCTGTGTTGACTGTTTCTATTTTTGGTTCCTAAATGCATGTTAACGCACTGTGGCAGAGCTGCGTATTAATTTTGGATCCCTTACAATTGTAAAGCAGACAAATAATCTTGTATGGAGATGCGCACCATTTATTCATGCAAATACATTTTATACATAATTTAGGACACAAGATGAAAAGGACAAAATTTCTTGTGATAAACAAGTGGAGGGCGGGGCGATGTTCTCGCTTTTTGTTTGCTGCTTCAAGAAGGAGGAATTGCTAATTTAATGAAAAGGTCAAATGTTTTAAACATGACTAAAGTCTGGTAAGCCATTTTTCTTCAAAGTATTAATCCTCTTTCAGTGCAGTGTAGCCTGCTGTTGCTTCAATGACAGAAAATGTGTCTCCGTATCATCATCATCATCATCAACAATCTTCATCACTCTTGTTGCACCTTCTCTCTCTTTTTCATAATTTTTCTCCCGTTTGAATTGAATTGATCACTGTAGATCCTTTTCTTTCTGATGATTTTATTGGCTCAAAAAGTGTTTACACAGGTACGTGTTTCACTCTCCGTTGCTTGTAGATCTATCTGAAGAGCTGGACACAACTTCAGATCACAAGGAGGCATTTTATAAATCATTTACACACTACTCACTACATGTTAAAAAGGTTGTAGCAACACTCATTCAAATGAATATAAGAATTTAAGCCCTGATGATGAATGCATCTTACCTGGAAACAAACTGGTGGTCTCTTTTAACCAATCAAAGTGCTCTGGATTAGCCATGGTAACGGATAATTAGAGCCGCCTCAGATGTTGTGCTTTAATGTCAAACGCCTGTTCTGAGAAATCCATTATGCATCTTCATTTTCTTCCAATGAATTGGGGAAACAGGGAGTCCCTAGGTTGAATTGGAATACAATAAATCCCTGGAAGGAGCGACAGTTCAGTGAAGTCATCAAACTGACAAATCAGGTCAAGTCCAGGACTCACTGCAGTCCCCTGCGAACTGCTACTACTACTGCTATCCTGCCTGCATGCTCTGATAATTCTCAATGTGAGATGCACAGGACACGAAAAATGCCTACGCCAGCAGCCATGCCGAGGCACGGCCAGACAGCTTAAGCCTGGACCCACCCCATTTCACTTTTATTGTTTGTCTAACTGGGTTTGACCGGCTGCATCCTAAACTGAGCCCTCCTCAGACCTTCTCTGTCCTCCACTCACCCATGTGTCAACAGAGCCACAAAAGCACCAGCATAAGTATCCTCTATGCTCCTAAAACCCACAGGACTAAGTCGGTGGCAAAAACACACAAAACTGAGTTCCTCTGATGCCAGCTTGTGTGGAAATCTAGAGTGGTGTCAAGAGCTGAACCACCAGGCGCCCTATCACTACTGCTTTCACACGACACAAAGAGAAAGACAGATAGTGTGACAGCGGAGATAAGATGGAGGAATAAAGAATGAAACAGCTGGTCCAGTCTCCGGCCGTGACAGAGTCTGGCCATTTGCCGATGCTTAGGGGACATTCATCGGTGGCAGCCAGGGACAGGTCCTGTGCTGAGGACAAACACAGCAGTGCAACGCTGTCAAGATCATGTTGTACAGTTTTTTTCCTTGACAAAGATAGAGGGCGAGTTAAGAGAAAAAGCAGAGGATGAAAGGGTAAAGTAGGCACATGGCCAAATAAAAATATATAATGATTCAATATGACATTTAATATCCTTATTTATACTTTTTGGGGCCGTATCTGGCAATCTAAATCAAAGGAAAATGTAGAATGCTTCTTCCAGTGAAACAATGCAACTGGTCACGTGTTGTAAATACCAATGCTTTATAAATACTCCTCAAAACTCCGCCCAACAAACCATGTGGCCCTCTGATCAGCTTTCTTGCACTCTGCAAATGAAAGAGTTTGGTGCCTCAAAGAAAAGAAAAAGTCTATCAGCAGATTGCAGAAGGGTTTCAGGTCAGTTAAAGGGAAAACTAAAGCTCAAGTTGAGGATTAAATGAGCAAGAAAGCCTAAGAGGACAACCCAAAATATTACATGGAAATATAGTAAAAACTAATGTTTGCCTGCAAATCATTTCAAGAAGATTTCAATCTAAAAGAAAGCTTTTTGGATGCATCTCAGTGGTCGGACCTCCAACCACGAACAGATGCAACAACTGTTCGATGCAAAAATCTCAAAATCTTGACCAAACACTCTTATATTTAGCTGTAAAAAGTATTTACAACGTATAATTCTTCACAAAAGGAGTTCTATTAAGTACTGACCATAAAGGCTGTCATATCTCAAGGCCTCTCTCGTTTTTATTAGGTTAACTGAGGAAAAAAAATGAAAATAAAAAGCAATTAAGCTTAAAATATTGAAGAAATGCATCATCTTTAACGTCATTCCTTCTAGAAATGAGGGCATCTTTTACTTATTCAAACATTCACAGTAACAGATGAGCCGAAAACTTCTGCTAACCCCTGCATTACTGCTAAACTCAATCATGCCTTCAAGTAATCGTCAACAATTTGCACTGAAGCATCTCATGGACTTTAAATAGACATCCATGTTTTTCCACAAAGCTACTTTAACATTATGCGAAGACATAATGTTTTTTAATGTCAAAAATTAAAGACACATCCTTACACAAGTAGTACTGGATATAAATATATGTACCACCTTCAAGGGTCTCTCACTGTCCCTCTCTCTAACTCTCTCCAAACACAAACACACATGTGGAGGAGTAACATAAGCACTGTGGAGGTGGGGAGCTGCAGACTAAATACAGAAAGAGGCATCTAGAATTATGACAGTTGAGGCCGACTTGGTTACTGCAAACTGAATGCCCCACACTTAAAGAGCATTAATAAAGTGGCTAATTGGTGGCAGCATCATAACAGTCACAAAGCTTGTTTGGGAGACAAATGATTATTGCTCTAAAGTGTTTCAGCACACAGTGCAGGCTGTTACTCATTGTCAGTGTCAGGCAAGGCACCAGCAAAAATCATTCTAAAAGATAGACAGTTGTGATGGACTGGTGACCTGTCCAGGGTGTACCCTGCCTCTCGCCTGCTAATAGCTGGGATAGATCCCAGCATCCCTGCAAACCTGAAAAGGAATGAATGATATAGACAGTTTGCAAAATGTTCGCTTAATTAGGGAGAAACTTGTAGACAAAACCCAGCTTTGTAGTCTCTCAATGATTCTTTACTAATGTAGAAAATCATTCTAAGTCTGGTGTGGACCAAAGAACAACACTGGTTTGCTTGAAAATCAGGCGTTTTGGTTACTTGCAGGTGAACCTGGTGCAGTTTGCTTGTGGTGTGAATGTAACCGTACCATCCAGTGAACTAAGGAGAGGAGATGACACATTTTGGTGCCACATGTTGCATTAGGTTTGAACACCAAAGTAAAAACATAAACCCCAAGTCTCCATAAACGTGGTTTTGCTCCACAGTTTCATTGCAGAGAACGTGCTATTTTTTGACAATGACTGAGCAGGGTTTTCTTGTCCTTGGTCATCATCAATTTAAGGAAATATTGCCCTGAATGAACATTGTTAAGGTGGTTTCGTCTGCTGAAGTAAAGTGCAGAGTGGAAGAAAATCAAACCAAATGCAGGTACCAATTTTTTGGGGTTTCCCAGCCCAACCAAACCTAGTCCCACATACTATCTACTCTAAACACACAGCTTAGTGAAGCATATTTACATTGGGCTACACAGGGCTTCACAGTGGTTAGCATTACAGACCTCAGACCTCAATTTGACCTCAAGAAGGTCACTGGTTCAAGCCTTGGCTAAGGGGAGGTTTAAACAGTGGCCTTTCTGTGTGTAGTTTGAATGTGGGTTCTCTCTGGGTACTTTGGCTTCCTCCCACCCGCAAGACTTGCATGTTAGGTTTATTGATCAGATTTTGATAAAAGTGTCCGCCAAATGACTAAAGAATAGAATTTAACCCTTTAATGTTTATCTATTGAGAGGGATCTGGATCTACCCCTGGCCCTGTAACTCAGTCATACAAACCTGTGCTCATTTGTATAACTGGATCCATGATGGAAGAATGAGCTACCGCTGGAACAAGCTTCTTATGACATACTTTTATTAGAAAGTCTTTCCCTATCTTTCCTGATTTGATTTAAAATGTGCCTACTATTAAGTAAAGAATTGTGTGACTTGTTTATGAAATATCTATGCAATATAATGCAATATTATGCAATATAAATACAATAGTTTATGACTAATATTTGCTTTCTAGAGCAGAGCAGTGTGTCACTACCTTCAGCGATCTCTGAAGACTTAATATCTCTATCAACAACCAAAGGCCAAGAATATAGCTGCTTTCAACCAACTTTGCCATGTTTGTAATTACTCACATGCTTTGTTTACCGTTAACAAAACAATAAACATTGTAGCATTACAGGGTGTTATTATTTGTTTCATTGTTAGATCAGAAGAAACAATAGCAGAAGTATTATCTAAAGCATGTAAGGTCCTTAAACAAAACATAGTATGTCGTATCTTCAAAATGACCATCATTTTTATCGCTGTGTCTCTGTGACCTCACAGCCAATCAATCTGGATCCTGTACTGCCCCTACTGGTTACACATATATTGCTTCCTAATTTAAAAGCAATAATATTTAAGGCCTAACACACACCATCTTACATCATACTTGCAGACTTAACTGCACGTCTGCATTGACTTTCAAAAAGTGCACCTGCCCTACTTGAACTGTCTTAAATCTGATTCAAACAGATTTAAATAGATTCACTGATTTTTTTCAGACCAGGGCATTTTGACTGCAGTGAAGCCATATCTTTAGAGCTGACCAGAAAACGACAAACGATACTATGCTATCGGTATTTATGAATGGAAGTTGTCATATTTTTTTAGCATTTCTTTTTATTCCCTTGACATTTCAATGTTAAGTCTAATGACTGGGATACAGCAATGAGCAGGTGCAAACAGACAAAGAATGCAGGGCTACCCCACTGAGGTTAAAAATCTTATTTGGCTAATATGCAAGCTCAGCAGTTGTCACTAATAAATACATCAATGCCACTGTCATTTTGTTGTCATATGTAGCAGTATCACTGGCTCCTTTTATGTATTATGAATAAAATATGTATAATAAAAAAAAATACCTGCAGTAACCATGTTTAAACAGAGAGAATCTGTGCATTGTTTCAGTAACTGGAACAAACACTGAATGTCTAATTCTGCATAATTTTCATACAATACAGATTTAGAAAAAAGCTTTTGACAGAACTAAAATTTTAGGAGGTTTTCATTTGCTGTTGTTTGATTTTTTTTTTTTTTTTTTGGGTTGTTTTTGTAATAGTATATATGCTAGACGAATTTGAATGTGTTTGCTACCATTAATGTTTTCTACACTCCATAATTTACTGAAACCCCCCCAGGCATCTTTTTGGATGTGATTAAGTTATTTTCCATCTTTGAGTGATGCATCATCTCCCTGAACTCCAGTTTCTGGTCTTAGAAAAATACAGCTTGCCTTCACTTCATTCAGCATTTTCTAATTATATTGCAACTTTAAAAGTGAACACAAGAAGCTTCATACTGAATTAAAAAAAAGTCAGAAAAGAAATAAAGTTTATCTTAATGATCACAATAAAATGAAATACAAGTATAACCATTTTAACATCTTGCAATAAACAGAACCAAGCACATGAAAAGAAGCCTCTGCCATATGGCATAAGTTTTTATTGCCCAGGGTCTAACATCTGTATGCAGACAACATCCAGACCGAAGAGACAAAACTCTGTTTTTTTAAACAGAGAGCAGTCTTTTCATAGACTTGCCATTTCAATGAGAAGTAGTCAGACATAAAGAGAGTGACAAGCAACCCTGCAGGGGAAACTGTGACTATTTGTTTATGTCCGCGTGTGCACATGTGTGTGTGTGTCGTAGACTTGAGTAATGAGTAACAGACAGCTATTAATGCAACCACTGCCACAGTGGCTAAATAAGGTTAGAATGATTAAGACGCTGTATGGCAGATGACATGATTGTTGAGTTGAAAATGACTTGATGGAACATTACAACTATCGTTTTTTTCAGTAAGCAAAGAAAGACAAGCTTGTTGGGTACCGTTTGCTCATGCATATTCAAGTGTTTCCCATTATAACAGAACTTAGGGAAACTGACTCTGTACTCTGCTCTCCTTGGTCAGTTCTGGTGGCCTGATCAGACACTACAATTAAATATAGAAATACATCAAATAGATAAAACACACATACTGCTGAACATAATGTTTTGAATGCAATCCTTGGAACAGATGTAGTGGATCGAGTTAACTTCTGTCATGCCCATAGACTGTATATAAAAAGATGAACAGAGCCTTTGTGACACCACCCGTAGGTTTCTGAAGAGCTTAGACTGGCTGTAAACATGTTTATTTCTGTCGTTAAGTTGACTTTTTTAACAAATCAATGGGGATTTGCTTTGTTTTGGAGCCCCTAGTGGATGAAGGGGGAACTGTAGTTTTTGGCACCTCCACATATGCTTCACTTTTAGTTTGCCGCTTGGTTGTACCTCAGCCACAGGAAACAGGTTCAGCAGTCTTTCTGATATGCTCATATTTTTTCCTTTTCACTTCCAGCTGGTTCTGGGGAAAAAACGATTAACCGTTAGGCACACCAGCATAAGAGAGGATAAAAAAGTTAGTTACACTCCACAGATTTTGTTTGCATGCAAGACCAAATCTGTCACACTCGAGAGCGCTGGTACAGTGAAAGAAACACCATAAAAAAAAAACTAAATCTTGAAGGGAATTTTATGTGGACTTTAATATGCTTAGATTTTGCAAACTTAGTAAGACTTGATGCTGAAAATGTCAAATAAACTCAGTGAACAACCAGCAGCCCCCTGTTATATGCTCTGAAGGAGCATCTGAACCATGTCTGGAGCTCATGCTTCTAACAAATCACCTAAACAGGAGTTTATGGATGGACTGTCTGACCTCCACTATGTCTCTGCCACTGCAACAAACTCCGTTCCCCATTTTTATACTTTCAACTTTATCCAAAGCTTTAAAACCACAAACGCATAGAAAAATTACCCCCACTTCTTGATATCAAATTGTTTTGAGGAAAAACAACCATGTAAAAATGTTGCTTGTTAGAAAGTTTGTCAAAATGTATTCAGTTCTAGTAAAAGAGTTCTGTCCATTAATATGAAAAAGTAATTAACCAACAGTGATGGACGACGCTTTGACAGTACACAGAGCAAACAGCCCTTAACCATTAACAGCCATGTTCTTCCCATTGGTGGTTTTCTGGACTAAAAGCACTCAGTTGTTCGAAAATCTATTCTTTTCCAGCCCATTATCTACACAAGCATGTTAAACCTTCAACTTAATCGTCTGCCTCTATGCCGAGTGTTATTGGGGAATGGCTAGGGCTGAGATGTAAAAGATAGGATTAAGGATTTGTAAAAGTCAGCCACTGCATGGCATGACTGAATTTAACTGGACAGGGCTCCACTAGATGTGTTTGTGCCATGTGCATGAATGCCGTTAGTTCTGCTGAGTGAAAATTCATTAATTAATTTTTATAATTTATAAAGGCAGGGGACACCAAAGGAGTGTAACAACGCATTGACAAATCTTTCTTTAAAAAAAAAAAAAGAAAAAAAAAAAAAGAAAACGGCTCCATATGTATTTTTGTTTATTGATCTGCATTTTAGCTTTACAGTTTCCTTCAACATCAGTGCAAGTAAAACAAAGACACTTGTTTGCTATAGCACATCCTCATCACACATCGGATGGCGGTTACATAATCTCTCTCCAGCACCAGGGTGAAGACAACAACAGCTTTTGTTTAATAATACAAGGCAGCAAATGAGCTGTTAAACTGAAAATAAGTTGATAAAACAAAAACAAAGCAAACAAAAAAAAAAAAAAAAAACCAAGTGTGGCATTCCTCCAAAATTCAAAAGGGGGGTGAAATCTCAATATACAAGGTAAAATTATAGGACTATGCAGTCATCTGGCATGTTTGCTTTTTTTTTTTTCTTTTTCTTTTTTTTTTTTTTTTTTTTTTCTAATAAAGAATCATTTTGAAATAATCAGACCTTAAAAAAAAGTAATCAGACCATGGCATGTCATCATAATCCTGGAAACTTCAGGAAACTGACTGATTTCATGATTTTTGCACATTCAGAGTAGAGGCAGACGATTGTTGTCATGCTGTTACTCATGTTGCTACACCTCTCAAGTTTCTCATTTTGCAAGACGAGACAGTTTTAAGCTGCATTTTAACAGTTTGGTGAATGAAAAGCTATCAGATTATTAGTTTGGCTGAGGCTGCTAATAACCATACAGAACACAATCTAAAAATATTGCACAGTGAAATAAAGGTTTCCAAACTGCTCTTTTTTAAACAGCCTATGTAATTTTTCCAACCATGGAATCTAGTGGGTTAATTAGTTCATTTGACTTAAAGTTTAACGTTGGAGTTGCTACTCACACTTCATAGTGCTGAAATGTATTCATATATTCCCATATGAGAGAAAACCAAAAGCTTCACAGGCAACTTTTTACCTCTCTGCTAATTGACGATGGGGTTGACAGATCCATTGATGCACAATCCAGTCACTTGACAGGCATCTGACAGCTTTTCTAAGACCCATACGGCATGGGACAAGGTCTATGTGTGAAATTGCTAAATTGAGGTCACGCCTTGGTAGAAGTTGTGGTGAGGCTCCCTGTTAAAGAGCTGGATGACATGACTGACAGCATATCAGTCAGTAACACCAAGGAAAACGTCAGCTCTGACAGATGATGCTGCTTGGGATTTTTTTTTACCATACTTCTGGAGTGACTTCTAATCCACAGAAACTATACGCATGCAGCAGGCAGGCAGAATAAAGTGTGGCCTCATTTCAAAGAGCGAAAGGTCATGGGACCCTGCTCTAGTGGACAGAATAGAAGAGAGAAAGCACATCATGTCAGATATCTCAATGTTGCTTTTGCAAGCAATGACCATTTTGTCCATCCGCTCTGGGGAATTGTTTCACTGCTTGCAAAGATATGAACAACCTGATAAATGAAATTATCTATCTTTGTAAGCTTCTGTCATTTGGAAGTCTTTGTTAGAAATATTTATCTAAATACTTGAGCAGGGAGGCATTTGTAAATGCATCTGTGTCTGCTCTACATCACAGTAGAATTGCAACCATAGCAACATACACATATCCGCCAGCAAAGATCACTGATCTGTGTCAAATACGATTAATTAAATGCTTTCATGATGTAAATTAAAAGTCTTGTTCAATGATTTTGCTAAATAATTGTACTGGAAATAAACACTGATGCTCACGCACAATGCACGGGGCGTTATCGCAGCAGCACAGCCCACTGTGACTCATGGCTTCACCGTTAGTCTACACGTGGGAACTAAGAGATAAGTCTGACCCACAAACCGAGCAGTGCTACTTATAAAACATTGATCAGACCACCACTACAGTCTGTCGACCAATCATTTGCCATCATGTAATCTCTCCTCCCCCACTACAATCCATTCACTCATTGCAAGCACCCCCACTACCTTCTCTTTCACTCCATTTGTCTTAACCTGCAGACAGTCTGATAACCTATACCTGATGACCTACATTACTACCATCTTACCACAACTGAAAAGAGGACAATATATATACTATAATTCACTTATATAAATAAATAAATAAAACATCTGAGAACAGCATGATTTCAGATGCCAGTAAGAGCAATGAGCTAACAATGGAGGAACCACTGGGGGAAAAGCCTCCCCAGTGCATTCACTGCTTTACAGTGCCTTTTGTTTTTTCCCATCATCCCTTTTTACCAAAGGGATGTTTCAGTCGTTTTGAAGTGGGAATGTGTGTATTACTTCTAAGTCAGTGTCTTACCTGCAGTACAGAAGTCAGAGCACTCTCAGTTGGGGAATCTGAGACAAATCCTGACGGGCCAAGCCGAGTTAAAAGCAAATCAGAAGGAAGTCATGAAAAGCGCATCTAAAGCCGTTTAAAGCAACTCAAAATTCAAAAGTTTCAGAGCAGACTGAACCAGGGCTACACTGGGGATTTTTACTCCATGTCATAAGAGGCTCATTTTACCAACATGCTAAAAAAATTATGAGTATTTTACATCCAAAATAATTATTTATGACTGAACATTGGATTTATGACTAAAATGTTTTACAACTAGCTATGGCAGGATTGAAAAAATTATTCAAAATATATAATGAACACGCATGTGCAGGGACAAACTCTTCATATTCAGCAGCAAACACGTTATACACAGACTGTGTGCCGGCACTTCATGCATATTCTTGTGGTTTTGGCTTTTTTTCACACTTGTACTTTATGCCACAGTTTGCCCTCTTTCCCTGCCTCAGCATTTATGACATGCTGAACCCACATAGCAGTGGTGATGGGTCTGGGATGGGCTCAATGCACAGCTGCATGCAGAACTCAACCATAACTAATACACAAAGGGTCATTCTGATGTCGATTTGATGTATAGAACACCGAAACAAGCCGTCTTGCAGCTCGGGATGAATACTACCTCAGGATCTTGTCAAGATTGTCTACTCATAACTTGGTCCTGTTGTAGTAAGAAGTGATCAATTCTCCCCCATCTAAGTCTTTCTCATTCATTCATTTGTTGAAGCATAGCCAAAGCTTATTCTGCATTCATTCTTCTGCTTCTGTTGATTACCTCTATTACCAGTTATGATTAGTACTACAGGATGAAGTATTTCACACTATGAGTAAAGGTTGACACAGTTATTCAGACTAGCTATCCACATGCTCTCAGTAGTTTTTTATGTCTGGTAGAGCAGTGTATGTTGCTCAGCCCCCTAAAAAACCTAAATCTCATCGACTATTACCAGGGAAGAACTTAGTAAAACTTGAACTTGAACAGTGAAAACAAGGTCTAGTGCCATTTATGAGCAGAAAATTTCTGCTCATAAGTATCAATTTATACAACCAACATTCCTACAGCAGAGGTGCCCAAAGCTGAGTCCTCGGGGCGCACCTGTCTGGCAGGTTTTCGATGTAATATATCGATGTATATACAGATTCCTGTTCCAATACACAAACACTAGTCTCACATTAAATAGATTCAACAGCCTATGAACTTCTGCACAATGACATATTTATTTGATTCAGGTACGTTTGAACATGGATACATGGAAAAAAGCCAAGATTTTGGCCCTTGAGGAATGGAGCTGGAAACCCCTGCCCTACAGGCTCTTTCTCCAATATGCCAAAAGCACACTTTATCAACATAGCATTGAATTCTGCAAAATTCTCTTTCGGCACAGTACATACCAGACTTGGAGATTCAGAAAGTAAGTCTGGCTATGTCTGATGGTCTACAGAGAAAGCAAAATCTGTACTGCTGTGTGTCAGACTTACACATAATATAATTCAATGCAGAAACTTTTAAACAGAAAAAGCCAAAGAAGCAACTGTGAGTAGTTAAGAGCATAAGCTGTATTGATTTGACAAGTGGCACTTCGATTAAGGGACCAGTTCTAAAACAATGTATGGTAACTGATCAGTATTGGCTAATGACATCCAAACTCAACCAGTCCACAAACAAGCACTTGATTCAGCAGCACTCAATAAATCACATCTATACCACTGCTTTCATCTTAGAAAGCCAAGACTTGACGTTCACTTTGGTCTTTGAAATATTTCCTTTCATTTCAACTTTGTTTTATTCCAGAAGAACTCTTTTGTCTCTTGGCTTTGCTGTTATTGCATTTTCACTTTATCAGCAACGATGTACTAGCAAAGTTTGACAGCTGAGTTGCATAATAGAAACATCAAGGAAAAACCAAACCTGAACTGTAATTGCATGAACATAGTGACAAATAAGTGCTTCAAAAAGGTAAACCTGTCTGAGATAAACACTACAAGCTTATTATCAAACCCAAATGTTGCAGAGAACCAACAAATATACCAGAGACAATGAAGTTAGTTTGATCTACTGTCTCCCGTGCTGAATAATTTAACACTGAGCAAACAGAAAAAACAGAAGGGATACAGATGGATACTGTAACAGTACGGAGCAAATCCTCTACCACATCATAGATATCAAAATGATAAATCAGTAGACACACAGCCCTATTTTGTGGTTTACTTCAACAAAAAGCATTTTCAATAAAAGCTGAAATAAACATTTAAGGATTAGCTAACTCTTTCCTGCAATGCCCTACAGCACAAAACAAAAAGCCGTTTTGTATACCGTAGAGTATATCAGGTGTAAATTTTGTTTGGGGTTTTTTTTTTTTTTTTTGGGGGGGGGGGGGGGGGGGGGGGGGGTAAAACACTGAGCTGATATAACAACAAACTGACAGTGTGAACAATCGTTGAACATTTTGACACACTTGAGTACATGTTCTACTAAATATAGCCTGTCTCCACTCTCCACCAAGCAGCTTCTGAGCTAATGTGGGCCGCCAGGCAGTGGTGGGCCATGGTGTGAAAGGATGACATGCGTCCAGTAGAGATGTTCTCATCAGCGGATCTCAGCTGCACAGCGTTTGAGGCTCAGCCACAGACTCATACCAGTCCGCATGACTTCCCACACTGATGCTTACTGATAACGTACCGAGATTAGGACCACAGTGCGTTCATATGCAAGTGTGTGCGGAAATGTGTGTCTCTGTTCCCAGGCTTAAGACCCATGGAAAAGCCACAGATATCCATACCCTGTGCAGCAAATTATTTCTCCTGTGAGCAGATTGTAGCAAGTGACTGTGGCAATAGTTTCCAAACTGAGGACTGGAGCCCACCTGAAGAGTAACAAGCTTAAACAAAAAAATACTCACATATGGCTGGATATTTTTTTCCCTGCCCTTGCTGCATGATTTCAACAAAAATAACGCTATCATCCTCACAGAAGAGATAATAGATCATAAACTGTCAATGGCTGTCACATTTAGTTGTACTTAACTTATCTCAAGCTGCCTCACTTCCTTTCTTATATTAATTTATATATATTCCTTTGTACATTGTAAATAAAAAGCCATTCTATATTACAATAAATATGCTAATCACCTGGTTCCATATAAAGGCTATAAATACACTTCAGCAGCCACAAACGCTCCACAAAAACGTAAGAGTCATGACTGACATGAGCAAAATGAGATGTAGCAGCTATCATACATGTGTGCTTTTTCAAGGACAGTCCGTCAAAAAAGATAGCTAATAGCACCACAGTGATTTTCCATGTCAAAATCAAGCCATCAAACAGTATCACAAAGGACTAAAACTATATGCGGAATGACGCTTTTCTTGTATGACTCAGGTCACATCCTATTTAATGTCACTTCTTGAGAGAAAAAAAAAATCCTCAAAGTCAGTGGAGTCAAGAAGTCTTTTGCAGAGCTTTTCTGAGACCAAAAGAGGAGAGTGCAAATGTACCAAATGGACTTTATACACAGGATATTAAAGTGTAGTATCCTAAACTCTTGGTGGACTATGCAACTTCCTTGGTTCAAGTGCATAATCAGCTGCAAATCAGATGGAAGGATTAGCTATAAAAGTCAACAAGTGGTGTGTCACATTCATAAGGCTACTTTCTTTGTGGTATTCTAGTATAATGATGTCCTTATCCCTCTGCTTTAATGGGGTCATTTAGCAAAAAAAAATTTAAAAAAAAAAAAAAAAAAAAGGTTTATTAGTTTCCTATTACTCGGCGTGGGGTTTTGCCTCCAGCTATAGACTCCAGGCTTCATGACAAGAACTTACAAACACAAACACGTATGCATGTGCGACCATCAGTTTAGTCAGCAAAACAAATGGCTGCAGATTGCGGAGAAACTACTAAATGGGTCTTGTGATTCATTATCATATAACACAATGTTGCTCATGAAAATGTGAAGTGATACCCCCAAGCTTTTAGATCTATTTTGTGCTACTCAGCATTCAAATACACACACACACACACCGACTCACATAAAGAAGGCTGAGTGAAGATAGCAACGAAAGAAGCAGCCATCAATGCCTCATCTGCCTATAAACCACAAGGGCAGGAGTAATCATCACCCTAGAACGCAACATTTCCGATCACTCAGTGCACACACACATACACACACACACACACACACACACACACACACACACACACACACACACACACACACACACACACAGACACACACACGTATGTATGATCCATTTCTGCAGATGGATATATTACAGGGAGGGAAATGCACTGTAGCAAAGTTGTCCGAGGCAGAGGAAATGAAGAGGCATAGCTAGAAGGGTAATAAGACTGCAGGGGGAAAAACAAAACCATATTATTCATAATGCATTGTAGCATGCCGCATAACTGCACAATCAGGAGAACTGGCTTTTTTTCTGGAGCATTGTAAAAGAAAGGAGATGGCTGCTTACAGGGCTAACTGAGGTGAAGGGCCTAATTTCAGACGTTGGCATTTTTGGTAAGGAATGGCATCTACTGGTTATGAAACATACTTTGAACTCAACTCAGACTGACTCAATGGTAATACATGATGAGGTAATCATGTTTGGTTTGTTGCCATAGGAATGAAAACAGAGAATAACCGAATGAATGAATTTAACATCTAATAGCAACTGTTACCTAGTTGGAAATTATTTGAGGTTATCCAGCATTTTATTGCTCTGAAACTTTAATACAAAAACAAACGGTCCATTTATATTTTAGCAGCATGCATCTTCCGCTTCCTTCCCATCTTTATTATTTCCTCTATCTCACAACAAACTTCAGAAACTGTGTCCTTTAAACACATGAGGGCTTTAACAGAAGCTCGTGCAAGGCTTAATTAGAGCTGCACCAGCCTGGATGTAGGTGTTCTGCAACCAAAGCCATGCACCGGTGCAACAGTTTCTCCTGAAACAAAGTCCATTAAGCAGGCACATAACAAACCCCCAATGGAATACATCTAGCTTTCTGTTGCATGCTTTGCCTCTCCTTCCACTAACATAACAGAAAACTGCTTTTACAAATTAGAAAGTCAGGCTAAGCACATGGGAGTGTCAAATCTGTTCGGCTGCATATACAGACACAGATTCAGCTGCACAGTCTTGCTCTAAAATGGCAGCAAACATCTGGCTAATATGTGAATACTCAAAAAGGCACACTAGACTGACGTTAACCTGCAGCTGCTCTGATAACTTGCACTAAATTAACGCGCCATACACGTCTGAGTGGATCTCTGTTTTTAAATTCAGCTATGCCTCTGCTTCCCTGTTTTGGAATCATTTCCTGCTGTTTCATGCACAAGCATCAAAGAAAGCACAGCTGCGTCATTGGACGATTGCTTTAATGTATTCAGCTAGTGCATCTGTGCACTCTGTCTTACACTACGTCATTAGTCACACGCCTTTAAGAGTCTACTGTACATGAGTGCATTTGAGTGTGTGTGTGTGGTTGGTTATTATTTGTGTGTATGCATGTACTTAGTCAAGCAAACACACAAACTGTGCCCTCATGATCCTTTGCATGTCTTCTTGTGGTAATCATGCAACATGCGCACAGAGAGAAATTGTCAACACAAAAATGAACACGAGGGACTTTTAAACAGCCAATGTTGGGTTGGTTTCTAGGCTGAAGTCTGTCTTAAGACATCAAATTAGAGTTTACGTTGGCAAGTAGTACTAAATTTAGGCCCTGATTGTTCTTTTTTGACTGCAAAGGGATAAAAATATATATATTTTCTAGTCAAAAGAGGAGGCCGATATGTGCAAGGTCTACACAAGTTTTACCACCCTCCATTCAGTGCGCCAATAATAATCCTTTTTCAGTAAAAATGTTGGTGTATGTTCAGAACGGCACACAAAGCTGAATGTGAACAAATCCACTGTGTTGACCAAAGCATGGCAGGAATCTTGATTGCAAAAATGACTTTGAGAATTGAATGGAGTCCATTTTTACAGAGCCACAAACCAAATGTTAGGATAGATTAGATTGTGCTGCCTCAAATAAATCACTGTCAACTGACTCTGTCCAGTCAGAAAGTAATCTATTCTGTATAATTAGCTTAACAACAGGATGCACCCTCTCTCACACGCACTCATCTGTAATGCTGATTGAATGGATTTCACTCATTTGTCCAGGACAAATGGGAATCCAAACACTTTTTTGTCAATGTGTGAGCAATGTTACAGTATGTCTGTCCAGTATGTCCAGTCTTAGTAACAGATCTGTCTAACTACATTGCAAGGTTAATTTAAACAACACGTCTGAAACATTTGCAGAACATAAGCCTTTTGGTTAATTCCTAAACTCCTTCCTGCAATTGTATTTATCGCACATCTAATAAATCCACTGCGGAGTGTTTATTTACCTCCACTGCTATGGATGCTATCAGGGTTAAAGCTAACTGTTAGCATGCATTCCAGCTGTGCTCATTATTACCACCCAGCTAAACTTATTAATTTTCAACAAAGTCTTTTATCCTTATATTTTAGGAGAGAGATAAAGTAATTTAATTATGAAGCTAAACAGAATACATCCACTCAAAGCTAAATGTGCTGCTTCTTTGTGTTGCGTTGAACAAACAAAAGGAAACAGCAAATGAGGTTAAAAATAACATTCCCAAAAGCATTTTTCCAGTATCTAATTGGATATGTTTAGAAATGCTTTTCTATTTTAGCATTTTTACGGTACATAACAGGGCTAACAGGGCAAGGCTAATTCTTATCACAGTTCAGTGTTTGCCTCATCAACAACATCACCAGTTAAACCAGATATAAACAGACGATGTTGCAAATACTTTTTGCAACATGCTGAATGACATTTAATAACAATGCCGATAACAGCTTTCACACAAACTGTTTCCCACAAATTCTACGAATGCCAGATGGTAATATTAAATGTTTAACTGCTGCTTAAGTCATTATTAAAGTTGTAAATTACAACTGTGAAAGCCACTCTATGTAGACACTGGGCAACACCCATTAACTTGACTCATATTTTCAATTCCACCTTGCTGTCCCTGATATAAGCAGTTCTTTGCTTTGTCCCAGAAACTGTGCTGCTGTAACATCAGGATTTCAAGGCTTTCAGTGCTTTACAGATCAAAACAGAAAGAAGTGGATCTCAGTCTAACTTAGGCTGAGAACGCACTGGAGCTTACTGCAGCTGTAGTACCACCATCCAGTCAAGTTAGGCTATCTATTTTCATGCTAGAATTGATATCATGACTATAATTTGAATGTGACTGACATGTGGTTGTCACTGAGAACCATTATTTTAGTTGCCCAACCAGCTTATTTTGGCTGTAACACCCACAGATTTGTTTGAAAATGAGACACACCAGTTCTCTGTTGTCTGAAACTTTTAAATTAAGATAGATCATTATTACACCTTTTTGACTTCACACCTTTTGTTTTTCATTCTAGTGGAGTGGGGGTTCTTTTTCTTTCAGAGATTGAGGTATAGCAGTCATATCAACATCCAAATGGCCCATAACACCCCCTTATGAAGGGCTGGATGACCACACCTAGCTGTCCAAATAAAAACGGGCACCTTACCTACACAAATGATGAAATAGGAACAAGTGTAAGTGTTAATTTTGGTAAGCAAATTTAGCCAAAGTTAATATTTAAAAAAAAAAAAAAAAAAAAAAAAAAAAAATATATATATATATATATATATATATATATATATGTATTCAACGTAAAATGGAAAGTGATCAATGTGAAAAGCTTGTTGGGAGCCTCAACAGTAACAAATGGATGGGAGGTCAAAGGTCAGGCGGGTTCAAAACACAACAATATTAAACTTCTCTTGCATGTTTTTGTTTTTACCTCCCAGATGGTTGATACAGTGTGGATGCGAGGAGGATACCATGATGTAAGCTTTAGTGCGACAGCAACGTGCATCACAACCTCAGTTCTCTTTGAAGTATCCCCATGGGGGTGTGAGATCTGGGCGTTGGTAATGAACCAAGCTGGGCCATAATGAATGCCCCTATTCAAGTCTGCTTTGATGAAATTCCACCTGGCTGATCTCAAATCACAGAACGACACACCAGGAGCTTGCTGGGTATAAAAGCTATACTGACGGGAGAATATTAAGCAACTTCATGGATCCCTTCAGGATATTTACTGTTTCCCTTTGCTTCATCTTCTCATCCTTCCTTCTTCCTTTGTGATCACTGAGTAGGAAGAAATCTAACAAATGCCTACAAAAAAACTCCACTCTTATATGCATGTCCTGCCTCTTCAAAATACCCCATATTGGGTTCTTTAAGTTCAATAAAATACACCCAAAGCAGGGTTTAAGCAAACAATACATAATCAGTTGCTGAATTATCAAAGTGTGGCTTCATCTTAGAAATATGGTCACTCAGTTGCGAGCCTATACCACTTATTGAAGGGTTAAACATGGCTAGAACAACAACTTTGTTGACAAAGAAAAAATACATAACAATTTGCAATCAATGATTGTTAACAAATACAACAGATGGCAAATCACTGTTAAAGTGCTGAACTTGGCAAAGGAAAGACTTTAAACAAGATATTACACGTTACAGCAATGTCAACATCAAGCTTTCTAGAAGTACAGAGTCAAATCTGTTTCAGAGGTTGGTATAAAAAACAGATGGACACAAAAGTATTAAAGAAAACGTCACAAATGACACCTAGTAAGACAGCATACAGCATCCGACTGCTCCCACCTCACATTCTGAGTTGCACTTGGGACGACTTGCTAAACAATTCTTGATCTTAAACTGGAAGAGTAAGAATTCAGCAAATCTGTAGTGAAGAAAAATACACAAATAAATATACAGAACAGAGATGCACGAGGATTAAACCATAAAGACTTAAAGAGTAGATTGAGTTGTGTAATAAAGATAAAGTACTAGATCCCCCCCCCCCCCCCCCCCCCCCCAACCCCCTCCTTGTTTTAGCAACTATATTTTTAACATTACCTTAAAGTTTAATTCCAGAACAATTTAATTTTCTGTGATTTCCTCAACAAAATCCTCAAAGGAGGTCTTTTGGCATCATGAGAAATGTGATTATTCACTTTGAAGCTTAGAGTTAGATGATAAGATCAATACCACTCTCAGTCTCTGCTGGTTGCCTGGCAACCTCACGGTGATGACAAGATTTCAGGGAGTCACAGGAAGTCCCTGTGTGGCTAATAAACCGTCCTACACATGAGGAAAAACACAACTTGTGTTCTGAATCGTGGTACTCCAAATTTGCCACTTCATCCTTCGATGTAAGGTCAATCGCCCCTTTTGTAAAATAAAGTATGAGACAAATGAAGAAACAGTGATGTTGTCTTTTGACAAAGTTTTGGAAAACTGCCGATTTAGTGTCCTTAAGTATATTCTGGGAAGAATCCAGACAGTGCAATCAGCTTTCCCAGGCTGCCCCTCCTAGACAGGTATCACTTTAACAGCGATTAAACAGGAATTAGGCTCCAATTGGTCTTTACTGCAGTTTACTAGCACGCACGCACACACACACACACACACACACACACACACACACACACACACACACACACACACACACACACACACACACACACACACACACACACACACACACACACACAGACATAGAAAATCGCTGTAAACGCAAATACGACAGGTTTAGGCCTTGATTGCACACCTAGAAGCAGAATTGCAATTGATGATTTTTAAGTTAAAATGTGGCATCAAATGGTTATGAAAACAAACCACTGAGGTAAAAAGATTCAGTATTCCTCCTACAACTGTACCAGCCTGGCAGGCCGCCTGGCCATAAAACAGTCTATTAAATGCCCAAATCAAAGCCAAACTGAGATCAGTGGGCTAATCGGTTACATCAGTACAATGTCTGCTGTGTCTGTTTGTGTGACGGAGAAGAGCCCAGCAGAAATGAGATATGGTTTAGAGCTGATGAAAGCCATGTGATTTTATGTGCAAATAAGCTTCCACAAACATTTATGCATAATAAAGAGAGACAGTTGTTGCACACTATGAGGGCAAAGCTGTCAGTCTAAGGGAAACACTGCCATAAGTGTACGCAATCCAGTTTCAAGATGAAGCCTGTGCTTTTGCTGCTTTTCTTTCCAGTGGTGTGCCTTTCCTTCTTCTTTATGAGACCAAGTTCACCCCTTCCACGATGAGGGCATGTTTAGTTCAGCCTCACCAAGTACATGGGAAAAGAGCCTTTAGTCAAACACGGGTCCAACCACCAACAATAAATCCAAATCTTATCTCTTTCGCCCCACCTCCCAGGTGAAAAAAAATGTTTTACGTTCTTAAAATTAAACATAATCATGTAATAGTTAAAAAAACAACATCATCTCAACACTGAAATTCACCGTACACACACTCATTTTAACCAAAGTAGCGTAACTCCTCAGCCTTGAGGGTGTGTGACGGAGCTGTGAGGACCACAGTGCTGCAGCCCCCACAGCAGAAGAGCCAGATGTAGCACTCATATGCCTGAGGGCATCGCTGGGTATTCAAGCTTAACTAGGCCTCTTCATCAGTGGCCCCTGATGCTTTAACCCCATGACCAGCACGCACACACACTTCCAGCACAGTGCCAGTGAAGATTTTCCCGCTTTAGACAAAGAGACACATTGGGGAAAGGAAGTAAAACAGCCTCACTGAATGCAGATAGAAAAAATGGGGAGGATGTAGGTTATGATGGACTGTGGAAGTGAATTATTTGTTTGACTTTGTTTGCAGGAGTTAGAGTCAGACGCAGAAATTGCAAGAAGCATTTGAACCAGACCTTTGTGTTTAAAGTGGAACTATTCTGTGCATTTCAGGCTAATTTATTTTTATTTCTGAGACCAGAAGGGCTGGGA
Organism: Telmatherina bonti; assembly: GCF_933228915.1. Classification (NCBI taxonomy): domain Eukaryota; kingdom Metazoa; phylum Chordata; class Actinopteri; order Atheriniformes; family Telmatherinidae; genus Telmatherina; species Telmatherina bonti. The sequence continues at coordinate 26,601,597 of NC_136614.1, read as the reverse complement.
TTGATCGAGTTATTGTCACAAATTGCTTTATTTACTTTAGAACGACCCTCTTCGTAGGCTGTCAGATCAGCCTGTGGGCAAAACGAGTGGATTGAGACTCTTCCGCATTAAGCCCCGCCTCCCGCCACTGCACTTTGGTAAACTCACCAGCCATCGTTGGAAATAACTTTATCCGACATTTTCCACCCGCCTGATGTACTTGTACATGCCCTTGTTAACCAGTAGAAGGTAACCAATCACCGAACCTTATCCCTCGGGACGTCACAATGATTTCGAAGTAGAAAAAACTCTCTAAAACGACGCATTTTTCGTCGCCATGGAAACCGAACCGAGAGAGTGCTGGAACTCAAACTCAAACTCAAACATGTGTTTAGGTGATAAAAAACAGCGCCGTTCACATGTCTGATGAGGATTCAACACTGTAACGCTGTAGAAAGTTCAGAAAACTTAAAATACCATAATAGCACCCCTTTAATTTTACACTAACTAGAGTATTTGTTTTGCCTTCTCACATTTGCCCATCTTACATCCACTCCTCCTTTTCCCCTCCCATCATTCAAACCTTTTTTTTTCTATTTTTTGCATGACTCCAGACTTATTCAGTACAACTCATCTTGCTGTGCTGAAAAGGTTTTCAACAGGTTCACGCAGAAATACAGGCTAAATCAAACCCTTTAATGGGTATCATGCATTTATTTTTGCATTTCAAACACTCTTTAGCCACACAGGGAGAAAAACAGAGATCCAAGCAGATGGCACACGAGGTGAGTCTTGAAGGTTGAGGGGAAGGCATCAGCAGAGAGTACGTACTTCAGTATGCATGGCAAAGGAGCATTAGCTCATCATCTTCTGACTACATTATTCAACGTATAACTCCCTATGAGTCTTATGCAACTGCGAATTTGTGCGGGCAACAAACGCTGCCTCCTCACAGACAGAAAAAGCAGCCTAACGCAGAGCTATGGGGGACTAAAATAGTTTGTCATGTGTTCATTATCGCTATCCTCTTTAAAGTGCTCACCCCACATCCAGAAACATTCAACAGAAGAGGGCCGTTGAGAAGGTCCGTGCAAGTACACGTGGGTGAATGTGGGAAAGAAAGAATGAGAGAAAATAAGCGAGTACGAGGGGAAAGAGGTTGTAGGATTGTGATAACTTCAAAAGGTTATTATTATTATTACTGCAGGCTGAAGCCATTCTCTGGCATCCATCAAGCTTTGATCATTATGTAAAGCTGTTATGCTTGATGCCTGCATCGAATACATTACAGAGTGGTTAAACAGGAAGGGCGCAAGCCAGCAACATACTCCAACACATTGACTCAGCTTTTAAGTGTCTTCAGACTTTTTAATAACACACCATCATCTCCAAAGGACATAAAAAGAGCAGAGTTAATCTCTGCTTGGCGAGTCAGCAGGACAGGAGGAATGGAAAGGTTTAGATTTAAATGGGGTACTACAACTGTCATCTGTCAGCGTACGTGTCTAATTTGAGTTGGTAGGAAGTTAATATAATAAAAAACATAAACAACACCACAACTTGGCTTTGGAGATACACTAGTGACAAAAGATCTGCAACATAAAAGAATTTGTGGCATTAAAATATGCAGATGTCCCCAATAAGATGCACTATGGGAACTGCTGGAGCTTGATGCAAAGAGTATTTTGGCATTTGCTGCATATTTTCCTGCCATTAGATTGCTTTAAAGTGATGATATCAAAGCAGTTGACTTTGACTGACAAGGTATATACCAAATAAATCACAAAATCATCACTTACTCATAATCAGCTTATGCATTACAGAGTGTAGCAACATTTTAAGATTCATTCCCTGCACATAAATATATATTTAATGTTATGATCGTACATTTACACATGCATGAATTGCTGTTTGTTTCCAAAGACTAAATATACACTGCAGTCATTGTACCCTTCTGCCTGTTCGCAGGGCTGACATAATGATCGCTTTCATTATTCAGCCATAATCTGGAGATAAAATTCCACATACATTTTGGGAGAGCCAACCGTAACACTTAATCTGCTGCCTTTAAATGATTCAGTGGTGAGTAAAACCCAAATGCTGAAACACAATCCAAGATGCAATTATCCAGCATGTAATCAATCATTCTAAAGGCAAGAAAGGAAACACAAAAATATCCCTCACGGTGTCCTAAATCAACAGATGAAGTCTTTTAAATGTATTGTTTTGTCCAATCAACAGCCAGAAACCCCAACAAATAATTCTCTTCCATCCCATATAGTAAAACAAGGCAGCAAATGTGCACACTGGATTGCAGAGAGAAATATGTAGTAGCATGTTTTTCCACTGTAAAGCAGCCTAAAATAATCATTAGAACAGCTGCATGTTAATTTTCTGCTAATTAGATAATCAATAATGTGTATATAAGAATGACGATTCCCTGCTGGTGGTAATTGGTATCTTTTATGCAGCATGGACATAACTGTCAGTGGTCTATAAGTCATGCTGTAGCTCAAAACATTGGCTCTCCTTACATCATTAGAGCTTTCATACAACATGCCATTATTACCTCTATTAATAGAGTGCTGCTGTTAGGTCGATTAGGAGCTTAAGAGGGGAACCCCAGTTTAGAGGGCCAAGCCACCACTTTTAATTTTCCTCTACTCATTCTAATCCACAGTGAACTTGAAAACAAGCCATCTGTTCCTGCCCCTACCTGGCCTACATTAGCTGAGCACTGTCAAACTCTGGCTGGCTGCAAGGAAGAAGAAAAAAAAACGCCTGGGCAGAGAAATAAATGTCTTGCACTGTCATCATCACTGTCATGCAGCAGCAGAGTGAATAAAAGCAATGCTACAGTATAAAAGGGATCAAATAAAGAAGTCAGCTGAGCCTATCAACCATACACTATTTGCCCCAGAAGGGCTGTAGATGCATTGATGATTTTTTTTTTTTTTTTTTTTTTTTTTTTTTTTTTTTGTTACTATTATCATTCGACCTTCTGAACAACAATAAATCCTGGTTTAAGTATTAGGGGGCCATAATTTAATAATAAAAAGCCAGGTATTGCTACTGTTTGCAACATGCATATGCGTGATGCCCACCCAGTTCAATACCAAGGACAGCGGTCGACGCTAGGAGAGCCTGACAGCCATGACAACACATGCTCCACAATATGACAGATTCGTGCACGGATGCATCGTAAGCAGCGACGCGAACCTGCCCAGAATGACACTGCTGTTTCAATGTAAAGCTCTCCAACCGTGGACAGAGGAACAGTGGCGCAAACTAAACCCGTAGACAAGCATTTCGTCTTACCAGATAAGGGTTTTTAGCCCCCCTGCAAGAAGAAACGGCAGCCACATTTTCCACCAAATTACACAGTCAAAGCGCGTATTCCGAATAAAAAGGCTTCGCACGTACCTGCTTGTGTTGCGGTCGAGGAGCTCACATGTCCCTTGGCTTATTTTTGGTCTGTTATTGTTGATATTACTACAGTGATGGTCACCGTTATGTGTCTGCCAGCGCCATGTTATTATCGCTAAGTGGAGGACTGTGCGGTCCTGTGCGCTACATCCGGGCTGCTGGGAAGAGCGAATGAGCAGTCTGTGGCGGCGGAGAGGGCGGAGAACACCCGGGATATGTAGAGCGCCTGTGCAGCAGAGCAGGGAAAACTTCCAGCCCACTGTACCTGAAAAAAGACCCACACACATACACCGGATTTGTCCTTACACATTCTTTGTTAATTTGAGGATGTGTTGAAAACAAACAAACCAAAACAAGCAGACTAGAGAGTCTGACTAATGGTTAAAACAGATAAGTAGTACATATAGCTATTTACACTTGTTTAAGCTTAATGTTTATTTTAGTTTAAAATAGGGCATTGATTTAAAAAAAAAAAAAAAAAAAGAAAAAAGAAGACTACTAGGTGTTCTAATATCTTAGAGTAATGAAAAAATGGTTGAAATTGTATCTGACTCACTGGAATATTAGGATACACTAATGGTTCAATGGTGGAAATATGAGCCTAAACAAAATAGAAAATAAGTTATTTTTAATCATTCTAAACACAGTATTTTTCTAATTAGCTTAGTAATTAAATGGTTGAAATGGACATTATATATATATATATATATATATATATATATATATATATATATATATATATATATATATATATATATATATATATATATATACACATATATGTATATATATACACATATATGTATATATATATATATATAATTACTTATTTAAATAATATTTCAAGACAACAAACTTGTATTTGTAGTAATTAATGGGTAAATTATTTAAATGGGTAGCTACCTAACTGACTTAAGGTAATACGTAAATGACTGAAATATTAGCCTAAAGTAGTAATTAGTTTTAACAGATTAATGTAAAGATGGTCTTGTTAAATTGAAGTTACAGTTATGAATAAATAATAAGTTTGTATAAACTATATTCCAGGATATTATGCATATAGGATTTCACTTCATTATACAATTGATTTTGTTTTGTTGTTGAAGATTTTGCCTGTGCTGTTCCTCCTGTCCATTTATTTCACTAATTATCTCTAATAGTTTTCATAATTATTTCCCCTGGTGAAGTTACTTAAAGGGAAGCTATATTTTGAAAGGTTTTTCTGCATTACTAAGCAAGGGACAGTTTTTAAATGGTATGGGGAAAAAGAAATCTTTCTGCAAATGAAAAGTGTGAAATAATACAACATCTATATAATGACATGAAAACAGTGGCAGATTAGATGAAGTTATATCATGGAAAGTGTCCACCTGGCAAATGTATCAAGCCCATATGAATTTAATACCATGCTACACTGGATGATCCAGATGGGTGGTATTCTGGATGGTTAGTGGATGGCCACCATCTCCAAACAAGGCTGTGACATCAGCATGTGGTGCTAGAGTGAAGTTTTGCGCTGAAATGATGGTGAGTGAGATGGGCCCTTGTCAGGGTGCTTCTGGATGTCAAAATGAACTCTTCAAAGTACATGCTGTTTTGAATTTCCATTTCCTGGCAAAGAACTATACCTTCTACCATAAAACTATTTTCCTGCAAGAAATTCCATGTTGCAAAAACAGCTTTGAATCTTTGGCCCCTATCAGGAGAAAAACATCCTCTGACCTCAGCCTTATTAGGAACATGTGGCGCATCGTTAAAAGGAGGTTTTATGCTAATAGGTGGCAGTATATCTCCAAACTGCAACTTTTGAGGCAACACTGGTCTCCAACGAGACTCTAAAGAGTCTCTAAAGTCCTTGGACAGAAACTGTCCAAGGACTTAATTACAATCAATAAGAGACTGACTCCTGTGTTAACATGTAACTTAAATGTTACAGATGTAGACCTGTGTCCTTACAGCTCTTACAACAGAGCTAATGAAAATATTTAAGGCTTGTGTCTCTGGGTCTCTTCAGTAAAATGAGACAGGCTGTAGCCCCAGAGCATAGAAGGTACACACAATGTGACAGTGTCTGCCAGCTCCAACAGTGTCACAGCCCTCACTGATCTCCCAATTCTGTTTCTGACATGCTGTTTGTAGCACAGAGCTTTTCCCCAGACTACAGTAAGTGAATGTAGAGAACCATGAGTGAATTCACTCCTCTTTGACAGCAAGGTCCTTTCTCATGACTTATAACTGAGGAAGACAATGACAGAGGACAAAGAAAGCATCCATTGCCATGTGTTTACATATGTCAGTGAAATATATTGAGATTTCCCCTTGTTGTAGATTAAATGCCACTTTTTCCCAGTTGATCAACTTGTACCTCACTGCCAACCTCTGTAGATACTAGCACAGGTTGGCACACACATAAAAAAAATCTTTTTTATTGGCTCTTTGTATGCTATAATACTGCTTCTGCCTTGTTAATTAGCCCTGTCACTCTTGCACCCTCCTGACACACCCATACGATCCTCCAGGGAAATGTGAGCCTCAACTATAAGCAGTGGGAACACCACTTCAGCTCAGAACTATTCCAGACTAAGCAACACTTATTATGGGTTTACTGGGCGTCCACATGCTTCACACATGGGGAATGGGGGAAGGGCTATAAATTTTCACTCTACTACATATGAATTATAGATATTCTGTAGTTTAGGTGAAACAGCTGATTTTTGTCCAAAAACTGATTAGAAAACAAAGTTTTCTGTTTTGTCTTGGGGCAGTAGTGACATTAAAGAAGTGATGTTTGCCATACTTTCAGAATTAACAAGAGTTGGACTAACACCAAGAATAATTTGGCCATGGAAACCCATTAAATCATAACAGACTTGAGGAAACCACTGCTTTTCTGATACCCATGCATATGAGACGGTTCTGTTTCATGTAAAAAATGTTGGCTAATCATATTTACTCGTTATAGTGCCTCACTCTTTTTCCACTAAGCTGCTTTCTGGAAAGGCACTGTGGTTTGTTGTGATCACTGTGAAGATGTGTCAGCTGACTAGAGAGAACAGACAATCCACATACCACATGACCATCATCCCCTATGTGAGAAATTACCATCTCCATCTAGTGGTGGATTGTGGGAATGCAGTCGTTATGATATACTTGGTTATGACTGAAACATCAGTCACAATGTCACCCAGTGAATCATTTTATCCTTGGTGATACGAAACTTATCTTGTAGTCATCTTGAAATAATTTTGATTTGAATGAGAAATGTATGCACAGACACACTCGGATCCCCAGAAAACCATGCTGCTGTCCCCATGGCAACTGCAGCAAAATTATATTGGCAACCTCCTTCCTAACTCTTACTCCCTCTTACACACAAATCTTCCACTCAAGGAAAAGAGAGCATCTTTAGACTTTAGTAAGAGCTGCCACACAGCTACATGTCGGTAAAACATTTTTATTTTTTAAAAAAAGAGTGCACTCATAGAGAGGATTACTAAAGCTGTCTTGTTACACTGTAATCACTGATTTCTTGTATATTTAATGAGAAAAAAGTGTTAAAGAGAAAAGAAAATGTAGTGGAAAAGAAGGAGGTTCCAGCTTACGATTACTGGAACAGGGCCCAGGGCTTATCAGAGGCTAATGCCTCCGTGGTCACTTTAGAAAACCCTGCTCCTGCCAGAACACTCTCTTCTGCCTAACAGCAGCATGCCTCACAGTTCCCTCCTTTTTGCACAGCTTCCTCATTGGCTGAAATGACAAAAGGAGATCTTCTGTGAGTGACATCATCACTCCGTCTCCCATCGACCAGCATATGTCATGACCACATGGTGAACAACCAGTTAAGAGAAGCCTTGTTGAAACTGAACAGTATTTGTTGTGTATGTACTGTTTTAATTGTAACTTTTTTTAAGATATGTTTCTAAGACTGACTTGAACACTTAAAAAGGTTGAGGAAGCAAGTATTGTCATCTTAGGCTTACAGGCCAAGCAGGAAACCACCAAACAGGAGTCTAAATGCTCTGAATGGTTTTCTGGTAAGGAATATCCTCTGACAATATGCAGCTTTAGGCTTTCAATTCCCAAGGATCTTTAGAGACATTTTTTGTGGTTGCCAAATGGCTGGGGAATAAAACAGCGTGGCATAATTTACTCAAAATACCTACACTGTCAACACAAAAAAATGGATTAAAGAAATCAGTGGTAAAAAAGTAGTAAAGCACAGCTGTCTTACAAGAAGTGGTGCTTTAATTTAGAGTTTCTATAAGGTGGTGGACTGCAGATATTATATGGCATTAGGTAATAAGTAATAAGTAAGAGTAAGGAACATTTCTTTATCTGCAGTATCTGCTCTACCTGACAAATAACACTGCTCAATTATCATTGAAACACTTTTTCACTAAACTCAACACTGCTGGGCTTATCTAACTTTTTTCTTTTTTCTTTTCCAGTAAAACGGAGGTAAAACATCTTCCAGTAAAACATCCAGAATAAAGTATATAACATGTAGCTCATGAAAAGTGTTGCCAACTGAGCAGTCTTGCTATTAACCAGAAGATCTATGGTAACCAGAAGATCTATGGTTATCAAATTAAAGTTTATTTGTATAGCACCTTTCATACAAGAAGCAGCTCAAAGTGCTTTACATATATTAAAACAACAAGTAAAACAAATAGACACATCATCATTCACACACACACACTGACACACACACAATCTCATGTTGTCTGATAAAGCTTCTAAAATAGTCTTTTGTCTCTTTAACCTACAATAATAATAATAGTAAAAGAATAAACATACAAGAGATAAGATCTGGCTTGGCAAACTGTGAGGAAACAATATCCTGGGGAACCTTCCACACCAGGGGCCAGCCCACCCATAACCATAGGGTGCATCACCACTGGAACAGCCACGCCATTGTTATGGCTATGTTGGCTGGTTGTTTTTAAGGGGTTTGTTGTTGTTTGTCTTTGTTTAAAAGGAAATAAATAAATAGATTGATTCAAAACTCAGCGTTTCATTCTGTTCCCAGTGAGAAATCACAGATTTTATGGTGTTGTTCCACAGCCTGTTTATTTTTAAACTCATGTACACGAGAGGTTGGTGAAGGTACCAGAAGTGTGAATCAAAATTAGCAGAAAGATGTTTTCCACAAATTTGGACAGTATATCAGAATTTTACCAATTATCTGATGTCTCATGATGGCAATAGAATTTGTTATGATATTCATCTGCATGTTGAATTTGTTGGGCTTTAAAACTTTATGGCATAAATAATCAAAACAGTTGGTTACTGCTGGTCTGTTGATTGCATTGTTAGCTGTTAGCTGGAACATAAACACTCCTGTTGTGCATGGACAAATAATCTAATTCTGGAAACTATTAAAAATCTATTTGAAAAATAGAGTCAGACAATTTCCCATGTGATGGCTCGTAGGAGATGATGACTCGTTAGGACTTAATCAGTTCAGAAGCTCGACTCGACAGATTCCAGTGCCATCACACACAATGCCTGAGGCTGCAGAGTCACTAAATTGTCCAGCATGGCCATAACCTTTGGCCTAATGAGCGCCACGGGAGTCGTAGCTGGGGTTCCTAATGTCAGGCCAAAAACAAAAGTTAATGAGAGTTAATTTGGCATGTGTTTTTGTACTGTATGAAAGGGTACAAATATATAACAAGACAAGATTTTGCTTCAATGGCAGACTGTTTTGACTGTTTTTTTTTTCATTTACCTATGATACATCACATCTTTTATGGAGAAAATGCACCACATACTTCACAATACTGTATTCCACAGCCTGTTTATTTTTAAACTCATGTACACGAGAGGTTGGTGAAGGTACCAGAAGTGTGAATCAAAATTAGCAAAAAGATGTTTTCCACAAATTTGGACAGTATATCAGAATTTTACCAATTATCTGATGTCTCATGATGGCAATAGAATTTGTTATGATATTCATCTGCATGTTGAATTTGTTGGGCTTTAAAACTTTATGGCATAAATAATCAAAACAGTTGGTTACTGCTGATCTGTTGATTGCAAGTAGGGGTGGGAAAATCTAATTGAAAAATCGAAAATCGTGATTTTATTTTGCTTCGCAATTTTAAAATTAATTTTTTTGTGAAAAAAATCTCAAAAAATGTTCATATAAATAAGAGAAATCCATAATTAAATTTCTACCATTATTATTGTTTTTATTGGTCTTTTTACTTGTCTTCTTTGGCATTATAGCAGCAGAATGATGATCTGGATACTGTGTTGTTGTTTAATAAGTGAAATCAAGAAAAATGACACGCAAAAAAAGTTTTGTACTTTTTTTTTGGTTTATTCTTTAAAAACCAAGAATATCAAAGAATCATGAGAATCACAATTTAAATCGAATCAGCACCCAAAAAATCGGAATCAAATCAAATCAGGACAAAAGCATATCGTCACAGCCCCATATTCAATATGCCTCTTTAACAGCATGCAAAGACCTTTGTATTATTGCCAGAAATGCCCTAAATCTTGGTGTCATAGATTGAATGAGGTTTTAGAAACATGCTTTGTGTGTTTTGCTCCACAGTGACATGATAGCATCTCATAGCTGCTTTGGATTTGTCAGCTGCACACCCATGATGACAATCCCCTGTTCCACCACGTCCCTAAGCTGCTCTATTGGATTGAGATCTGGTGACTGTGGAGGCCACTGAAGTATAGTGAACTCATTGTTGTATTTTTTAAACTAGTTGGAGATGATTTGAACTTTGTGACAGTGCATAAACCTGCTGGAAGTAGCAATCAGAGGATGTGTACTGTAGTCATAAAGGGATGGACATGGTCAGCTCCTGGCTGTGGCATTTAAGTCATGCTTGATTGTTATTAAGGGATTTAAAGTGGCATGGTAGGATGGACTCACTATCATGTTGTTTATACCAACTTCTGAGCCTACCAGCTGAATATTGTGGCTGAGCTTGAGACTCTCCAGATCAGGCAAAATTTTAACATCTTCTGTTGACCAATTTAGGTGAGACTGTGTGGATTGTTGCCCAGTTTCCTGTTCTTAGCTGACATGAGTGGCACCCAGTGTATCTTCGACTGCTGAGACCCATGTGCTTCAGGGTTGGATGTGTCATGTGTTCAGAAGGTATTCTCCATATACCTTCACTATAATAAGTAGTTGTTTGGGTTCCCGTTCATTTCTATGACCTCCAACTGCATGTTTTCCTCTGACTGCTGACATCAACAAGGCATCAAGGTCAAGACAACTGCAGCTGACGAGATATTTTTTTTCTTTTTTGGACCATTCTATTTTAACCTGTTAACACTAAAGAGGTGTGTATGCCTGAAACATGCTGGACAAAATTTAAAATAAACTCACTTATAGGGAAGCTGATTTTTTACCATGACAGGTAACACCATGTGACCCTCCTTTGCTGCACTGCTGCACTGCTGCTGTTGCAATAAGGTTGCACTTGTAGGTAAAATACCCCCAGGACACTACTTAACTGAAAGAATAGGGTCAGCCTCAACATCAAAGGACTTAAGCGTATTGTAAATGCTGATTTTCACTCTATTTCACCCAATAGTATTTAAAACTTTAGACTATTTGGTGCTAAATTCTTGCATGTCATTCTAAAAGCTGACATTTTTCAGCTCAGATGATAGGTAATCCAATAAAACGGTGGGAACAACCACAGCAACTGTGTCAAGCCACATATGTTGCTGCTTTTTGTTATGATGCTGTTGCCCTGGAGATTTAGTGGATAATCATGTTGCAATTCGTTTGTCTGAGTGAGACTCTAAAATTTCTCTTGTTTTGCTGAAATAACATCTAATATTCACACGCTGAAAGAAAGAAGTTATAAACACATTCTGCAAGAAAAACATAAAAGCGAGAACATGAATGCCCCCAGAATCAAGCCAAAGAATTAAGGCTGTCGGTGAAACAGGAAGTAAACGTCTGACTTTTCAGCCCTCAGTGCCTGAGTCATTTCACCAAACAGAGAACAGCACATAGTCCTGACTTACTTGTCAGTAATTGTGTTACTCTGCATGATGAATGGCGTGAGTGTTGCACAGTCTCATGACAGCTTAACAGCAAAATGAACCACATGAGCACTAAAACTAGTCATTGTTCTGTCATTGGACCTAGTTTATGTAAATAAAGGTAAGACCACATGGAACACAACACTATCAGCTGTATTTTTCCCAGATTATGAAAAGCGTGTGTGTGTGTGTGTGTGTGTGTGTGTGTGGGTGGGTGTGTGGGTGTGTGTGTGTGTGTCTGTGTGTGTGTGTGTGTGTGTGTGTATTCACTTTTATACACTCACTTTATATATATAGATATATGTTCATACACACGTGTATAGATAGATAGGTAGATAGACAGATAGATAGATAGATAGATAGATAGATAGATAGATAGATAGATAGATAGATAGATAGATAGATAGATAGATAGATAGATAGATAGATGTAGATGTTGATGTTGATGTAGATATAGGTAGATATAGATAGATATCGATATATATAGATATATATAAAATCATATCATCCTAATAATAGAATAGAGAGACATAAAGCTTCTAGTACATCTAAATCAGTGTCAATAATGTACAGCTCACAGTATGTTTTACGTGGGTTTTTATTTAGAAAAACAGGGAGTGGCATTGGTGGAGTGATGAAGTGAGGAGGGGCTGAGTGATTTGTGGATTTGGAGGTATAAAAGCCTGTTTCTTTTTGCTTGACAGCAATCAGACGTATCGACTTTAACCACACCTCAACCTCAAGCCTGCTCCACCTGAGGACTGAATACAAGTAAAAAGGTAACTGTTTCTCTTATTTGTAAATTATGCAGGTCACCTGTGATGCTTGAAGTATCCTGATTGTTTACTTAAATAATGTCGCTTACTGAGACTCAACTATTGCTGGTATCATTACATTTTCAAATACTTTGACATCAGCTTTTTATCATTGTTGATGCATTTGGAGTTACTAAAAGTACTTCATAGGTAGTTTTTCAGCTTGATTAAATCAGTTTGAGGAGATATAAGAGGATTGATGGAGGAGGAAAAAACAAACTTGATATTTGGTAAGGACTGAAAACAAAATAATTATGCACAGGTAAATCCAATAAAATGTTCGCAAAATCTCAGAAGCACAAACAAAAAGACAACACACTGCTTCATGCATACAAAAGGACTGGAAGTAACTAGTTTACTCTGAAGTTACAGTAACCAGTACATAAAATTTTCTATATAAAAGCCACAAATATACAAAAGTGTAAAACAGATGTAACAATGTGGTTCATCTGAAGAGGCATAAAATACTCAAGTAAATTTCATGTATTGTAGTTAAGATACTCAAAGAAATATGGCTTGTTTTAAACCTCTGATTACTCTGATTCATTTATATTCCAAGGGACCATCCTTAAAACAAAGAATTCTGAACTAACTTCTCAAAAATTGCTCAAACTCTCCTGTTAGAAGGTGAGAAGACTGATGCACAAGACAAACCTGAATCTAGATGTAAGAATAAATTGACTTATTTTTGCATATAGATTACCACTTGGAATGATTCTGTTTGATCCTTACGGCCATTTTTATCATGGTGAACGAAGTTTTTCTCTTTTCTTTTAGCTTAAATGCATACTTGGTAACGTATGAGAAATATTACTGATAAAAACTCTAAGATTTTAAATCTATGGAAACGGTCTGTTTGTTGTATTTGGAACTGATGACTAACATTAAGAAGATTGAAAAAAAGATTTTTAAAAAAGCTGTGTGTTAGTTGTGCAGCTTGGCCTTTAAACATTAAATATTATATAATAAATATCATAAATATGAACCAGAAGCAGGAGATGGCATAGTATTTCTACATGAGTCGCTCTGCTTTCTGGGGATCATATAGACTTATAGATTCATTTAGTTGGTTTAATTAACAAAATAGATCAAGTTTACACATTATTCAAGAGTAGATGTTTGCTAGAGTCCTCTGGTGGTTTGCCTGGGAACTATTTCCTCTCTTTGTGGGCTGTCAAAGCTTGGTATTCTGTGTTTGTTATAAAAGTTTTGAAGAGGTTTAAATGATGACATCAGCTCACCCTTGTTTGTGATAAAATGATTTAACATGTTTTTTTGACAGGCAGTATGGATGTAAGTACCTCATCAAATCCTCAGTTCTCCACACTGGTAAGAATGATAAAAATTGCTGCAACAAATCTCCCTCTAAATATAAATGCTTTATTATTTGCTTATGTTTGCAACTGCTAGTTGGTGTCTTCCATACTGTCCACCCTCTCTCTTCCACGTATTTCTGTTCTGGCTCCTGACCCACCACTCTCTCCACCCTCCCCTTCTCCCCCCCTGTCTCAGCATGCTGACGCTCTGTGTGGCAGCTGCCCGTCCTCTGGTTCTGCCCCACAGGCCAGCAGCCTTTGGCCCAGCCTGCCCCCATCTGGAACTGGATTCCCTGCATGGCCAGGACAGCCCACCCAGCCTGCACCATGCTGGACCAGCCAGCCAAGCACAGCCTGCTGGCCAGCTACACAATCAGCTCCAGTCTCTGTCCCTGCTCCAATATCAGTTACAGCCCCTGCTCAAGTTATAACACCAGCAGCAACCACAACCATGGTTCCAGCTCAAGTTCCAACTCCTACAGTGCAGCCGACCTGCCAGCCTTGCTGGCCAGGTATCCAGTACCAGCCTCCCCAGCCAGCAGCTCCAATGCAAGCCCCAGCTCAAGTCCCAGCTCAAGCTCCTGTTCTTGCACCTGCGGCCAGCATCCATCCAGGTGTATCTGTCTGGCCTGCCCACCCTGGATGGCCTTATAACCCAGGACAATCAGGCTGGCCTGGACAGAATCCTCCTCTCATGCCTCAACACTGGCTTCCACCAACATCTGGACCTCTAGTGAGTCAAATGAAGGAACCTAACATGTATAAACATTGTAATGTTGTTGGCTGGTTGTCAGATAGCTTAAAAGTACTTCTGCCCTTACTGTTTAGAGTGTTCCATACAATTTAAACCTGGCGCGGGGCGTGTATGACAAAATGATGATGACAATCCTGGGCAATGTGAAACCTAATGCAAAAATGTAAGCTACACCCACAGTATCAGTATGATGTTCTTTTTCCTTACATCCATATCACAGATTTCTTTTTTATTTATTCAATTATGTACCTGTCTGCCTTATCCTCCTAAAAAATGCTGTCTTTCATGCAGCATAGAAAAGGATCAAGTGTAATCAGCTCTATCTCTCTCAGGTTCACAGTGAACTTCCTGAGAGGAAACGACATAGCCCTTCACATCAACCCTCGCTTCAATGAAGGGGGGAAACAGGTGGTGGTCCGTAACCACAAAGTGGGTGAGCGCTGGGGCTCGGAGGAGAGGGACCTTAAGGGACCCTTTCCGTTTGCTCTTGGGAGCCCTTTTGAGGTGAGGAAATGGGATTCAGATTGGGAGCAATAAATTATTCCAGCTTCATTTCTATTATAGGGGGAGACTAGTTTTCAGTGCAGGGATCACTATTGGTTGTGTTAAGCCAAACTAAGAAAACAAGATTCCTCTTCCAACATACAACCTCAGCTCCAAAAAATATTGTCATGCTGTCAGTAAAAACAGAATGCAATGATCCACAAATCTCATAAATCAATTTTTTTTATCCCCAATACACACATCAGATGTCAAAAACAGACATTTTACTGTTTTATGGAAAATATTACCTCATTTTGAATTTGATAGCACCAAAGCATCTCTACTAAGCTGTAAGGTTTTTAAATCAGGGGTGGGGAATCTTGGCCCTCGTTCTGAAAGTTTTTGATGTCTTCCTGTTCCAACACACCAAATTAAATAAATGCAAAGCTATAGTAATATATCTGCCTCAGTGCTTACAGCATTGGAACCCATGATGAATGAATCACTGTGCACAACTTGATGAGCTGCTGGATCCATTTGATTTGAATCAAGTGAGCCGGACCAGGGATACAGGGAAAACCTACAGGATTTTGGCCCTCAAGAACCAGGATTCCCCACCCCTGATTTAAATGAATGTTTGCCATTGCGTAGCATCCCCCTCTTCTTTCAACAATGAGCGGCAAACATTTGGAAAGTGAGAAGACCAGTTACTTAGTTTAAACTTAGTAAACTTAGTTATTTAGTTTTAAGTAAACTTAGTTTTAAGTAAACTTAGTTACATAGTTTCAGAAAGGTAGTGTTCCATTCTGGTCTGACACAGGATTCTTGCTGCTCAGCAGTCCTGCACCTTCGTTGCCAGATTTTTCCATTTAATTTCAGGATGCACTATGCTTTACATTGGTGAAATCTCTGAACTGCAAGGAGAACAGGTCTCTTCTACTGGGAAGTCATGCTGATCTGATGGATGCAGTATGTGGTTTAGTAATGTCTTGCTGAAATATGCAAGACCTTCTCTGAAAATGATGGTGTGTGGCTGAGAGCAGTTGTCACTACAAAACCTCAGCATTGATGTCGCCTCCACAGTAGGCTGCCCATGCTACGAGTACTAATCTAACCGTATACCAGAGCAGAGTCTATGTCACCTACATCAGAGATGTAGGTTTTTGAGCTGTCCACTGATAACAAGCTTGGTGGTCCCTCTCCTCTTCAGTCTGCAAGACAACCCGTCCACGGTTTCTAAAGAGAATTTCACATTTTGATTAATCTGACCACAGAAAGTTTTCGAGTTTGCCCCAAACCATTTTAAATTATATTTTAAACGAGAGAATGGCAGCATTTTTGGGTTGTGTTCACTTACAGTTTCACCTTTGTATTAAAAACCTTTAATGTGCATTTTAAGGTGGATTTTTGAGTGTCAGTGATTTCTGGAAGTGTTCCTGAACTAATGCAGTGATTTGCAGAATCATGTCTGATTTCATTGCAGTGCCCCCTGGAGGCAAGAAGCATGTATTTTTTTTTAACCTTTTGTCCTGTGCACTAAGACAGTCCTCTTGACTCTCTGAATCTTTTGGAATTAAACTCTCAAGCTGGTGGGATTTCCAAAACGTTTGAAACTCTAAAATAAGGAAAATTTTTCATAAGCTTTAGCTTTAGATGCAGTTTATCACAAAATACTGAAATACTCTGTGAAATGCTGTTTTTATACCCAGTCATGCAACTGATATGTTGCTAGTTAACCTAAATAATTTTTAAATGCTCCTCTGGTTGTTTTTGATTTGTGCCAGTGACTTTACCAGCCTTTTGTGGCCCCTGTTTCAGCACTTTTGTGGTGTGTTGCAGCTATCAAATTCAAAACATAATTTGCTCACTATTCAGCTCTATTAATAGCTAAAAAACAAAAAAAACAAAAAAAGAAAAGAAAAATCATTGCATTGTTTTGTTTTCATACACAGTGTCCTAACTTTTGTAAAAGTGAAGTTATAAAATGCTAACTTGTGATCACGAGGGAAGAACTATTCATGCCTTTTTAGTACCTGCTTATAGAAAGTGCAGGGATGCATGAAGGGAAAAACTAACTAAAACTAATAATAAGCGGTCATGTTAGTGTTTCAAAATGCTAAATGTAAGTGTATTTGACTGACTTTAGGTCGCTTTCTCGTGGTTAACATTAGGCTAACGTTTGGAAAAGATGGAAAGGTTTGGAAAGTCGTTTGTGCAGGCGGGTCCTAGATAAGGGAGCTGCAATACTGCAGAGAGGCTCTTGGAGGTCAGTGGGGGTCTCATGTTGCTCAGTAACATCAATAACAATAAATGCAACAAAGAGATGACAGATCTGTAAGATTGTGTTCAAAAGTCTTTCTGTCCATGTTTACTGACATCCCTAGCATACCAGCAACTGATCTGATAAAATAACTCAGGATTTCCTGGCTGTTGTTTGTCCTTCCACTTTCCTTTTTTTTCATAATTGCTTACAAGGTCAGGTTAAGATGACATAAGGTGCACTGAAATTGCCTTTATGCTGTAAAATCAATGGAAGCACTTCAAAGTTGATGTGTACTTTTTCCCAGATGAAGGTCCTGTGTACTCCTGAGGCGTTCAGGGTGGCGGTGAACAACATCCCACTGTTCGAGTTCCGTCATCGCATCAGAGAGCTCAACCAGATTGACCGAATCAACATTTTGAATGATGTTGTCCTGACTTACATCAATGTGGAGACACTTCCTTAAGGAATACACTAATCTTTGCATGCATTTGCAGCAGATTTTACACCAGTGTGGTGTAACATCGGCACCTTTTCAACACCTTATATAAACTCATTTTGCAGGAACTAAAACCTGTCAAACTATCTTTCATGATGCTTTGACATAGCAAAAGTAAAAGTGTTACTATGTTATATATTAATAGGTACCTGAGCTCAGTCTATAATATGCTCCAATACTGTCATTAGAATTAACAGTTCAATAGAAAATGTGTATTTTTCAGTTTGACCATACAACCATATTTATTGTGTACAAGATTTGAAAATCACTAAACTGCTACTTTAACTTTGTGACTTTAACATGGCCATGATGGTTAAATAAAATGATCAGATCAGGACAAGTGTGGTCTCCGTTTATTTTTAAGAGAACTGTGCGAGAGTAACAAAGAAGAAAAGCTCTTTTTAGAGAAATAGAAAATTCCTATAATAATCTCAAACATACAAAAAATATTAGATTAACAATATTCAAATAAACATATTATAGGAAATTAAGCTGTGATAATTGAAAAGTTAGTTATTTTTTAAACAAGGGAGACACTATCAGCATTCATGTGAATAACATGACTATATACCTACACGACTTACTTCTAAACTTCATGGATCAATAAAACCATTTCTGTCTTCACACCTGAACTTCACATCCTC
This sequence comes from Telmatherina bonti, assembly GCF_933228915.1. Taxonomy (NCBI): domain Eukaryota; kingdom Metazoa; phylum Chordata; class Actinopteri; order Atheriniformes; family Telmatherinidae; genus Telmatherina; species Telmatherina bonti. The sequence continues at coordinate 26,583,393 of NC_136614.1, read as the reverse complement.
CAGCCTCCTACTTCAACTTGCTTTTTCCTCCTTTTCAACCTCCAGAGTCACAAAAACAGCTGATGACTCAGACATTGCCTCTTCTCTTACAGATTACCCATACTGCAAACTGGTATAACACATCTTAATTATTCCACATTTTATTCACCAGAGAATAAAACCCTGTACATTTTTAGATGAATCAGCCTCATTGTAAATAATAAACTGGCCAAATTATGAGTGTTTAACATAATAATAGTAAAATTCATAAAAACCTGGGAACATTGAGGAGAACAATAACTGCATCAAGTTTGATTAAAACTGAAAAGCTTTTGTTTCACTACTGAAACAGCGTTGACAGCAGAAAATTGATCAAGACACTTGTTTACTTACCATGCAGCATACCGCTGGACGCTTAATTTGCCTTTGCCCTTCATACCATTTCAATGCCTCTAATGTCTCCCTTTCACATTTTATAATTCACAATGCTAATGAAAGTTTACCTTTAAAAAAAGGGGAGGACAGACAAAGAAGCGCTATGGCAACAAGAAAATAAGGCACCATTGCTTTGAAAAGCTATTTTTCAGTGCATAATACTTCATATTCATTCTTCCATCTTCTCCAAATATAAAGACATCTCATCTGCTTTTAGTCAATAAAATTCTTCAGGTCATTGTGCAAATAACAAGTGTACAGCTCACAGTGCTATTACTTATACATCTATCATTGTCTCAGTAGCGTTTGTGGCTTATAAGCACCAGTCCATCTCAGTTTATCATCATCATCATCAGTTCTTGGTGTCTAGTCTCCTCTCCACAGACTTCAGCAGCAACTCGGCGTACTGTTCCAGCAGAGCCAGGGCTTTGTCTCCCTCACCTTTTACCCCTTGGTCCTCTCGGGGTCCTTGCCACTGGGAGGTAGGATGTGGCAGAGAGTCTAATTCAGACTTAACTGTGAACAGAGCTTCAGACAGGATGTTCCTCATCTCCTGCTGATCTCCACTGGGATGTTGGTCGTCTTGCAGCAGCTGTTGGTAATGAGCACAGACAGTAAGCCAGGTATCCAGGAATTTATAAATGATCAGAATTAAAAACAGGATGAACTGATCTTCAGTTCAACATTCATGTTAGTTTGAGCAATGGTTTTTTTTTCCCTTTGTACAGTTATACATAAGAAAAAAGTGTTTAACTCAAACTCAGTTTAAACTCATTGAACATCCTTGTTAAGACTAAAGCCTGTTCAATCATTGTACATAAAAGTGTTTGAAACTCAAATCTCTATAAATATTTTTACTCATTATTACTCGTCCTATCCACATTCACTGTCTTAAGTATGAATATAAGCCGGCAATGATTTTATCTTGCATTCTATTCACAGAAAAAGAACCCAATTTCAACACGATTTCAGATCCATCACTTCCATGTATTACACTATTTCAAAGCTGCAAGATGAGAACAGCCAAACTGCAAAAATCAAGACTTTAAAAAACATCAATAAACCATTGGAGGATATTATAGAAATATCATCCATCTTCTTTATGCTGTGGCCAAAAGTTAACCGCAATAGCCTCCTCTGAGCAGCTACTTAACACTGTGAAAATTAAATCAATAAACAGCTTCCAGCCCATTTATCAGACTCTGCAGTGAATTATTGAAAACTTAAAGTAAAACCTTCTCTGGATTCTTAAAGAAAAGTTTTAACATAAAAAAATTAAAAACCAACATTTAAAACTAAATACTTTCTGAAAACAAGCTCAGTAAAATGGTGAAATAAAAATATATCATTATGGAATGTCTTTTTGTCAGCTGTTCAGCATGGAGGTGGCTTTATCATGCTTTGGGCCAATGGCATAAGGAAGAGAGAGCAGGTTGAACTTAAAACCAGCAATATTTAAAAACCTAAAAAGCTTCAACACTGCTTCGGAGTGGGGAAAAAAGGATGATGACCTTACATAACTGTGATGCTGCTTTAATAGGGACATTACCCTCAGCTAAAAAATTATACCATTAATCAGTATAAAAAATTTAAAAAAAAACTCAACACAGTGAGCCACAAGCAATAATATGGGAATATAACTAAACCATAAGAACAGCACTGTCCACTTCAGAACTTGTGGTCATTTCTCCACTTCAAGCAAACCACACAAGCAAAGCGCTAAATGAGAGCAGAGCTTCTTCTGATTAGAAAGATGTCTGTCTCATCACCGTGGGACAAAAACTCAGCGAGTTAGCAGCCTAAGAGTAGCAAAGAAAAAAATCCATAAGGCATAAATCATGGTTTACTTTTGCTGTCTGTGGTCAAAAGTTTTATACCACTTTTTAAGAAACTCTGATAATGTTTTCTCTTGTGACTGTGTGAAATAAATCATGAAGCTCATTGTAGTTTCTATGAAGTTGAAGGAGGTTTAGGAGTAAAGTGTTCACTCTTCTTATGATATTCTTTGTGGTTTTCTCCTCTTTGGTACTTGTAATGATTCTAAAGTGAATTTGAGTGCAATCCCAATTTTGTCTGGAATCTGACAATTGATAGAGTTGTCCATTATCAACAACCCCTGATTGTGGATATTTAATTTTGCAGCACCTCAATGAAAACCTTTGTAAAACGCCTCAGGTTCACTTTTTTGGCTTGTATTTTGCATAGTTCCTCATCAGACATGAATGTAAGATAATAAATGCAGCCCTGTCATTGGGAGAATACCCCATTCTGTTTGGGAATGTCATTTATGATAGGAAGCAGAGAAAATAGACCTCATCATGTATGGGATAATGTGGCTATTTCCCCTTTCACCTAACTACACAAACCCAGTCACTGACCTTGGTGTACAGAACAATGGTTTTCCTCAGACTGCAGTGAAGATCAGTAACAGTCTGTCTACAAATTTCCACAGTGGCCATGTGATCTGCAGCAGGAGACAGGAAGAAAATAACTTTCAACAACACCACAGCGTGTGGCAAATCATACACAAAACACATAGCAATATCGAGCAAAGTAGGCGCACACCAAATGGTGGGGAAAGAAGAAGAAGTAGTTATATAAAATGGGATGAAGAGGTGGCTGTGGAGAGCCAAAGAGAAGTAAATATGTGAGATGTGAAACTTTCACAGCTCAAGTCCTCGAGCAAAACACAGTTGTGGGGAAAAAAAATGTGTGCAGAGCATAAAACTCTTATAATCTCAGGGTTGTGGGCTTGAGATCAGTGTTGTTTAACAGAGAATGGAGTTCATACTGAGTGTAAGACCGAAAGCAAACCGACAAGATGAGGAGTGCAAAGCAGGTGCAAAGATGAACAACAGTTAGACTCTAACTGTTAGAGGCATGCAAACTGAGGAGCACAGAAACCAAACCTGTGTGTGGGCTGGATGCTTCTTCAACCACCAGAGGGCGCTCTTTTGTCAGCTGTCCTCCCTCCTTGGCACTGGAAATAAATGTCAGAAATGTATGTCATTTAAGAGGTTGTACTAATCCTAATGTGTAACGATTTTGACAGACTGGAACAGAAACTATGAACTCATCACACTGCAACCCTCTAATGCACTGAATAAATCATGTAAATAATGAGCGTCTGTCTCTATTCTGATCATGAAAAGACATGTTTATAGCTGCTCGTGTCAATTAAAAGTCTTGTTAAATGCTCACAAGCCTTATAATGTACCTTTCTGAAAACGAGCCCTTCGTCTGCCTCACAGGAAGGGAACTTGGCAACGCTGGATCTAAACATAAAGACAGCTGCCTGCATCGTGCTGAAAACAAGATAAAAGCATAAAAGCATGGCTTGTTTGCCATTTAGAGTAAAATAAAGGCATTCAGGGTGTGCAAGTGGCTGCCTAACCTTGCATTTTTCCAGCAGAAGGTGAAACATCACAATCAGGGTCTGCTGTAGGAGAGGAAGCCCTGGCTGCACCTCCACACCAACTCTGGCTTGGTTTCACCTCCAGGCACAAGCTACGACGAGGACTGAGAGGCTGCTTTGGAAGGGGGATGCGGGACGGCAGGGAATTCTGGGTAACTCGAGCTGAAGGAGGGACTGGGGAGGGGCTGTTTGACGGAGAGCTCGATATGAGGGATGAGACGGATGAGACAGACGATGGGAAAGTGGTGACAGGAGATGAGGAGAGCAGGGGAGGCTCCACCTCCAGCTCCTCATATGACCTCCTGCCCTTGGAGAAGCATGGGGAGCGTGGTGGAGATCCCGACTGGAGATCGTCTCCCAGTGAGGAGGATCGGCTGCTTTTGGCCATGGAGCTGGCAGTGGGGTTCATGTAGGAGTGCTGAGGCTTTAGTTTGGGGCTGTCCCATGGCAGAGACGACTGAGGGGACTGTGGGGACCCAGACGAAGGTGAAGAAAAGTGAAAGGAAGGTTTGGGTGTTTCGTGAGCCAGAGAAAGCTGCTGAGGTCTCTTGCATAACTCTCTCTGGGCACCAGTAGGAACAGGGGAATGAGGAACTGGAAGAGATATGATGAGCAAAAGATCAAATAACTTCTTGTACAGACATAAGTACTGTTTTATATTCTGTATGTCAGATTTTTAGGAAATAGAATTATAGCAATGAGACTTAAACACATTCTGCAGCATAGCTTCAGCTAATGGGCCTAATATTGTCCAATACAAGGTTAAACCCAAATATTACATAGAAGGAAAAAAAGGAAAAAGAATTGGTTATTTAAAACGTACAGTCTGTGGCCAAGTTCTGTGCAGAGTGTGACTTCTGTAAACAAGTCGTTCTGTCCAACATAGGGGAAGCTTTAGGTGGGTTGGACATCCTCCAAAGGTGGGATCCTGAGGTCTTCTTCTTCAGAGGTCTAAGTTTGGGAGGAGAGCCTCTCACTGGAGTCCTGCTGAAACAGAAAAAAAGTTGTTTTTAATATTATTTATTATTTGGCTGTGAGTTCACTTTTCAATTTTAAGCAAAAACAAAAAAAAAAAACAACTTCACATACATAACTCAAATCTAATTTGCTCCTCTAAAAAAATCTTTCCAATACACAAGGGAATGAGAAAAATACATTAAGTGTAAGTCAGAGTAAAGATCTAGAACAGGAAGTGGTTGTCATAAAGCAATGTAGAATGATGTTAGAGGCAGACATTGCAAATAAGGTTATTTAACGAAAATATTAGAGCAGCAAAGTCAAGATAAATAAAACCAAAATTGAAAAAAAAAAAAAAACAACTAAACGAAGTGATAATGTAAGAATAGAAGACTCAAGGACTCATTAGCATATACTTAAGTAATCCAAACAGATGAACTCATCTTCCTCTTCTCATTTCAGTCTGTGCAGCACAGACTCATGGGATGCATTCCCCACCACTGCATCAAACATATCCTCGTTTCCCTTAAAAGGTTTAGAATAATTCTAGAGGTAGTAATAAAACTGAACATAAGAATGTTAGTTTAGTACTTCTGAGACCTTTTGGTATTTGAGATTTATTAGCCAGAATAAATCATTTTGGGATCAGAGAAATGATTGAGTTAAACAATTATTATCATGCAAATATCACCATGCAAAAAGTCTGCTGTGTAAAAAAGTCCAAGTCTACAAAAAAGGGCCAGAAAACACTTGAACAGTCTGAAATGCTTCAGAAAGAGACATTTCCTCTTTACTTCTGGATGTAACCTTATCACACTTTGCAAACACTCTGCTGTGCGGTTTATTTAAGACAGCTCAAACTAAGACTGATTAGCTGTCTAAAACCATTTGTACCAATTAGCTGACCTCTCAAGGTTGGATTAGGCCTCAGACATGGAAAAGGAATGTATCAGAAAAACTACGCTTTGCCAATTTGTTAAAAATTATATTATTATCCAATTAATGAACATGAAAAGGGCTCTTTAACTTTGCATCCCATGTAATTGTCAGGGTTAAAAAAAAAAAACTCAGATTAAAATGACTTTTCTGTTCCTCTGCTCCTTATATAATTAAACATATAAGTAAAATCAAAATCATGTTTTTACATGAGCATTATAAGTTGGAATTTAACATTTGAATGTTTTAAATGAAATTACTTCTCTTGGCTTTTGTTTACCTGCATCAATAAGTAAAAACACTATTTTCAGAAATGGGCTTGTTGTAAACAAATGGGATTAAAAACCTTTCTACCCCATATTTGGTGACCTGCATTATATCCATGTAAGCAAATTAATTTTTAATAATTGCTTATTTATTTATGGAGGGAACATTTTGAAACTTTTGCAGAACTTTAGGGAAAAAATACTTTCAGCCACCAATCTGTTTTCTTCTTACCCCTCTGAGGTGCTGGGGGACTCTGGGATTTTATCTGACTTTTGGACATCTCCGTCTTCCATCAGGGGCCGCACTTTTGACACCAGTGGTTTAGCAGAGGGGCCAGTTTGCTCCTTTCCAGTCATTTTGGCAAATGGAGATAATGCTCTGCACACACAAAAAAAAAAAAATCATCAAAGAGTTTTAAAAACGCAAATGTTGGGATCTATACTCCAAATACTACTCTCAGGTAAATATAAAGCCTTATCCAGATAGTACTTAGCAAGAAACATTGTTTTAATCATTGAGCTTTAAATCTTTAGAGAGATGATGGTGTTTTGCACACACCGGCTTGATCTACAGTCTGGTTAACATACAGCTGAATGCTCCAGAGAAACAAACTGCTTGCCTTCCTAAAGAAGCAGTAAGGTGGTACTTATATATACAGATGCGAGCTCATGCTGCTCTGAAGCGGTCAGCAGTACCTGTTATTATGTCCTCTAGCCAGGAAGCGTGAAGACATACTGAGCCTGGGGACTCCACTTTGCTCCACTGCAGACAGAAAGAAAAACAAAGAGGAAAATGGAGACGGAGGCCGAAAGTGGAAGTGAAACCGAGAATTGAATCAATAACGTCTGTGGCTCTGTGTCTGTGGGGTGACTAAAAGAAATGGAGAGATATTTTGGGAAGTAAACCCTCCATGCCAGAACTCCAGCCTCGTCTGGATCTTTCCAGGTGGATCCAATCTTCTCACCAAGATTAAAGATATTTCTCCAAATGTCAGACTGCTTTGTCCAGTCCTACCTGTGCTGCAGCTCTCTGCCAGCGCCTCAAAGTTCTGCTTGAGGAAGTCTTCCTGACTGTGATCAGCAGCAGCATTCACCGCCCTCAGAGCTTCATCCATGCTTGTCACTGCCGCCCTTTTTTTCTCTCCCTCCCTGTCCTCACTCTCCTCATCAGAGCTGCCCTGGCTCGGAGATTCCTCGCCTGCGCAGCCTAAACAAGGAAGACAAAAGAGTGAAGCTGATTCACAAAGAAATTCAAAAACATACGTGACTTTGGTGCATTAAACAAAGACATAAGATCATCCTTGACCAGTCAGACCACCAGTCTGAATGCTGAGGCTTCTCTGGTTCTGTTAAGTGACATATTCTGATCTATTATTAGCTATTATTAGTTATAAGCTTTACTGTATCCTCAGGAGACGACTTTCATGAGTAACTTTTTATTTGCAATCCTGCATTTGCCACAGAAGAATAGTGTAACTTCAAATCAGAAAAACAGAAACACTACAAATATTGACTTGGATATCTTCTAAAAAAAATGTCACCTTACGATCCATGTTTAAGCTCAATCTGTAAATCTTGTAACATTCTTAAATGAAGCTGCTTCCACATGTCCATCAAGTATTTCTATCTAAAGGTAGAAGCAGAGTAGGATGGATGACCAGAGGGGCACCGGCTATCTTTGCAATCTGGTTGAGCACCTCAGGCACCACCTCAGGTAATGCAAAAGATCACTGAAGAAGGACAGAAATGTCTTCCCAGACACAGCTGTGTCACTGGTGTCACTTTACCAGTTGAAAGTAAATTTTCAAGCAGTCCTTTAAAAATACTAACATTTGGCTGCACATTTCTAGAAGAGATTTGGTCCCGAAGCGTCAACTACTATTGTTATGTAAGGTTATTAACCTGATGTTGGCTTGAAGCTGAATAGCGGGGCTAATCTAGTTCTATGGAAGCCCACGATTAGATTAGAGAAAATGCTGGGAAACATGATCAAATTTAGTTTACAGTGAATGTGTTTAGGGACTACACATCAACTCAGTTAATCAAGATTTTTCACAATAGAGTTCAAAATAAACTATAGAGATGCTCACAGAGTACCTCAGAAGCATGGTTACATCATGCTGACCAAGCTACCTGCAGTTTAATTGATTTTAAAGTCAGCTACAGCATGAAAATGTAGCCTATAATCAGTCTTATGTTGTATCGGTAGATTTAAGAATAAAGAGAAAGGGAGAAATTTTGTGTCTTTTATGTAACAAAGAATGATACAGATCAGGTGCAGACAGACCCCAGCCACGGCGTCAGAAGCCCCACCAGCTCCAAACACAGAGCTTGCCACACATGTCATTACAATTAGATGCAAAGTTCCAGAAAACCTGAAGTGGGAGGCCATTGATCCCCAATTTACTGCATTATGTGCCCCCATACTGCACCCCAAAACAACCAACTTACCTGTGTATGGACCTGTTTGAACTTAAATATTTCTATTTGCTGATTCTGATAATCACTGTAAAAAATATTCTATTTCAAAAGTTTTTTTTTAATATTTATAGGAGTGTATGACAGTGTGAGTAAAGAACGATAAAATGAGACTTTAATAATCCCACAACAGGGAAAATCTATAGGCTGAAGCAACAAGATGCCTACCGTAGCATCATCTTGGAAAAAAAAAAAAAGGAAAAATGAAGGACAATAACAATTTCCTTTCTTAGTACATGATCCCCTGAAAAATGCTTACTCACTCCCCCACTGTCGACATACTATCAGTGTTTCTGGCCTTACCATCCAGGATGCGATCTGGGCTCGACTCCCTGCTGTCGTAGCCCAACGAGCAAGCGCTGTCTGGACTGTGGCTGTCCTGGCTCTCACTGCGGACCCCTCGGAACGGTGTGTTGCAATGCTGCTCCTTCACCATGTAATCTCTGAAGTTTGACAGCAAGTATGTGGAAGAAATGAACAAAATGTAAAAAAGTGTGAAAAACTGTGCTGTTGTTACTGAAACTGCATGTAGTGGATGTAAAGTTACCCATCCAGGGGACTTGTGTCATCCTCAGTTTCCTCAGGGAACAGCACAGCTCCATCTGCCCCCTTATTGCACCTGGAAGTGGGTGAGGTAAGAAAGGGCCAGTGCCTCCTGGGTCTCTCCTCAAAATGCTGGTGCAGAAAGCAAAAACCATGAGAAACATGCAGTTCCATAAATATAGCCACATCCGAATAATTTTCAGACAGAAATGCTTACCACAGGGTCATGGAGGCTGTCTGTGCTCCGCCTCTCTTTGTCAAAAGGTGGACAGTTGGAGTTTTTCTTGTGACCAAAAGTCTCAAGCTGCCTCAGGTCCAACATGGATTTAACCATCAGCTCCAGCGAGCCTATACGGTGAGACCAACGCCTCCGTGGACGCTTTGCGGGGTCAGGAACAACCAGGCCGACAGCTCCACGCTGGAGAGGAAATGTAATAAAAAATATTCCATCTTATTTTAAAAGCGAGCACTCTGACGCAACATTTTCCAACACACAGCAGAAAAGTTAACACTGGATTTGCATTAAATTTTTAAAATAAAAATATTCATAATAGTGACAATAAATTGGGAAATTAGACTCTGGATTTTACCCATCTCTATATTTAGGAAAGTGGTGGTCTGCTATGTTTGGGCATGTGGAGAGCAATTGAAGAGTTAAGGGCCTTGCTCAGGGACCCAAAGTCACACAATATAATATAATATTGTATTGTATTGTGTTGGATTGTACTGTTCTGTACTGCACTGCACTGTATTGTACTGCATTGTATTGTATTGTATTGTATTGTATTGTATTGTATTGGATTGGATTGGATTGGATTGTACTGTTCTGTACTGCACTGCACTGTACTGTATTGTACTCAATTGTATTGTATTGTATTGTATTGTATTATATTTGTTTGTATTATTGTATTATTGTATTTGTTTTGCTATTGTACTGTTCTGACCTGTAATGTACTGTACTCAATTGTATTGTATTGTATTGTATTGTATTGTACTGGGCTAAACTGTAATGTACTGTACTGTACTCAATTGCATTGTAATGTACTGTATTGTATTGTAATATTCTCAGAGTCCTACCTCTGTCAGCTCCCAATCTTGTCCTTCATCTGAGCATCCTGTGAGACAAAGGTGCACAATAACAATAAAGTTTCTTCACAAAGCACAAAGGAATTGCTATTATTATGTCGCTCTTTACTATATATATATATATATATTTTTTTTTTTTTTTTTGTATGTTTGTTTTGCTTTTCCAGATATGATCATACTCCATAAGAGCAGATGCTCGTACTACCTTTTACATCTCTTTGGTTCACTTTATTTATGTTTTTCTTGTTTCTGATCAAATGGTACCTGTGTCTTCCTCTGCATGGCTGCTGTCAGAGGAAGTGATGCTGGTGTTGTCATCTTGATCATTGGAATCATTGTTCTCCACTTGATCCTCTTCCTCCTCCTCTTCTGGCTCACGGTCACTCTCAGAAGACAGACCACTCAGAATTGGAGCACTATACACCTCCCGCCTACAGTAAAATAGTGAGAAAGTCAAATTATTCTGTGAGCATTAGCATGTAAATGAGTTCTTAATCGTCAGCTCGGAGTTTCTTGGTGAATGTTGTGAATTTGCAGTTGTGGGTCATCACCTGATTCTTGGGGCTTTGCAGGGTGGCGTGTTTGGGCTTTGCTGGAGTTGGTACAACCTCTCTCTCATGGTGATTGTCAGCTCTGGAGCAAGTCGCCACACAAAGATACAACTGAAATAGAAAAGCACACAAGAAATACATTTTTAAGATTTAATCTCAAAGAATACATACATGCATACAAGAAAGAAGGAAAGAAAGAAAGAAAGAAAACCTTTTTAAGAGCAGGGCAGCCTGAGAGAACTTCGAGGTATTAGGTGGTACTAATCATGCAAATCCAACTTTGGGGGCATTACAATTGTTTTTTTTCCTTTTGTTTGTTTTGAATTTTACAGTAAAATCCAAAATACGATCTAAAATCAGATGATTTTAGTAAATGGCTGCAAGTTATCAGCTGTCTCAAGTTGTTAGACTGCTGCTACAAGCCATTTTTAATAGCCATAAGGCTGTTGGGCAGGTGCATGACCAATAATAATCCATGTTAATTCCAGTTCCAATACAGGACAGCCTCTTACCTGTCTCCTGATACAGAGATCAAGTGCTTGCAGTCATTGGTAAACTTCATGCCAGTGACAATTTCTGCAAAAAAAAAATATATATTTGGCTTGTGGCATGCAGTTGTTTTCCTTCTGTTATGCAAGTGTACTCAAACCATGCTCAGTTTGATTACATGAAAACATGTTATTTTTATTTTTTATATTTTTACCAGAATGACCAAACATTGTGGCGACACACTCGCCGGTGTAGAAGTCAAAGATGCTGATGTTTTTATCAGAGCAGCTGGTAGCCACATATTGACCCGAAGGATCGATCTGAACCTGTCGGAATAAATACAGTGGTGTTCTTTAGTTGCTGAAGTGTATATTTAGATATGAAAAGGTCTCAGGAGTGTTGATTGTGGAGGCACATGTTACCCTGAGCAGACTGCCATCTTCACTCAGAGAGCCTTTGTAGAGCTTTTTCTGTTTCCCACTACTGATGTTAAAAACCCTGCATTGAGAAAAGAAACATCAAGAAAATTGCTTCAAACTGCTATCTTGCTGAACTTTCAGAAAAACACACACACACGCCTACACACTCACCTGATGCAGCGGTCCTGACAGCCTACAGCTGCGTACTTGCAGGTGGCGTCAACCCCCATGTCATAAAGTGTGGTTTTCCTCACCATGTGGTGAGTACGCCTGAACTCAGTTCCTCTGTCAGTCTGCAAAACAGAACGTTACACTGCAGGCGTTATACAGAGGGGCGCTAATTAAAATACAGATTGCTTTTACAGTAGCTTACAATTATGTTTTACATATAATAAATATTAGAGAGATTTAATTTATTTGATAAATTTATCATCAACTATCTTAGTATCCCTTTAAATGCCAAAGTTTGACAGTTTGCTTGCTTAAATAATTCTCAATGTTAAAACAATGGTAATAGAAAAAATAATTTGGCATTAATCATGCCATCAGGAGCACGTTTGAAAATTTAGTTCAGTTTAGTTATCAGTAATCTTTCCAGGGTTGTTGAGTACATAACAAAGTCACAACATACAGCTCATAAATACTGCAGAAAAGTGCGACATGTCAGATTCTAGCATGTTTAATGTTCAGGTTATTGACAGTATAATTAAGAAAAGATCGAAGATTTGCTTGTTTGTGCTGCCAGGAGAAAACTTCTTCCATCTGAAAAGAGTATGACAGCATAGTTTGGGTTTGCAAAGTTGCATCCAAACAGAGTGCAAGGCATCTTGAACAATATCTTTCAGTGAAATGAGAAGAAAGTTGTTTGATTATAATCTATTACATCTCATTTGTAAAAAAAAAAAAACAAAAGAAAGAAAAAGAAAAAAAGAAAAATCACATCATATCAGCACACACACTGCATCAATTGTCAAGCAGGGTGACGGAGGGGTGATAATGTGGGTTTGTTTTGCAGTCAGAGGTCTAGTATCTCTAGAAAAGTAAAAATTTAGCATTAAAAATGTGTTTGTCCTTTTTTCCATGTCTGTATAAATATAACCTACTGTACATAAAATATAACCAAAAGTAGAATATGTTCCGACACTGTTACATGTTTGTTACTGTCGATTTCATTTGAAAAATGAATTTCCTTCATTTTACACAACTAGTTTATATAAGTCAACTGTACACTCACATTGTATACTAACATCTTACCTTGTAACAGCACCAGATGATCAGCAACGTTATTAAACATGGCTTCTTTTCCAACTTTTGAATCCAATTTTGGCTCAAGTCACGTCAATTAAACATAATTACTAGTTACTGATTCGAGGAAACAGACTATGTTGAGGTTGCATGCTGCAACCCGAACAACACTTTACATTTTCAATTCCTCATCTAGAATCTGTGCATAGGCACGCTTAAAGGTGTGCTCACATTTACACACATTCCTGAGCACAAGTTGGTAAATTCCTCACATTTTGTGAAAACATTCTTGGATGCTCATTGTGCACATTGTGCATGGTTGATAAATAGATTCCAAATTCCTTACATACATAAATATCCATATGACTGCATTTACTGATATGGTTCTCAAGAGCAACGTTGACATAAATAAGAGTTGCAGACAGTTGAATAAATTCACTAAGAAAGGTTTTTCCCTCTGTTCATGTTTTCTAAAGTGTGGCGGAATGCATAGACCTTGGTAGGTCTGAATCATAGTTTTTATGTTAAGACCATAGAAACTCGCCATCTATGTGGCATCATCATCAAATATCATCCTCATTTAGTAGACATGGTTGGACAACTACAGTTCATTTATGGTCCTTGAAAAGCAACCCAGAAGATGCTCATTTATGCTCCAAGTTCAAACCAATCAGAATAACCTTTGAGCACGAGTGCAGCTGCTGTGGTGAAGTTTTACAAACAAGGCTAACAAGCCATTGTTTATTGTGCTCGACAAAACTCCAAATCCAAGCAGGAGCCTGATTTAGGACTCAAGTTTGAGAGGAATTCTGCAACTTATGCAACTCAGCCTGAGCACAAATAAGCCCCTGTAACCACAAGCAATCTCGTAGGAAAGAACGGAGCATGATGCCTTGTAAAATGTTCCTTCTCATGTACAAAACCTACTTTTAAAGTTGCACTGAGCAGTGAGTCTTAAATTGGACGAAGCTATAAAGATTTTTAAAGTGGCAAGGAATGCTACAAGATTAGATCCAGTTTTTTGGATCTAAGGAATTTTTAGTGTCCCCAGAAGGCTTTTATAGACTTTATAAAAGGAAAAACAAATTTTTCTAAACCCCTTTTTATTTTTATTTTTTTTACTTTGGTTTTGATTTACTCAACAGTTTGGACATAATTTCACTGTAAGCAGGCCTCAGCTTCAATTTCGTCACTTTTTGTGCATTTATGGCATATGAAACACATGTAATGGACATTTCTCAGATGTTACCTTATGCGCTGTGTGGAAGTAGATGCTTTTGTCTGCTCCACAGCTGATCATCCTCAACTTATTGTCATTGGCTAAAAAAAAAAGCAAACAAAAAAACCCCAAAAATTAATAATCAATTTTTTTTTTTTAATACTGACGAATTCCAAAAACTAAGGGCAAAGGGAAACAGACAGCCAGCTATATCTTATCAAATCACTACTACTTGTGTTTAATGGTAATTTACAGAACCACGCAAAAGTCCAAAAATAGTATAATACAGGGACTTTCAAATCATAGACTAAATTAGAAATCAGCAACAGCAACTTAACTGATTAAAAGAGAGTAAACAAAGTGTAACATAAAAAGCTTTGCTCAATTAATACTAGCTGAAATTACAATGACAAGCATCTAGTTATTAATTATCTAAGCAAGCAAATAAAAAGAGGGGCTTTGCATGGGACTGAGTGGAGATGATAGCAGGGATTAGAAAAAGATTAGCTGTCAGATGTCTGCAGCATCTCAAGTGACTAACCAGCAAAGCGGACGGCTGTTATGGATGAAGAGTGCTGGTCGAGCGTCTGCACCAGACTGTAGTCATTATCTGCATCCAGGACGTGGATCAGACGGTCCCTGCTGGCAGTGGCCAACAGCTTCAGACCTGACAGTGATAAAGAAGACCATGTGAATTCACAGCTAACACACAGATTTTCTTGAAGCACAATAGATATATAGTCATTACACACATGCTAACCTGTTTCTGGTTTGCTGTATTCGAGACAGAGGATCTCAGCATCATGGGCGTCCACTTTCAGAATCTCCTCCGTGCTGCTGAGGTCATGAACCCTGTGCAACACAAGCTCACATTTTGTAAAGAGGGTCACCTGACTCAGTCATCTGTCTCTGTTTCAGGCTTCTTCCATTACCTCAGCATCCCGTTGCGATCCCCAGATGCCAGGTGTTTGCCGTCTGGACTGACACAGATGGTCCTGATGCCTGTCCTGATTTCTGCTGTCTGTGCATCCCCTGATTTGTCTGCGTTCACATTTGTTGTAGATTCAGGATCCAGCAGGGTGCTGGTGATGTTCCCATCTATGTAGATTATATTCAAGAGATCCTGCAAAGCAGCAGAAGAAAGAATGTGTACTTGAATTGTCAATAGTTTGTCTTTTTTTGCTAAAGAAAAAATAAAAATATGATGCTTTAGCTCCATCTCACATTGCTGAGGATATTCTGAGAATGAACATGAGTTTGTGTCCAGTCATCTGTGCTCCACAGTCTTATGGTGTTGTCAGCTGAACAAGTCAGGAATGTGCCTGATGACAGGCCAGCGACAAATTCTCCGGGAACATCTGGAAACATCTGAGGAAGGAGGATCAGTTCAGGGAAAAGTTATCACATTTGGCAAAGCATTATGGATTTACAACATGAAAGCCAGCCAGCAGTCAGTTAACTTAGCACCAAGCAGACTCCTGAGTGTGTTAACATCTTCTGAAAATCAGGCCATTGGAAGTCAGCTCATCCTCTACTTATCTCAGTAAGAAAAACATTTCACAAAACACCCTCTCTGGTTCCTGAAGCTTAAAAATCTTCATTCTTCGCTGCACCTTTCCCACTGAACTATTTGTACAATTCAATTTTATTATACTTTATTTACATTCTTTCATTTTTTTCAAATAAGAAATCAAACATTTTAACAAATCCATCAAAGCAAAATTATAAACTCAGTACACATCTTTAACCATCACAAATTACAATTATAATGTTAAGCCAGCCTCTTTCCAACTCTAATCTTCTGTAGTTAATGGTTTGCCTAAAGAATCCCAGCTCTGAAAATGGTCTGGGACGGATTAATTCCCATGGTGTTGCAGAGATCTTTCACTTAATCATTCAATCTTCTACAGTATATTGTTGCTGAGTCCTTACTGAGGCGGTGTGATTTGAAGTGCACTGCATGTGTTCTGCCTCTTAACAAGGTTTTACACAATCGCTTCCTGCTGTGGGGGCTTACCTCCAGGTCCCAGACACAGGCAGCGTGGAAGAGGGCAGAGTTCACCTTCCCTACCCTGTGCACATCTCTTGCATCCCACACATACAAGCTGTGATCATTGTACACACAGCTGAGCCAGCGGCTGACAGGGTCGAATGTAATGGCAATTGCATCTGGGTAACGGGCGTCTGCCTTGGTGTTAAAAAGGTGGCTGAATGGGGAAAAGATTTGTTAATATGGAGCAACAAAGACGGGAACGTGTTTAAACTCAATCCTTCTTAAAGAAAAAGAAAAATTAAGGGAGATTTAGTCTGCACTGAAACCACTTCAGACAGGTAGCTCTATTAATAGCCGTAGATCTGATCCTGCAATGGATCACTGCCAAGAAAAAAGCCACGTTCCTCTCCAGCTCCTCCTCACCTGGCCTCTGTGACGGCAGAGACGTCAGAGCCGAGCGGGTGTGGCTGTGGAAGCGTGCAGACGAAGTGCAGGTCAGCAGCACTGAAAGCTCGCACCATCCCATCAGCACAGCCACAGAAGATCATATCTTCAGACAGACACAAAGTCTGGGCCATTTCAGTCTGCAAGGCGAGGCGTGACAAGAACATCAACCCATTTCACAGCTCTTAATAAAACATTCATAATACCGCGATGGTTAAAGAAAAAAAGATTAAATTAATTTCAGATTCTGCAAATATTACAGAGTAGTTTGGGTAAGTTTAAGTGACAGAGGAATATAAAAGCCTCCTTGCTGGAATTCTTCCAGATAAATCCTGTACTCGTCCCTTCTGCCAATTCGTCGTTGATCTTCTGGCAGCAGGGCCAGCACACAAGCAAGTAAGCATCACAGATGGATACTAATCTATAGCATTACTGGCTGTAAAGCAGAACCACAATAAGGAAAAGATGAATGACGAAGAAGCTTAAATCAGACGTGTAACCTAAAAACATTTTATGACTGATAATAAGTCCAAACTCATCTCCACTGATGTTGGAAACATCTCTGTCACTCACCCGTAGATCCACCCACTTGTCCAGCATCCTTTTGCTGTTAAACTCGCACAGCAGCCCAGAGGAGGTTATGCAGAAGGTGCTGTCAGATTTACTACCATGCCCACAAGCCACATCGCAGAAGAAGTTGTTCCTCAGCTCTCCCAGTAGCCCAGAACGGCCCAGCAGAGGAACAGGAGCGCTGGCCTGCGTACCAGAAAGAGGTGAGGGTTAGCTGGTAAATCTCAAGCGGTTACAGCAGGACCTTTGTTTTTAATGGTTCTAAACGCCACCGAAGCAAAAAGACTTGCTGTTTACATGAGCGGCACAAACTTTATGAAGCCACATCTGCAGCATCCCTCCATACCTTGCTGGCCTTGCAGTGGTCCAGATACCAGAACCGGACGTGCCGGTTCCCAACAGTGACAAAGTAGGAGCTGTCCTCAGAGAAAGAGACACCTGTCACTTTACTAGACACTTTGTTAGCGGCCACAATAACATCTTTCTGCAAGAGAACAACACAAACAACAGCCTGATCAATCAACCAACCAATCAATCGTACTTTCTTTAGCTAGCACGTTTTCAAGTTAAACTATCTATGAATCAAACTAAGTGGAAGGGATTGCTAAATCTAGATGTGGATAATTAGTTATTCATATGTGTTAGCAACCAGTTAGCTTAGCATTTTAGCTCATAGACACTGAGACCAGAGGTCTCCGGCCTAAAACTGTAGTTCCCTCAAACTCTTGAAGACCTAACACAGATTTTTAAATTCTGCAGTCTTTTGCCACATCAGCCTTACAGAGCAAGTAAATATTTGCTCATAACTTAGCATAAGCATTGCTTAATTATTTCTCTCTATGATAATACCAGTTAGTGTTGCATCATACATAATTAGAATGTCTAATCAGTCACCATAACAACGAGGCATAACTTTCATGATCATACATTTGTGCAATGAGCAACACAGTTAAACGCTCCTCCCAAAAAATGTGGCAAAATCCTCTGCAACTTTCTCCTGTTGGTATTCACTCTTGTTTTGAGATTCAAGTGCTGCACGGTGTCACAGACTGACACAGACTGATGATAGATAAACTGACATATCAGAAAGAGATTCAATAGTGAGCCAATAGTGAACCCATATCTCTAGAGTCTAGAAGCTAACCCATCATCCAGGATGACAACTCTGTCGTCCACAGAGCAAGGAGTACCTTCAGAAGTTAGGATTGAAAAGGATCTGCCATGAATTCAGGCTTCAACCCAAATGAATGCTTGTGAGATCAGCAGGGGAGTGCTGTACTTGGCCAACAAAACCATGCTGGTTGCCCTTCAACAACTCCTGACTGAGAACTGGGATTTCGTCCCCAGGTAAAATGTCATCAGGCTGATGACCAGTATGAGGAAGAGGTGCCAGGATGTTGTGGCTGTGTACTGAGCTTCCACACATCATGTAAAAATGGTCAAATATGTTTTTTCTCTCCTTTTTTTGCCTTTTCAAAGTGGGATAATGTATTTTTCCAGTCCTGCAGGAAACTCAAAGCAAGTATGAAAAACAAAAAAAGAATATTGCAAGAATTTTGGAAGAAACCTCAAATGTTTAGTTGTGCTGCTCATTCCACAGACATATGAGCCTTATAAGTCATCCGGTCATATAAATGTGACTAATCAAGCTTTCAAGACATGTATTATACACCCCCAACTGTTATTAATAAAGGGGAGAAATCCTCAACCAAACACACTTTTCCTTATCTTTTTGTTTTGTGCTTATATTTCTATATTTGTTTATAATATTTTACAACCTCTAAATTTGCTCAATAACAGATTAAAAAGTAAAAATCAGATTTTTCTGCAAAAGTCCTAAAAAAAAAACAAGTTGAACAAACAGTTTTCAATCTGTATCTGCTTTTCACATGACAAAGGAAAAACATCAGCAAGTAGACCTTTTAAAAAAAACTTGGCATAGAGACAAACCTTCCATGCCCAGACGTTCACCATCATGTCATACTGGTTTCCCACGCTGACTATGTATTTTCCATTGGGAGAAAAAGCAACACAGGAGATGCCATATTTGTGCTTCTGCAGCTCTGCCACCTGCCTTCGCTCTGCAACATCCCACAGCCTCACTGCTGGCAGGTGACCGCTCTGATGATGAGGAAAAAGAGATTAAAGGTGAAAAAGTGAACTGGGAAGAGATTGTGTGCCCTCCTACATGTTTGATCTATGATGTGCATCGTATTTTGTGTCCAGAATAGATATCTACTGGAACAGGCAACAGAAAGGACAGTAATCACTTGTCCTTCTAGTCTACTGTAAACAGTTATCCTCAGGCTTGCGCTCATTATACCTTCCTCATGATCAAAAGGTCAGCCGGCTATTTGTGTAGCTTCTTATTATAATTTGCATAGGGGGATATTTCATAGCCTTCAGTCACTGAGGAAGAGGATGGGCAGTCTGAAGGACAGCAAATATGAATGTCTAGGAAGCAAAAGCTGAGTTTAAAAGTTAGAAGCCAAGACAAATTTAACATGAGTCCAAAGAGATAGCAGACATGCTATCAGCCTGTCCCTGTATGCAAATCAGACAGCATTTTTAATGAATGAGTGTGTTTGAGGGGGATCAGATAATTCACTCAGGAATATCTTCAACCATTTAAAGGCTTAAATGAAATCCTCTAACAGAGCTGCGATGTTCTTAGCTTTGATCACAGAGCACAGCAGGTACACAGAGAACTTTGATATTCCTGGTAGCCAATCCATCTGAAAAACTGCCATGTGTATCTGTAGATTTCCCAATAAAAGTTTGAACCAGTTTCATCCCTTCAAGCATATCTGAATGGAGGCCACAAACTTTGGCATTCAGCTAGTGTGTTTAGTTTTTTAAACTTTCCTCCCCACAGTCACGGCAACCACTGTGCACCCAGAGAAGTCTTTAATCGGCTTTGATTGGCTGGGTCGGATTATGGTAGAGTGTTGTGTCGAGGTCCGTGGTGTAACTACAACAAAACTGAGTAAAGGCGCTTCACTGACAAGACATGTGAGGCTGTGACACAACAAAATTTGGACGCATTAAAGGGTGAGGGTGCAACATGCTGAGAACACAAGGAGACTCCTTAAGTCTCTTAAAAATCAGCGTTCCACAAGAAGCACAACATGCTAAGTCCTCCTGATCCTGCAGATACCTGCAGCCTTAGAGTATATTTTAATCTAATTGGCTAAATGCTTCTGCAAAACAGGTAAATATTTATCAATGTGATCACAAATCTACTATCATATTTACCTTATAAAAAAGAAAATCCTCAGAAGAGGTACAAAGAATAGAAAGAATAGGAGTTTGGACTCTCACCTCTCCTGTCACCAAGTACTTTCCATCAGGCGAGAAGGAGAGAGCTGTGATAGTTTTTCTGTTAGTGACACAGACAGAGAATAGGGTCTCAGTATTAACTCTGAATTTCATTGTGCTCTGTTTTAACGTAGATGTGTAAATCACTTGCCTTGATGTGTTGATGATGTGGAACTGTCTGTTCTTTTTGGGGTTTAGCAAGACCACCACACATCTATAGAAAGAAAAGGAAACCTTATGATAACAAAGAAAGGAAAACATGTCTAGAAACTAAAAAGAAAATGTACTTCAGTAAAATGTACTGCAGTAACAATTGAATGTAGGAGGAAATGTTCCATTTTGTGATTATGGCTTTTAAGGTTTTGAATTTTTATTGAACAGAGGGGCTGGGGTCTGTCAGTTGAGTAGTTTTATTACTAGTATTGACTATTGGTGATCATATAGATTTTTAACCAATATTTGGAGTTCATACACATTTGCATTAAAAAAATTATAGAAATCATAGTCACAGTATAAACAAGGCTAGCAAAATTAGTTATGAGATGATTAATGTGAATAAAGACACAAAGTTCTAATACAGAAATCTGTTTTCAGATTTCACATTCACTTTTATTGAAAATGAAACTCAAAGAGATGTTCTAGTGAAAATAGATACAATATTTGAAGCAGAGATGCTTACATACTGCTCATTTGATCCTTAAAAATAAATCCTCATGTAAAAGGAGCAAATTGATAAAAAGTTTCAAATGAGTAGAGCGTAATTAAAAGTACAATATGTCGACTGAAAAGCTGTGGGATGGAAGCATAAATCAGCAAAAAAATGGAAACACAGTGCTCAAGTGAAGTAGTATAGTTCAAAGCTGAACTTGGAATCACTGACCTCTAAAACATTTTTGCTGATATGCTGGCTTTTTTGACCAGAGGTATAAGATTTTATATAGGTAGATTAAAAGCAAACATGTGATTTAAAAAGTTCAGGAACCTCCCTGGACTTTTTAACTATAAAAATCACAAATAATGGATGAGAGAATCAACTGATACGGTCTAAATGCTGAGCTCTCACTGATATTTCAACTTTATTTAGCATTAAGTACATTAAGTACAGCTGCTGGTGTAAAAATACTGCACTTTTTGACACTTGAGTGGCAGCTTTTAATAATTCATAATTTGCATACAATATTACATGGGAATAAAGAGATTTACTCGTTTCAATATAGTTACAATTATCTTCAAATTCAAAACTATTAAAATGATTAATAAAGGAAGATTGTAATAAAAATGTCTTTAGAGAGTGTAAACTTCTTTTATAAAAACTGGTCAAGACAATATTGAGATTGTGTGAAATTTTAGGAAATATAGTGAATAATTTGGAAACAAGCTTTATATTTTCCAAGTCTAAACAACACCTTGTGAGGCACTTGCATTAAAATGACTGTTACGGGGTTGCACAATGACAAGTTTACAATTTGAGTGCTTTACAATGAAAATTCCCAAATTTCAGGGGGCATAAATATATAATAAATCAACATTTTTAAGTTAAAATTTTTTTAAACATAATAGGCGATAGCAATTTCCATTCTGAGAGCCAATGAAGCTACAAATGTTTCAAAATTGTGATTTTTTTTTTTTTTTACAGGAAAAGGCATGCTATTGTGCAATTAAATAACACACATGTATTCATTTCTAACCATTGCTTTAGAAGGGCGGGTGGAAGGTTTTGTTACCTTTAAAGTTAGCTAGGCTAACCAAAGCAGGATTTATTATTTAAAAAGAAAATAGTAAAAATTCGTAATTAAGGCTAAAATTAGCTATTTAAGCCATTAAAATGCTAATATACAATTTTTGCATTTTAAAGACTTACAGTCCTCAAGATGCTTTAGTCTTTAGTATCAAAAAGAGTTTTATTTTTAAAGAAATAGAAACTAATGTGCAATGCTTTGGGTAACTTTAGTGCAGGGGTCACCAACTCCAGTCCTTGAGGGCTACCATCTTGCAGGTTTTAGTGTTTCCCTTGTACAACACATTTGATCCAAGTGAAAAGGTTCTCCAATAACTTGTTGTCATCTTCTGCACCTGCCTGTTAATGAGCCATTGGTTTGGGTCAGGTGTGTTGTACCTGGAAAACAATAAAACCTGCAGGATGGTAGCCCTTCAGGACCGGAGTTGGTGACCCCTGCTTTAGTGCATCTATACAGGGTGGTGTTGATTTATTAGAAAAATTAAAAGCTGAATTCCAACATCTGGAAAGGATTTACATTCATTCATTCATTCATTCATTTTCCGAACCGCTTATTCCAATTCAGGGTCGCGGGGAAGCTGGAGCCTGTCCCAGCTGGCTTTGGGCGACAGGCAGGGTACACCCTGGACAGCTCGCCAGTCCATCGCAGGGCGGATTTACAAAACAAAAATTAAAATGTGCAAAACCAATATGTTGGACGGATTAATACGGAACATTTGGTCAAAATGTTTGTAATAATACATGAGGGTGAAACCACTTCTTTTTCTAAAAAAGAAAACAAACCCCAAAAGAGACTGAATGATTTTTAACTTTTGCCTTTCAAACACTCTCGATGTAAATGTTCTCATTTTGCATATTCAAATCACGTAACAGTTTCCTGTCAAGAAAACTTCCTCCTTGCACTTTGTCAACTTAAAGCTCACAGATTTGTGGTCCACCTGTTGCTGAACTGTTTGTTCTTGAGTTCTGTGCCAGGAAAAAACATTCCTTCTACCAAAGCTTGTAAAGATTTAAACTAGGACAGCAGGTGGATTGCCAGCCAGACGTAATGCACAACTAAGGAAGTATAAAGCTTGCTAAACGATGACACACGCAATGATATTTACCAAATGTACGTAATGCCTGAAAATACTGTACACACTTCTCATTCAAACATGAGTTAGGAAAATTATAAACAGCCCTCAGTCTTGTGTTTTTCGACTATTGATCCTCTTAATATTAATACAGCTTTGTTAGAAGATTTGAAAGCACAAAAGCAGCTCAAGCATCGGGATTGTATTACAGCCTAGCAGGACCCACTGTGCTTGTTATTAAATTATGCCAGCACCCCAGTGGTGCTGCTGCAGGTCTTGAGCACCATTGCTGTAGATATATTCTACAGTAAGTTAGCACAGTTAGTGTTGCTGTTTGCACAGATTAATAATATTACACAATGCTCTGCAGCTCACTACATCACAGAGAGAAGCAAAAAAAAAAAAAAAAGCTTCCCTGAGGACAGGATGAAAGAAAAAAGATTTGCAGTTTCTCTGATGAGGAAGCCCACAGAGCTCCCCTCCTTAGTTCCTCTGAGATAGTGCACAGATAAGTCTCACACAGAGAAATTCGCTCACTAAACTGTCAGCAGGAGGTAGCTATGATAAGGGGCCAGGAGTGTGTGAAGTGCTGATAAAGTCACAGGACAGATGATGTGATAATGATGCATAAATGGTCTCATTCATCTTACCCTGCAGGATAGGCCACAAGTCCAGATCGGGGATCGCAGGCCAGTCCGCAGTTTCCAGACGCGGTGATGCCCAGCACCTTTTCCAATGTCACCTGTAGGAACACAACCCGGGGATTTACTCAGGATTTTATCACAGAAAAAAGGGGGAAAAATAAGTTGGTCAACAGACAGAAAAACAATCAGAAGTGGCAGAACACTTATCAGTGAATTAAACACTAGTTATTCTGTTGACACACACTGGCACAAAATACTCTCTGGAGTTCATATAACATGCAGTGTAACACTTCCCAGACATCTCAGCTAAAAGAAAAACTTAAATGTGACAGCTGGTTTGCCAAGTCTGTCTGTCTGAGGAATTATAAAACAGCTGCTGGGGTTATATTAGAAAAGGATGAATGTAGTTGAGTCTGTGGTGTCCTACTAACACACATGCATCATAATGGCTAACAATGACAGCTCGAATAAGATTAGAAAGATGTCCTAATAAGATTCAGAGTCTCTGAATCTGATTTTTTTTTTCCCCTTTTTTTTTTATTTCTACGTGTTCATAGGGAAGTTATAAATCGAGGAAGTAAACTGAATTGGAGTTTGTAGCAACTGAATTTTTTTATGTTTATCACTTTGTTTTATGATTTATTATACACTAAGTATCAGTAAAATATTTGGACTACATTATCAGTCATAAAATGCAAGATCACGGGATTTGTTTGTTTGTTTAAAGTTATTTTACGAAGATAAAATGTTCTTCGTGATGGTGGACGTCTGGGCATGGAAGGTTTGTCTATGCAAAGTTTTTTTTTTTTTTTTTAAAAGGTCTATGTTCTTCATTTTTCATGTGAAAACTGTTTGGTCAAATTGTTCTTTTGTTTTTGTTTTTGTTTTTTTTAGCGTTTTTGCAGAAGAAATCAGATGTTTACTTTTTAATCTATTATTGAGCTAATATTAAAGGAGTTCCTACCTTGCTGGAGAGCTTTTCTTTGCTGTTCTTCTTGTTCTTGACTGATGGCGAGCGCAACAAATTCCTAATGCGACTTTTAATGGTGAATCCATCGCCCGGCATTTTGAATTCAGACTTTAGGCACCAACAGGAGGACTGCTGTCCGTCCACTGAGACAGATACCCCCCCCCAAAGCAGCCGCGCGTGGCACGCTGGCTGACCAACTGATCCTCCTCCCTTCACCAAAACCTCCTACAGAGACTAACTACACATGCTTTTACAAAGTCGGACAGCTCTTCTGCTGCTGGGACATGTGGACACTAATCTCTTGAGTGGGTTTAGTGCTGTCCTCCTCTGCAGTGGCCGCCCTGTCGCCTCGCATCAAGCAGCGCACTCCGCACGCGCTCCTGCTGCGCCGCTGCAACTTCTGCGCCAACAAGGAAAGAAAACATGGACCTGGCATGTCACCCAGTGCTTAAATCTGAACGTGCGCGGGTCTCATGATTGCATCAATGATTGCTTTTGTTTGTGTTGTGGCATCTGATTTAATTGGAGGGGGGGGGGGTTGGGTCTCCTGGTGCCATATCTGTGATTTTGTGACAGAGGTGCTGTTTCCTCGGAGGTTTCGATTTGTTTTTAATGGGCAAATTTGCCTTTGTAAAAACAATTTGGAGATTATTCACGCGAGTTTGCACATGGACTGTTCCAGTGCGCGTGATCGTCGCCCTTCATCTATTACAGGAAATAAAGAGGCAGCGACACCGTTTAAAAGCCAGCATCGGAGACTGTGTGTGTGTGTGTGTGTGTTTGTGTCAATTAGTGCGCATGGTGTGAGTAATTCACAAATCTGTGAAAGCATCATACATGCACAATGGCGTAGGCCTTGTGTTTGACACTCACAGGAGCCTGGGTCTGGTCAACTGTCTGATAACACAAACAGCTCAAGACACAGAAGCAGTTCAATACATTTAGTCTTTTAGACATTAAATTGAAATCAAACATCAGAATAGGAGAGAATGAAAGGGGATCAGGGGGCTTTGAACAGCCCCAGACAGGTTGGTTTCAGAAACTACAGATCTGCTAGGATGTTCATACACAGCCATCTCAATGGTGTGGTGTCATTCCAGTCTGCTAACAGAAAACTGAATGTATAATTCCCACAGGTTCACTAAAACTGGACGGTCAAAGACAGGAAGAAAGTGTAGATCCATCCTGCCTTGTAACAGGTCAGGCTCCTGTTGGTGGTGTATATTTTCTTGGTACACATTGGGACCTTTAATTCCAACTGAGCTTATTTAAATACCTGAGTTTTGTTGCTGACCATGTCCATCCCCCTTGGGACCACCGTGTCCCATCTTCTGATGGCTATTATCCTACTTCCAGCAGGGTAACACATTACGCCACAAAGCTCAGATCATTGCCAGCTGGTTCCCTGCACATGAAAATGAGTTTACTGCTCTCCAATGGCTTCCAGTCACCAGATGTCAATTCAATAGAGCAGCATTGGGATGTAGTGGATGAGATTCTCTTCATGGATGTTCAGCAGAAAAATGTGCAGCAACTGTGTGATTCTATCAGGGATGAAATTTGGAACCAGAGAGTTGTACCTAATAAATTGGAAGATTAATCACAAACAATAAGAGCCCAGATAATGAAATGGCCTGCCTTTATTCAGATCTTTCATCCACTGGAAAACATCCAGAGCAGAGAGCAAAGAAAACTGCTCAAATTCATTAGCAGCTGAAATTCTGTAAAAGATTAGAACACTTTCAAACTATCCTCGCCTTACCTGTATGAAAACATGCCCATGAGATCAATAAATGAGCCATTTATTTTAAATTTATTCCACAAGCAAGATTTTTTTTGCACTTTGCTAATGCATCATTTGTACCATCAGTGCTGCACTACTTGTAGTCTACAGAATCATAAAAGATCAAAATGCTAAATTTAATTTTAGTGGTCCATTATTACAAATTATGCATGCTGTGTTGGCTTTATGACGCAACTAGAATTGAATAAATCGATAGATAACAAAGAAAGACAAAATAAACTAAGTGTTATTGTTGCACAGGAAAATCACATGAGCTTAAAATAGATTCCTTCATTTTTAACCCCTATTTTTTTTTTTAGATAAAACGTACCCAAAAAACAGAAAAGATGGGGAAAAAAATAGCTTTATTTCTGAGCAATAAATGGGCATCATCATTTCATTGTATCGTTTTTAAACATGTAATCCAAATCAAAATTTATCTGACTGAAGTTGACAACCAGTGTTTGAAAATCGTTCACAAAGGATAATGTATTGCATATAAAAGAACAAGACACAGCAAATTTAAAGTGCAACTAAAGATGATTTTAAATGAATTACTACAAAAAAAGAGATCAGTTTAGTTCTTAAAAAAACTAATTGAAGCACTCGATGATTAAGTCTATTCAGGACAGACATTTAACAAACTAGGTTTATGGATCTGAACACATTAATTCTCTTTTTGCATAAGAATGATCACAAACTGAGTTCAAGTGTGACATAATTTCAGTAAATGTCAGAAACACATTTAAAAAAAACAAAAAGCAAACATGAAAGTTGGCATTCAGAGGCGATATTTCATCTTAGAGAGCGGCCGTATCAAGCCTTAGAGCTGCAGACACCAGTCTTCACCCATACATTCAGCAGGTCACTTAATGCTACGTCATCACCTGCCTTTGTCCACAGCAGGAAAGACGTTCATTGATTTTCAGAAAAAAAAAAAAGCAGCACTTATGTATTTGACTGCAGCCTGGTCCTTTGGCTAATGAGACAGGCACATTTGGTTAAGCGGTCCATCATGGTTGAGTTAACACCAACAAACTGCGAACAAAAATGGCTACAAGATCCCACTGTGGGGATGATATCTCATGTTTTCGTCGTCTCAGGGAGGTGTAAGATGACTGAGATCAAACAAATCTGTTCATCACTCAGACTCCAAATCAGGTTCCAGTTCCTTTTCAACATCTATCCAGGAGCGTTTCTTTGCGCTGGGGAAGTCCTTTCCGAGAGAACCGCGTGTTAACGGTCGCGATGCGGCGGCTTCTGCAGGCGAGTTTCTTGAATCAGGGTTTTTTAAACTGTTAACAGAAAATCTGACCAAGCTGTCCTTGTCTGACGAAGATGAACTTCTAGCTGCTCGCTTTACTGGAGGACTTTGCAGTGTTGCCGATTTAGATTTTGGAGGTCTTCCTCGGCGCCGTTTGACCACCACAGGGTTAGAAACTACTTCGCTGGCCATTTTGGGGATGTTATCTGCTGGCATCTTGGTCGTGTCTGCAGAGTTTTCATCACTTTGTCTCTTGTTGATGAGCGAGGACATTTTAAGGCCAATAAAGCTCTTTTTATTTTCTACCTTGGCTGGCTTTTTAACAGCAGAAGGAACTCCTAACTTTGAAATCCAGGTCCTGGAGGAGCGGTTAACATGGGAACTAGAATCACGACTGGACTCGGAGGAGGGATACAGCTTCACAGGGTTAAAGCACAAATGTGCAGAGGATGGGACAGAGTTCATACCAACTGTGTCTTTGTTGTTGTCTATAGCTTTGAGATCCAATGAAGGCAAGATGATTGACTGTTTGAGGAAGGCAAGCTGGGGAAGGGGGGCGATGGTACTTGAAGCTTTGGGAGAATCCGTAGACGTGTTTTCCGAAGCATGGCTGGGTTCTGAATTGGGAGGCTGGTCAGACGCAGAGATATTCAACTCTGCACATTTAGCGTCCACGTCGGAAGGCTGCGTTATAGCCGGAGAGCTAAGCTCATCTTCTCCTTTCTCTTGGGGTTGCATGACCATGAGCGCATAGAAGCCACAGCTAACTGTGAGATGAAAAGAAATATGTAATTAACAATGCTGAAAAAACAAGCTGAGCATTAAGACAATACAAGTAGATTTCTGTTAGCTTACTTGGTTTTAGAGATGAAGGAAGTATGATCCTGCCTGTTTTGGAACGAATCAAAGGATAAGGAGGGAGGGGCAGAATAGACCTGGGTTTGGGTGCTGATGGGGCTTCACTTTCCAGCGCAGTGACCTGAGGCTCAACTTTATCTGAATGGCTTTGAAGCTGCTCCCCTGTTTGTGAATTAGGCGCAGTGTTCTGACCTGGATCTCCAATGGCTTCCTGGTTCTTTTCTAGCACTGAAGTATGACCAACTTGGGATGAAGAGGCAGGTTCGCATTGCTGTGTCGCCATCTGTGATGCGGATGTACTGGCCACAACCTGGTCTGGGAGTGGCACAGCTTGAGGTAAAGATTTGTGTTCGAGGGATTGCGGGTCTGGAGTATTTTCCAGATTTTTAGTAGGATGAAGCAAAGGTAGCAAATGTTCCAAACTGCTTTGGATAACCGAAGGCTGTAAAGTTGAAGATGGGAGCCTGTCGCTGGGCTGTGGCGTCGGAGGCTGGATATTGGATTGGGAAGCAGTGGCTTGAACAACAGCAGCTTTGGTCTGTAGAAGCTGGGAGAAGATAGGCTTCCATTTCATCGATTTCTCTCGTTGCCGCTGTCGCTCACTGATCTCTTTCAGCTTGTTTTGAATCAGGATCTCAGACTTTCCTAAAACGAGGACATTTCAGATAGCAGCTTCCATTAGGGTGGACACATGCAACACAAATTCTACTCCTGATCAGATGCAGCTCTACATTTCTAATACAATCTGAGGCAGTAGTTTCTTATGAAAGCATATCTCAAATCAAACTGGTACCATGAAGTTTTTTTTAGTCTGCTCTGTGATCTTATGACAATCTGCCTCATCTACGTGGATACATTTAGACAGTAAACAGCAATTAGAAATTTCTGCATCATCGTGTAGGAAGACAAACTTTACATACCTGACAAATGGGACAGATTCTTCACATACAACGACTGCTTTCGAGTCAGTTTCTCTTTCTTCTCCTCCAGATCCACAGAGGTCTTATTCAGATCTTCAATTTCTTTTTTAGCCTTAAAACAAAGCAAAATATTTAAAATACAGACCAAATAAAAAGAGCAACTTTGAGAGGCAAAGCCTTTCAGTAATAAAGATGGGAAGAGGCTCAAGAATCATTTACAGCACAATGTTATCAAAAGATTCAAGAAAATGTATGATTGACTCCTTGAAGTCTCGGCATGGGTTAGAAACACTTCCCGAATTTGGTCTGTGACCACAGATCCCTGTGTGAAGTATTTAGTTTACCAAACATTGACAATGTACAGCAGCATTAATCACGAGGAAAATATGCTTTGCACCAGTATAGCTCTCTGAGCCAATTTCCATCTGCAGGAAAGTAAAGAGGAAACCATGGAGACATGGTGAAACGCTGCTGTCATCATGAAATCCCGCTGTCATCTCTGGTACATTAGCCAAAGATGGAACTGGCAACTGTCACATCTGGACAGGTGCCGCTATTCCTGAAGGGTTTTGGCTACGATAGGTTACCCTTCTATACAGCATCAAGTCAGCACATTTTTTTTTATTTTCTGACTCCATTGTAGAGATACTCTCCTATACCTTAGTACAGTGATGCTGAAACACTAGGATCTTGCTGAGTCAGAGTCGTCACTTGTGTGCATTAAAAAGAAAAACTTGGGTTGTGAACACAGACAAACTTTTGTGCTTTATGAAAGACTGTGGAAAACTGTAAACAAGACTAAGTAGAAAAGCACTTGGGGAGCGCAAACCTCCACCAAGAGCCACAGTTCTCCCCATATTGTAATTTTTTGTTCTTTCCCGATGATGAAAATTCCAAAAGCCCCCTATTTTTTTTTTTCATATTCTGGATAATAGTATCTGGAATAATTCCTTTACCTGGATCAGTCTTATATATTACTATATTATATATATTTTACATTATATATATTTTACATCCTGCTGGAAGCTTGTGCTGTATACTCTTTCCAGAAGTGATCCAACCATTTTCATTGGAGTTAGGTGCACAAATGTTGAAAATGGCTCCATCTCACAATGTTAAAGAATCCTTTAAAAAAGTTTTTCCTTTTCACATTTCCAACAACTCCTGAAAATTTAATTGAAATCCATCCATAATTTTTTGAACACAAAACAGACAAACAAAAGGATAAATGCCGCTAAAAACATAACCTCCTTGGCGGAGGTAATGAAAACATAAGACTTATTTAAACACAACCTGTGCAAATAGGATGAGAAACTGACCAGAGAGAGGAGACGGAGCCTTGGTGTTTTTGGATGACACTTCAGGGCAGCGTGAAGTCGTTCGAACAGGACTCGCTGTTCACAGCGTCTCTGCCTTTCGAGTGTTGTATGATTCTTGCGTGTGCTTTTCCTCGAGCCATTTTGCTCCTTCGTTATTTGACACTGGCATGGAGAGAAAAGCTGGATTAGAAATGTAAAGAATACCAACAGCATAAGCAAAACACCTTTCTTCACTTGGATAATCCACGTAAGAGAAGTAAATTTGAGGTTTGTAGTGGAAGTTTTCTATGACACTGTGTTAATCTGTGGTAAGAACAGGCTGTACCTGCACACTGAGCTCATTTGAAGATCCAAAACCATCAGCAGAGCCCCTGCATGTACAGAAAAAATCATAATGTGAAGTTAGACATAAATATCTAAGACAATTAAATGACATTTCTAGTCATCCATGAGTACGACTTTATTCGTGTACACAACTGGAAGCATACCTTGATTCCAGTGAAGTCTTTAAAACAGATTCCTTCATTTTAGCGATGGCTTCTTCTTGTTCTTCTTCTTTGACAGTTTCAATGTCCACCATCTCATCCTGAAAAGATATTTATTGTGATTTAAGAACAGTGATAATACATGTATTTTTCCATTAATTGTTTGAATCAATTTAGATTTGACATTTAAAATCCAATCTGTGGCACAAACAAATATATGGAAACAAACTTACATCTTCATCGTAGCCTCCATAGTCAGAGAAATCTGAGCTTAAGTCTTCTGAAGTCACATCAAGGTTCGAGTCCAGCTGCTCACTGCTGACTTCATCATTGTCCTCAGATGGCTTCCTTTCCTCACTAACCGGTCCAGAGGAGGGGGCAGGCACAGCTGGTTTGATACTCAACAGGCTCTTCATATTATTAAGGGCGTTCAAACTAAGCCATCCTGATCCTAAATGGCCAAGATCAGTTGCTTTGCTTTTTTGTGCCGAGGTGTCTTCATTGCTGGCCGTGTTTTTAGTGCTTAATGTTTGGGGCTTTGATGATGATCCATCAGCTCCAGGCATTGGGAGTTGAATGAGGGTGAAGCCACCAGGTAGGATGACGCCGGGAAGCTGCTGGTCTACGGTGGCCAGGTTGGATGGAGGGCAGATTCTGAATGAATAGGTTCCGCTCTGTGCTAGAAAGCTAGGGCTTTTTAGTGATGGCGAGACGGTGAGGGAGACAGGTGACGTTGTAGAACTTTTCTGGACCGGGACGAATAACTGAGCAGAGTTGAGGGTGGATGAGTTTTGAGAATGCTGTTGTGATCCCTTATTCCAAGAGTCTGGTTGGCTTAACTGAACTGAGGAAACACAGAATGAAGTGCAGGTGATGAAACAAAGAAATAACCACTTCATTTCAACTTCATATATAAATGTGATGATGACCATGTTATATTATGATCTTACCTGTTGGTTGAATTATCGTCTTAAGATCTGTCATTTTCCTTTCGGGGAGAATACGAGGAGCAGCTGTGCCTTCAGCATTCACATGACGAGAAGCCGAAGTGCTACTTTTCACCTTTGATTGTGGTTTCTGTGAGGTTTTATTATTACCCAGGGAATGAAACCGGCCTGTGATGTAGGCTGCAAGGCAGTTTGCTGGATGCAGAGATCCCATGTGTCCAAGCAACAATCTGGCCTGATTGTAGCACTTGCCATTCACCTGAAAAAAAAAAGTACTGCAAGTTATTTTTGACAAATACAATATGTGCATTTTATAGATGTAGCTAAATCATTGCATAGTTAGTTTAATGCAATGGCAGTGATATAAGAAAACTTTGTGTTACTGGTTTGAAATGGCCGTTAGCTATACCTGTATAAGCCCGGATGCTTTGCTGCCAGCAGGTTTTTTTCTGGCTCTTAGTCTGCCTGCAGGTATGACTCCACTCAGGAAAGGTGTGACCCCAAAACAATTTTCTGAGTCTTTGAGTTGCTCTTCTTCCACTTCCTCGTCAGTGCTATCTTCACAGCTTTGTGTAAAATGCTTCCCTTTGTCACAATCGTCAGATTCCGCCTCATCAACGTCGCTGACTTTTGCTCGTCTGCTAATTTGTATCTATGAGGATACAGCAGAATTATCATAAAGACAACCGGGGCAAAAAAAAATTACATACCAGCATAAAATGATTACTTCTGGACTTGAAATCACAGTAAACTACAGTGACCTACCTTGTACGAGACGATGGAGCCGCTGGGTTTTCGCATCAAGATTTTGGCGATCGGGAGTATGCAGTAAGGCCCGACGCTAAAACGCCGGAATAACTGATTCTGACTCATGCGTTCGCATAAAGCTCCCACGACCATGTTGCAGTCCTTCTTCCACTGACACAATGACTGGATGTGGATTTGCTTCTTCGCTTCTGATTCATTGAATGTAGAAGTCTGGGGCGGCTTTTCTTCTGAGGAAATATAGTCATGTACAGTGATGACTCCAACATTTTAATCTCCAGTAGAAGGTGAACTATTTCCAGTAAAACAACATGAAGTTTCACCTGTTTTTTGAGCAGTCTCTGCAGTGTTGTGATGGTTGTTGTTGTGAGCGGTGTTCTCTGGGTTTGATGTGTTGTCTGGTGTTGGAGCAGCAGCAGCAGGAATGTCAATATCCAAAGTGATTTTTGGTGGAGGCGTGCTGTTTAACGCTCTCACACGAGCACATGTCATCATGCTCTCCAGATATCTGTACACCGGATCTTTATCCTCCTCTCGCATCTGCACAAATGATTTTTATTTCATTTTGAATAGAAAATATCAGACAGTCAACTTATCAGAAGTTGTCTTAACTTCACATCACTCAAGCTGATTTTTTTTTTTCCACCTTAGTCACGTTCAAGAGGCACAGTCCAACTTTATGACCTCCAAACTCTGCATTTTTCAAACAAACAAGTAAAGTTTGATGGTAGTGTTACATTTATAGCAGCTGGACATTAACACGGTTGTTTTGAATGCATGCTGTGCCTAATTCAGCATAGAAACACGAGAAGTCATTACAGGAGGAAGCAAAACAGATGGACAAAGCAAGACATAAGTAATAGACTTAATATAGGATGGACTTTTACGGCCAAGAAAGACTTAACTGTGCATTGTTAGGAGGCAAGTCACTGAGAAAATCAGCCAAAGTTTTTTTTTTTAAAGCTACTGATAGTGGTAATTATCAACCCTATATTTCTGTTATTCATGTGCAGATAATGTTTATCTTGTAATTACCTATAATGTTCAGAAAATGTGAGTCCTGTACAAGCCCGGATGCCAGCCGGTTTTCTTCATGAAGCTTATAGTTTCATTCTGCACATGTGATGTGCAACATCAAGGTGATCACAGAGATGTCCATCAGTTTTACAGCAGACTGATTAAAACTCGATTACCTTGTACTCGACAAAAACGCAGACAGCATATTTTTACTGATAACTACTTGCGCGCTCTGAGAACTATCCATTCATCCATTCTCCGCTGCATATCCGAGGGTCAGGTTGCAGGGGGAGCAGCCAAAGCAGGGAAGCCCAGACTTCCCTCTCCCCAGCCATATCTGCCAATTCTGCTGTGGGGGGATCCCAAGAGGTTTCCAGGCCAGCTGAGAGATATAATCCCTTCAGCGTGTCCTGGGTCTTCTCCGGGACGTGCCTGGAACATCCCACCAGGGAGACGTCCAGGAGGCATCCTGACCAGATGCCCGAGCCACCTCAACTGGTTCCTCTCGATGCGGAGGAGCAGCGGCTCTACTCTGGGCCCCTCCTGGATGACCGAGCTCCTCATCCTATCTCTAAGGGAGAGCCTGGCCCCCCTGCGGAGGAAACTCTTTTCAGCTGACTGCATATGAGATCTCGTTCTTTTGATCACGACCCACAGCTCATGACCATAGGTGAGGGCAGGAGCATAGATCCATAGCCGCCCAGCTCACATTGCACCCGACCCCCATGGCTCCTCCTGCAGGTGGTGAGCCCACGAGAGGTGGGGCCCATGTAACCCTTTCAGGCTAAACCCAACCGGGCCCCACGGGCAAAGGCCCGGCCAATAGGCACTCATTCTCGTGCCCCACCTCTGGACCTGGCTCCGGAGGGGGGCCCCAGTGACCCGCGTCTGGGCAAGGGAACACTTCTGCCAGTGGTGTTCATCATCATGGGGGTCGCTGAGCCGCACTTAGTCTGGTCCCTCCCCTAGACACCTGTTTGCCATGGGGGACCCTACCAGGGACATAAAGCTGCTAGGATCTTCGGGACACACAAACCCCTCCACCACATAAGGTGGCGGTTCAAGGAGTTCTCACTGAGATCTACGTGAGATAATATTCCTCAGTGCTATACTGTTAAAGCTGCAACAGAGAGAAAATTCTTGGAACGAGTCTTTACAGATGACGATGAGAAAGCTCTCTATGAAGCTTGCTCCATGATCCAACCGTTTAATGAAACACAGAAACACATTTTGTTTAGTTTGAGACTCATTTGTCCAATCTTTATATTTAGTAATAAACTATTTTCTCCACAACACTTAAATGTTGATATTAGTGTAGATATATAGTCCTCCTGCAATAAATCCAATTACAAAGAGAATTTAGCTTACCGGGGGTGTTGGATTAAAAACAGCTTGTTTTATGTACTTTGGTGGAACTGAGGACTGAGAGGTAGAGGTACTTTTTGGAGCAAACACTGGCTCTGGATCCTCATCACAGCTGTCGCCGTTCCACAGTTTATTGACGAGGGAGCCTGGGTAAACCTGGATTGCATTAGTAAAAGCTGGAAAGAGGGGGAAAACAGAGAAATATCATAGTGCTAATAAGTAAGCCTTGTCCTCTATTTCTGTTAGATTACACAATGCGATTCCCATAATTCCTGAGGTAGAATCACAATACACAGATGGATCTAAGCATTTGGTCAACATCATTTGGTCTTACAGTAAACACGACTGGTTTGTTCTGCACTTTCTCCTGCATTCATCGACTTAGTGATCTTACATTTAAAGCAAGCACAGCCAAACATGCACTCCGGCCGTCTGCAGTGGGGGGTGACCCTGTTCAGATGCTTTAAACTTGAACACACACAACCCAGTCTGCAGAACTCTTTGCCGCATTCAGGTCCCACAGCTGTGATGTTTGGAAGCTTGGAAGCTTTCAAGATCTGACATGGCAGCATCTGAGTACACAAGGAAAAACGCAAAAAGATTTATTTTTTTTTTTTTGAAGTAAAATAAAAAAGGACAGCCTCGACAAAGCTCATCAAAGTGCACACATACATACACACACACATACACACCTCTTTAGTCAGTAATGCAGACAGAGCCATTTTTAGCCTTTCTGGAGTCAGCTGTGTTTTGCTTAGGCCCTTGTTCAGGATTTCCTTCTCCATCTGAAAGAGTTTTAGCTGGATCTTGGTGAGACCCAAAGGTCTGTGTGCCATCGCTGGGCCTTGACCAGAGTTCACTGCCGGTCTCTCACAGACTCCTGGGAAGCATGATGATGCACTGAAATAGCAAAAAAAAGAGCAGCGTTTTATATATATATATATATATATATACATATATATATATATATAGTATATATATATATATACACACACATATATATATACACACATATATATATATATACATATACATACATACAGTATATTATATATATATATATATATATATATATATATATTATATATATATATATATATATATATACATATACATACATACATACATATATATATATATATATATATATATATATATATATATATATATATATATATATATATATACATATACATACATACATACATATATATATATATATATATATATATATATATATATATATATATATATATATATACATATACATACATACATACATATATATATATATATATATATATATATATATATATATATATATATATATATATACAT
This sequence comes from Telmatherina bonti, assembly GCF_933228915.1. Taxonomy (NCBI): domain Eukaryota; kingdom Metazoa; phylum Chordata; class Actinopteri; order Atheriniformes; family Telmatherinidae; genus Telmatherina; species Telmatherina bonti. Next base: position 26,546,564 of record NC_136614.1, on the reverse strand, counting down.
ATACATACATACATACATATATATATATATATATATATATATATATATATATATATATATATATATATATACATATACATACATACATATATATATATATATATATATATATATATATATATATATATATATATATATATATATATATATATATATATATATATACATATACATACATACATATATATATATATATATATATATATACATATACATACATACATATATATATATATATATATATATATACATATACATACATACATATATATATATATATATACATATACATACATACATATATATATATATATATATACATATACATGTGTGTGTGTGTATGTATATATATATATATATATATATATGTATATGTGTGTGTGTATGTATGTGTATATATATATATATATATATATATATATATATATATACACACATACACTCACACACACTATATATATATATATATATATATATATATATATATATATATATATATATATATATATATATATATATATATATATATATATATACACACATACACACACACACACACTATATATATATATATATATATATATATATATATATATATATATATATATATATATATATATATACACATACACACACACACACTATATATATATATATATATATATATATATATATATATATATATATATATATATATATATACACATACACACACACACACTATATATATATATATATATATATATATATATATATATATATATATATATATATATATATATATATATATATACACATATACATACATACACACACATATATATGAATGATTTTCTTCAACAGCTCTAGACCTAATAAAGGTCTAGAGCTGTTGAGGCATTCATCTTTCTTCAATCCACCTGCTGCTGAAGAAGAAACAGATGCGCAAATACCTCCATTTGTTCCTCACCTTTGTGAAACATCTTTCGACACAGAAACTGTGTCTGTGTGTGAGGAAGCAGCCTGGTATCCAGATTGAGCCCACGCCTGACTGGGAGCAGATGACATCATAGCCAAGTAGAGAGGGGGTTTGTAAGAAAGCGGGCAAGGCTTATTGGTCCATACTGGCACATTAGAAGCAGTGTTTCTTTGTTTGAGCACACTATCCAAGGTCTTTACATAGCTGGAACTTCTAGCAGGCAGCTGATAGGCCACTGAGCCCTCTGGGTTCATGGAGAAAGTGGCAGCACGCTCACTAATTTGCTGAGCTTCGCTTTCCAAGTACTCATCCAGCATGTTGCTGCAGAAGGCTGATAGGTTCTTTTGTAATCCTTTTGGAGGAAAAAGAATAAAGAGCCTTCAAATAAAATAACTGAATAATAATAATTTGAATAATAAATTGGACACAAGGACATTCAGCTGGTTTCCCTTTCGTTAAATTTGTAGTAATTACAATGACTACACTAATCCAACACGTTTTATAAAAGGGACCCTGAAGCGGCAATACGAAACCTTACCTTCATCATTAGGAAAGGCTTCTTTGCTTCTTATGAACTTGTTTCTCCATCCTTTTATTTTTGTCATGTCACTTGTCTTTCCTGTTCGGGAAATAAATGGAATGCCCTTATCTGTGAAGGACAAATAGAAGTGTTAGTCTTCAGTTACATTATACAGCCTTCATTGATGCCTCATGTTGCATGGAAATCCACATTAATATTTGTAAACAATTTGTTCTCAGCTTTTCTTCAGCAGACATGATAACACATCTAACTTCAAACAGTTACTCAAACACAAAATGTTTCTAATATCTAACATTTTTATTTACTTTAATAACAGCATCAACACTGTCTTAAGGTGTTATATCCCTTGCTTTTTTGAATGAGGGTAGCTTGGCGTTTCCAGTGGCTGAATGTCTGCCTCTAGTGCCGACGCAGAATTCCAGGTCTCACAATCAGATCAAATCTGATCAACACCCACTCTCATGTGTAAAACAAGCCAGACATTACACCTCACCTGCCCTCATTGTGACGCAAAACCACTCAGAAGGTTAAGGCAACTGTCACTTTATGGAGGGTGTGTAGGATGAACTTAGCTACATCTTCAAGCTGACCCCAAAGATTGGTATTTAGGGAGGATAAAACGCATAAGCCGCCTGCAACTGGCTTTCTTTAACAATTCAGCAATCCATTAGACCTGCACTATATATATCAAACTTGCAGAGTTCAACCATGTTCAAATGGAGATATTTTACCTCTAAATTGCTTTGGCATACTTATTTGTAGAACCATACATTAGGATACAGTGCTAAACTTTGATTGGTTCAGCAGTCCCAGCATCTTGTTTCTGCCTTTCTGTCTTACTCCCAACATTCAATTTCTACAAATGTTCAAATAAATAAATATTTAAATGTAAAAATTTGTCAAATTTGTAGATTTTTAGTTTCACATTGAATATACTGCTACGATTGGTTCAGTGACTCAGCCAGTTTCTAGCCTGCACTTTACATCTCAGTGGAAATACAGAATACTGAGGGCTGTAATAGCTCCAAGAATAAAAAAAAAAGCCCTGTGCTGTTTTATTCAGTGTGCTTTTGTTCCATATATGTTTTTTTTTTAAAAGATGGTTTTTAATCACAAATAACTAATTAAAGACAACAGAAAGCTGTTGTGCAAAGATGAGCTGAAAATGCCATTAGATTAAAAACCCCGTCAGGTGCCTTGAAAATTCAAACTACACTTCAGTGGTACATAAACAGTCATAAATAAGCTCAACTTACCAGCAGGAGCCAAAGCTGCATCGCTGCTTTTTTCTGGTGGGTTTGGCGGAGGCAGCGGCAGACAAACCCCCAGGTAATGCAGGTCAATGGGCATACTGGAGTCTAAGGAGCTCAGCCTCAAGCCCACTGCATATGGGATCACCAGAGAACACATTGACAATATTTTTTACTTTTGCGCAGCTGATTTAATGACTGGGATTTTCATGTGTTTGCCTGAACGCACCCTCTTGCAGCACAGGATGGATGATCTGTTTGTGTTTGAGATCGCTTAGGTCATTCAGCAGGGTGGACTCCAAGCGAGCTATCTTCTCCTCCACTGTTTCTGGATTCACCTCCACTGCAACACCAACAAATGAAAAATAAATATTTGTAACATGGTTCAACCGATTATAAAGAAGAAAAAAATAAACACCACTCCATTGCTTACTTATTTGCTCTGAGTGTGTTGGTGTCGTTAAGCAAACACGAGATTCTGATGCAGAGGTGATGGCTGACTTCTCCCCAACATGAATGTCAAGAGCTTCCTGTAACATGAAGACACACATTTAACATCACTATTAATGGATCATCCTGGAAGCCACTGCATCCTTGACTGATCATCTTCAATACCAGTTACACTTTTATTTTCCTGTGTTTTACCTTTGAAGTAAACGACACAAACAGCAGGCCTTCTATATGATCCAGTTCCGGTTGCATAGCGGCAGTCAGCGATGGGCTGTGGACGACTTTGGAGGCGGTAGAAGCAGTTTTCCAAAGTCTTCTCTGGGAATTACCCCATCGTCTGCAGATCTTCTTTCTCTTCTTCCGATAACGAGGCAACGATCTCGAAGTGGGTTTTGAGGAAGAAGTCATCCTGGAGCTTGCTATGTGGGGCTTCCACACTTCTGAGCCGGGTTGCCCCTCAAGTGTTACGCAGGTATTATTTTCTTCTTTGGGTTCAAGACACTGGCGTTTTGGGACCAGCACAAGTTCCCCCAGGGCATGTTTACCCCTCATACAGGGGACATATTGTTCACCTGTACCAGCAGGGTTTGACATTATGGGCTTCAACACTGGTCGGGTTTCTTGCACCGACGCAGCTTCTGACAAAGAAGCAGCTTCACTGGGATCCTTTGTGCTGCAAAACAAACCAAAAGGAAGCTTATTAACACAAAACAAATAAAAATGTCATTAGTGTCATTAGAATAAATAAAATAGGAAAAAGATGTCATTGCATTTAGTAAAATTACACTAATGAGCAAATTCCACCTGTTTAATGTGCAAAATACCTCTTGTGTCTCTTCTTCATGCTGTTTCTGTTGTGCAACTTGTTTACTTAGAATATGTGGCTTTAGTTATAAAGGCAAGAGATCACTTAATTTGGATCCTAACACGGTGTTAATATGACTGTGGCAGAGCTGGGAAAATGCTATACATCTGCAGGAAGCATATAGGATTAAACTACATAAATGCTGTTCATAACTTTTCACAACTTTTTAAAGTTGTTTTCATAGAAAATGAGGATTCAATTACGCATATTCCAGTTTAGTGAGGAATCTGGGAAAAGGAACAAGCTATGCATATGAATATCTTTTTTTTTCTCTCTTAGAAACGGGGAATAAAAAGTAACCTTGTGAACAAACAATGACAAAATTGATGTGTACAGAACACAGACCAACTGAAATAAGCAAATAAACAAACAATAGTGAGTTAAACATGGAGAATTTGTAAGAAACTGCAGAGATCCATGATGGTCTGTGTATAATGAGCGCAAACATTATGGAAGCATGCATATGAACAACATCGTCACAGACATGAAAATGGCAGTAAAGAGCCTCTTTTTGGTCTTGAATAAATTACCAGACTTGATTTAAAATTAATAATCCTACTAAACTTTCAAAATTTATTCAGCCCATTTTATTGTACATTTTTTTCTGGACTGTAAGAACGTCAACTAGTAAACATCAGCGTTAGCATTAGTCAAAGTAAAAACGATCAACTTAAAACAAAAATTATTTGAGAAATATAAAAAAATACAGTTTCAGTCTGAACCAAATGGGGACAGCCCCCCACAAGATCAAGCAATGAAAAGCGTAACAAAAGGAGTATGTTCAAATATTTCTCAGTAATAATAATAAAACAAATGTACATAACAGCATTCATGGCTGATGGAGAAGTCATAAGCGTATCATACACAGAGGCTGCGCCTCCTAAGTGCAAGGAGGCCAAGTTTGAATCCAGGCTGAGGTCAATTTGGCTGCATGTCATCCCTTCATTCTCTGTTCCCCTTTTAAGAAATTGTTCAATAAAGGCCTCTAGGCCTTGTTTGGTGTTTATATGCAGACTCAACTAAAGTTATCAGTCATGTAACCCAGTCCCAACAATGGATAGCATAGCGTTATGGTCTGTCGATGCCAGTGACAGTGACACAACTGAAGCCATGTTTATGAAATCCTTGAGACATTTGAAAGTCAGTGCAATTGACTTAAAGGTTAAACTGATATTTAACTGTGCAAACAAGTGTTTTACTATGTTAGAAAGTTGTTATTTAAGCTTTTCCCTGTCAAGTCTGACCAGATGAGATGTGTTAATGGAAAAAAAAGGCCTCTTACAAATATGCTACATCCTTCTGAAGATGAAATAATATGACCATGCATCCATCTCTGATTCCCTGCAGTTTTCTTTCCTAATTCAGTGTTGTATCAGAGTATGAAATATTGTGTAACTCCATTTTACATGCAGATTTAGCCTTTAAACTTTAGCAATACATGAAGTCTGGTGTAAACATTTGGTCCCAAAGTGTGAAACAAAACTGGGTAAGACTTCAAGAATCTAAGCTAGCCAGTAAAATCACAAATTAGACAACAAAATCAGCTAATAATTTTTTCACACTGCTAATAGAATATTAGCAAACACTGAAATAATAACCAAGCACTTTAAAAGTGTCAATTAAAATGCAAATAAATTCAAGTCAGACTCTGTATTTCTTAAACGCAACAAATGTTTGGAGGGTATCCAAACAGCTTTAGCTTGTATTCTTCAGATTTAATAAATATTTAACATATAGACAACTTTTTGCAACTTCCCTCTGGGATAAAGACTTTGTTTTATTATTTCATTTTGACTCGTTTCTATCTGATGCCAGCATTTTAAACCAACTCCTCCTAACTTGGCATATTAACATGTATTAGCATGATGATAAAACATGTTATCTTCAGCAGAATGTGACTTTAAGCATAGAAGCTTTACACTTCAACTGATTCCATGTCCAGTCCTGTACACCAAAGCTCTCTATCACTTTCCAAGGCCTTTCTAGATGAAGCAATGAGAAACATCAGGATAAGTAACTAATGCCCCAATGACTGAAAGTTTTAACAGATACATAAAGATATTAATGTTGTGTAACTAATGTCTAAAAAAAAAAGCTCTATTTAAATTTGCCAGTAAGTTTTCCCATAACGATCACATGAATTGCTAATCAAGCATAACTCCCTGCTGCTGGAATAAGAAACAAGTCATCTGTGTGTCAGTTGTACTGATGAACCATGGAGATGAAAGTTGTGATCTGACAGCAAAGTGGTTCACAAAGTAAGAGGGTTGAATTACAGCTAAAGTGTGATATTTAAATGAAAACACAAAGCTGCAACTAAGGGTGCGTTCACATCTGGATAGTTCACCAGACTCAAACCAGTTGGGTACTGGCTTCAGTTGTAAGGGGATGTATCAATGCAGACTGAGAGCACGGTCATGCTGCACTTTGGTCAAATGAGCCAAACCATTAGAATAATATATCCCCAATACTTAAAGGTGGCGCTGCACTAGTATTTACCAAAAGAGAAAACAAGACCCTCGTGAAGAAGTAAACTCTCTTTGCTCCGCTTGTGAGGTAAACATGGTGCCTGAAACTATTGCTGTTTTGTTTTTTAATTTAATCTCATGCAAGTATACTGCAGAAATACACTGTAACAGATGAGACAGAGGACCCTTAACGCAATCGCTATGTATTTACCCACAATGCAATACTATATTAAATGCAAGACGTGACTTGTTTTTGTGACTCTGTAGTCCACTTCTTGTATTTGGTCAACTTAAAACTGTCCTTAGTAAGCATTACACAGTTTTAATAAAATAAGAAGCCAATATTGTTCGACCAATTACATTAATAACTCACATAATGAGATAAATAAAGCCCAGTTGTGTGCAATCTAGGCCTGTCGCGGTAACAAATTTTGCCATGCGATTAATTGTCTTAGAAATTATTGCGATAGACGATAATATTGCGCTCAGCGATTAGTGTTGTCATTTTGAGACCATTTTCAACTAAAATAACAATAAGGCCCCAATAATGTAAGCACACCCTTTCAAAGATCAACATACTTCAATTTCTAAAGAACATTTAGCTCGATGTGCAGACTAGCTTATGCTCATCCAGTCCTCAGTCTGCTGAAACAGATCAGGATTTCTCCTGGGGTTTTGGCATTGTGGTTATCTGGAACATATGGTCTCTAAACATTTGGAGTTCAGGGTCCAGGCAGCAGTTACATATTCTATGTCCAGCTCATATAAAGGGACATGTTTGGACTTGACCACGTGTAGAAGAGCCAAATTGAATGCCTTTGATCGCCTTCAGTATGTCATTTTTCATGCCTTTGTACAGTTGTGGAATTGCTGTTTCTGACATGTGTGTTCATCCAGGCAATTCATACTGGCTGTGAAATGTTTGCGACATTTTTCCAAATGTCGACTTTTTAACAATATTAAAAGGGCAGCATGGCTTTACCAACCATGCTGTTCGAATGCACGTCATGTTGCAATGTCCTGTTGGTATTTAATCCATCCATCCATCCATCTTCTGCCGCTTATCCGGAGTCGGGTCGCGGGGGCAGCAGCCTAAGCAGGGAAGCCCAGACTTCCCTCTCCCCAGCCACATTTGCCAACTCTGCGGGGGGGATCCCGAGGCGTTCCCAGGCCAGCCGAGAGATATAATCCCTCCAGCGTGTCCTGGGTCTTCCCTGGGGTCTCCTCCCAGAGGGACGTGCCTGGAACGCCTCACCAGGGAGGCGTCCAGGAGGCATCCTGACCAGATGCCCGAGCCACCTCAACTGGTTCCTCTTGATGCGGAGGAGCAGCGGCTCTACTCTGAGCCCCTCCCGGATGACCGAGCTCCTCACCCTATCTCTAAGGGTCAGCCCGGCCACCCTGCGGAGGAAACCCATTTCAGCCGCCTGTATACGAGATCTCGTTCTTTGTTGGTATTTAATCTGTCTGTTAAACACCACAGTGGTCGTGGACTGTCGGGAAGATGGAGCTAGCCTGCTTGTTAAGGTTTTTTTTCCCCCAGCTGGGAAAACTGAAGTTGATGATTGTGTTTTAAGTGTAGATGGAAGCTTGTTGTATTGCAGTGTTTGGTTAATATTGTCTTAAAACAAATGCAGCCCTTGCTCACTCTCTCATACAAAATGAGAGTGTGAGCGAGAGAGAAAAGACAGACAAATGAAAATTATTGCGTCCGGCAAACTTATTGCGCGCATTTCTTCTTATCGTGCGATTAATTGACTTATTGCGACAGGCCTAGTGCAGTTTTAAGTGTTGTGTGATCTCAGTATCACATGACACCTAGGGCTGGGCGATTAATTGGATTTTAATCTCAATTATGATCTGGGTTTTCAACAATCATAAAAATGAAAGTTTGCAATTATTTTTCTCTTTGCAGTTTCCTCTCCTGCTGTCTTCAGCTGCTAATCGAGCGTCACTGGCATTGCAGCGCTATGCTGTAAACTCCTCCCACAGCCACTTTGGTTTTCCTCAGCCTCTGTTGCCAACTTGAGTTCTCGTTAAATCTGGTGGCTTTTTTGTTAAAAGCGACTAGCGACAAATCTAGCAACTTTTACTGGAATTTTTAGAGACTTTTCTGGTGGTTTGGCAACTGATTTGAAGGCACATATTGTTCTGCAGTTACTGTAACGAACGCGCAGCAGGAGCTTCACCTCCTCCTAAAGCACTCCCAGGCGGCCAGTCTCAGTCGGCTCCGGCTGCAGGTCAATGTAGAATAATTGCAGTAGGTTGTGGAAGTTCACAACAACATAGTTTATACCATTGTCAGTGAGAACTGACTGCATTATTTTCGTATACATAGTTCGGCGAGTTAAACACTGTAATATACCTCCGTTACGGGGCATTGCCATAGCAACACATTAATAAGCTGGTTCAAATCAGCCGTCTTTTGACAGGTGAATGAGAAAAACAAGCTGTAGCCTGACAGCGGTTGTTTGGCATAAAACGTTCATCGAGGCCAACATAAAATAGTTCCTTTATACGCAATAAAAGCGGATTTAACAACTCAGAACTGTGCATTAGACGGTTATAATGCACGACACGGAGTCGAGAAAACCATGACGCACAGCGTTGTTTAAAAATACTGGATATCTTTGGTAAATAACACATCTCAATTTCAGTCTAAATAATCGTGATTATAATTTTAGTCATAATCGAGCAGCCCTAATAACACCTGTTTTAAAAGGCCCAAGACCAAAGAGCTCTCCAAGCAGGTCCAGGATAGAGTTGTGTAAAAGTACAAATCAGGTTTGAGTTTTAAAATCAAACATTAAAAAAAAAAAAAAAAAAAACCACAGAAAATCCTACTGACCAAATCATAACAAAATGGAAAGAATACAGCAGCACTGCACGACAAACCTGCCTAAAGAGCGCGGCTCATCATAACTCAGACTCTCGAAGGAGCTGGAAAGCGCCACAGGAGAGACTTGTGTATTTAGCCATAGAAACACTATAAACTTTATACTCTGCACAGCTGGACCTTCAATGAAAGTGACTGAAAAATCTATTACTTGCAGAAAATTTTGTCAAAAAGTATGTAGGAGACCCAAATATATGTGAGGTTGTCTCGTCAAGCGAGACAATAATTTCATAACTTTTTAGCCCTCACACAAAATATTTCTGCCCTAAAACCAAACTCATTCCCCCATAAAACCACCATTCCTACAGTGAAGTATGGTTTATATTAACAAGGACCGGGAAACTGGTCAGAACTGACAGAAAATTTTATGGTCAAAGCACACACATCAATTTAATCAGTCTGTGGCATGACATCAAGATTGCTGTACAGCAACTAACAGAAGCTTGAGCAGTTTGATGAATGTCGGAAATCCAAGTTGCTAGACATACCAAGCTCACATAGGCAGGAGTCTTGGAGCTGTGATTGATGGAAAAGGTGGCTGTGCTAAGTATTGACACTGGAAGAGTAAATATATAGATACCCACTAGTTTAAAGTTTTCTTTTTTCTTTTTTTTTTTAAATCAATTTTAAAAATGCAAAATCTCCCAAAAGTCAATTTAAATGCATTATAACGCAAAAAGAAAAGAAAAACTGAGTACTTTAGCACACCACTGTACACAAGTTGCCCTCGTTTTGTCCATCCTCTGACTGTACCCTTCACACATGAATAATTCGCCCAAATCATGTTACACTGAAATGCATGATTAAATTATGTTAAATAAAATATTGATTCATTTCCTTCTCAACCATGTGTAGATTGCTTGGATTAGAAGTATATCTAAGTTTTGTTTTTATTAAATAATCACTGTAAATACGATCCTCTGGCAGCCAAATTTTCAACATCAACAGCTATATGAGGATATTTATGGTGATATTGTCCAATTAAAAAATGAATCCATGATTTCACACCAATTTAAACAATGTAAAATATGTCAGTATGAGCAGACCATAAGTGAAACCGCACCAACTTACCTAAGATCCACCAGTTCTTCTCTGTCTTCACTGGGTTCAGCAGCTTTTATAGTAACAGGCTGGGTGTCCATCTTCACCACAGCTCGAACTTCTGTATTAATCCTGTTCAGACGGGGGTTGTTCCCATCTTCTCTGAAGCCCTTCGCAAAAGGGTTATGGTTAATTTTCAGCTGAGTGATCCGAAAGTTTTGATAAGTGGTCACTGCCATAAATTCTGTCTGTGGAAAAGTAAAGGTCATGCTTTCAGGTCCCATGACCACAGGTTTATCAGCGCTGGGCAGATCCCCATCTGGAATGGGAATAACATGTAGCCTAGGAATGTAGCGATGCATGGAGTGTAGGATGATATGATCCTCCTGGTCTTGGAGATTATTGGTTAGTTTGAGTTTATAGAAAGACACCAAGCAATTCATCCAATCCGCGCCGTGGCAGGGAGAGTAATGATGGGGAAAGGCTCGGATAAGACCCTGCACCTGGTGCTCTGCTGGCCCCATGACTTCCCATTTGGAAGCGCTCCAGCGGTACCTGAACTGCCCAGACGGAACTATGGACAAGACAAGACTGTACTTCTGCTTAGGATCTAGACCAGACAGGCGATATCGGCAATAGGGGAACATGCGGCGCCCCTGTTTGGTGAGAATCATCTCAGTTCCACAGCTGTAAAACTGCTTCCACACACTGTTATTTTCCAAGGATACACTGACACCTTTGAAGGTCAGCACAGAAGGAAAGTCGCTTTCCAGATCTGGGTTGCCAAACGTAGTCAATGGCAACGCAGAAGACCAAGATGGCGTGTCTGATATGTCGATAAGACTCGCCCCTTTGCATGTTAGGGAGTCTGATGCAGACGCTATATGTGAGGTAGCTGGGCTTGTTTCAAAAGTCCCTTCAAAGGGAGACGTGGAGGTAACAGCAGGCTTGGCTGGACTTGCTTCAGCAGGTGAAGATAGAGCGGAGCTGCCATCATTACTTGCCATGGAAACGACTTTATTCTCGATTACCCTCTCACTGGAGAAAGTAGGTCTTGCAGTGGTTGGAAGAAGGGGAGAGGAAGACGGGACGGAAGGGGGAGCCGCTAGAGAGCCATTAGGCGAGCTCCCCTTTTCATCTTCCACTGCATGGTTATCTTCCATGGATGCGAGCTCAGAAGCTGAGGTGGACATCACCAGTGGCTCTGATCATCACACTGCATCTAGCTCCTAAGAGAGAAAAAAAACATCAAATAATGAGATTATGCAAATAATAAAGCACAGTTCAAAGGTTCCACACAAATTACACAGATATAATCTTAAAACTGGACAAAATCATGAGACATAAAATGAAACTAAACAAAAATAAACAAAAAGATGACTATCAGAACTTATAAATGCAGAAAAACACTATTAGAAAGGAAACAAGGTAGAACTAGAGCAAGTTAGAGGAAGCAAGATACAGCAAGAAATGTAAACACACCAGGCTCCAAAAAAGAAAAAAAAAAGTCGTAGAGGTGCAGCACTTTATGTTGCAAACAACAGTTCCAAAACACACCTGGATACTGATTTTTGCAAAAAGAAAAAAAAAAAAAACAAAGGCCAAAGTCTAAAAAGAACTTAAATTTTGTTGTACAAAAAAAACATAAACTATTGTCTTCCTGGATTAGTACATGTGCAATATGCTTTTCTTAAAACTGCTCCTTGTGTGCAACTGAAACCTCAAATAATAAATCAATCTAGCAGCAATTTTAGGACAAACCACGAAAAATATAAATAAATCAACTACAAGTAGACTCATTATAACACATTTACGACAGTAGACAAGACTCAGTCCATTACGGAGCTGCTGCTGCCTTTAACCATGTTAAGTAAATGCAGAATTTGCAGACCCAACAATATCTGACACGATAATACAGTGTCGGGTTTATCCAAGCTCTTAGGCTACATTTCTCACATTTTATTTATTTATTTATTTTTCTTTTGGGCACACCGAGAACAGTGAACTCTGAAGTGGACCGAGGTACCAAGATCACTTCTTCATTTTCTAACTGACCAATAGGGCGCCTGGTGTCACACTATGGCTGAAACACGAGCCTATTAGCCACGAAAACACTCAAAATTGTCCCTGGGAATAAAAATTTTCTTCTTGCACGACATGCTACAAACCAGAAAGGTAACCTGTTTTGTAGTCCTGGCCCCCAACCCCCCACCCTGGTGTAATCCACGCACTCACACCACCACACAGATGATGCGGTCTAAAGGTGTTAATATATCCAACGACGGGATGAAATAGGAAACTACCGGCATGTTTGCAACATATTCTCCCAGCTGTTCTCCGCGTTTATATCTCCATCTACGAAATATAAAAGTCAGCTGATGATCTCTTGTTAAACAACGTCTCATTCTTCCTCAAACACCGCGCGGAGGAAGGCCGCCCGCTCCGCCGCTCACCAAGTTGGAAAAGTTGCACGTTTCACTAAAGCCTCACCTCTCACCGTCGGTTCAAAGCCTCGTGGCCACCGGCAGCGACGTAGTAGTGACGTTCAGCGTGAAACTCCAAACTGTTGCACGTCGTCTTTACTCAGAAAGCCGTCGATGGATCCTTCGAACATAAACACAAACTGGGAAATGGAGGCCGAGAGCCACGCCGCTGTGCTCGCATCGACCGACCTGTGTGTGCACGCAGCTGAGCCAAAAGCGCATGCACGGCATCAACCCCCCCCCCCCCCCTTTTCAATGGCGCGTGATTCCCGACCCGCCAGCGCCGGAGAAGCGGGAGTCCACCACCACCATCCCCAAGATTTTTTCTCTTTTATTCCCACCTCGAGCCCTGCTCGCGAGCCGGAGAAGAGAACTCTGCAAGTTGCGCAAAATGTTTCAGATAATTCCAGGGCTGACAGGAAAAGCGCGAAGCTTCTCTTCCTGACTCTTTCCTTTACTTCTTGAGTCTATTCGACCACATCTCCACTCTCACCCTCTGTGAACCACAAACACTCTCCTTACTGGGTCGCTCACATACACACATCTATATCACACACACACACACAGACACACACACACATCTCTGCTCTCTGGTTGTGACGTCATACGCTGGCTAAGGCAGTAGACACCCAAACAGCCAATGGCGAGCCCGTCTTGGACAACTCGACCGGTCAGTTAATTCACCATTTGTGTCAGTGGATTGTGTCTAAAACAGAAAAATCGTGGTTAGTTTTTAGAAAATGAAAATCAATGCGCATCGGTTGTCATGACACGCTGCGAGAGTTTATTTATTGAACAGATAAACCAATTACAACTTAATGTTTTGCGCACAAGACAAGCTAAAGCTGATTGGCTTCTTCCTTGAGTAAAATGGTGGCGCGTTGCAAATAAAAAGCACATTGCTGTGTAGCCAAAGTGTTTTTAATGTCAGTTTTCATGAAACTACACAGGAGGAACTGTATTGGGAGTAGCCTAGTGGGAATGTAGTCATCCAGTCCTGTTTAGCCCACAGAGCCTTCCATTGGTATTTGAGTGACACAATACTGCAAATAGTAATTATTATAATGAATAAATAATAATAAACGATGCCCAATTATATGTGTAATTAACCAGAGGCTATACAAAGCACTTGCTCATGGCGTGTTGGAGTCAATTGGTGAAAAATAATGATCTGTTGGATACATTTTCCTTTCCTATAGCCTTTAACTCTTTCCTTTCTGCGTGTACCGCTGCCTGATAACGCACAACCTACAGAAACAAATGGATGTCTGTGACCGAATTAAGCTCAAGTGAAATAAAGGCTTTGAACGTCTCTCGTGGTTCATGACAAACGAATTTGGCTTATAAAGTAATTAACAACCTTAAAAAAAAACTATAAATATGTCGAGTAATGATCACATCCGTTTGCAAAAAGACCACATTCTATATGATGAAGGAGTTAACAACAAATGGCATTTTCAGTTGTTCTCTGTATCTTGATTGCGTCTTGAACAAAACATAAAAACAGCTTTAAGTCCTGTAAATATCTAATCCTATAGAATTTAAAAACTGCATATAAACTTAAATTAAATCATTGTAGATATATAACAAAACGTGTTGCTGCACGAGCAGGGCGGGGTCTACAACTAGGAAGTGGGGTAAACAGCCCAGCGGTAGCTTACCCGCTATCCCACGTGGAAATCTCGTGGTGACGCTGCAGACTTCTGCTTAGGATCCTCCACGTTCAGTGACTGTAAAACCCGTGCAGTTTGGAGGCATTGGCAGATTAGAAACGACATGCAGACAAATTTAGCCGCGTTGTTTGGACTTTGGAACGCATTTCAGTGAAGCTGTCTGTTTTCACAACAGTGCATTTATCAATCTTCAGCACGAAGCAAACACCTGATTACTGATGAGAACTACAACTCAGCTTCTGTTTCCATAGTTGTAGGCATATGTATATATATATATATATATATATATATATATATATATATATATATATATATATATATATATATATATATATATATATATATTATAATAATAATAAAAGCCAGCCTTTGTTATTATTGGCTGTTTAATTTTCCACAATAGTCACATCTGGTGATTTTATGGCTTTCACATCCTCTTTATAAAATGTCAACAGTTCAGATAGACAAATATTATCACTCACATTGGCAGTTAACAAGATGATGTTGCTGCATTATGATGAAGAACATGTTGCTGTAGAACAACATATATAAGTAGGTCACATGCTGCCTTCTTTTACATCTACTTGGCCATCTGAGGTATATCTGGGTATTTCTTACCTATTAATTCATATATTTATTTAAGAATGGGGACTAGGCATATTAATGGACATTTTCACATAAATCTACAATTGGCTAATTTCCCTCTGCTCCTTAGACAAGTAAGTGGACTTTATAGTAAAATACAATAACAAAATACATGAATAACATAATGACATAGTACAGGGACAAAAACACAAGAGTTGGGCAACAGCATATACACATCATGTGTGCAAATTAAAGAGGCATTAAACATGTATTTTCTAATATTAACACACAACTTACTAGAATTACTAGAATAATCACAAACATGAAATGAAACAACAAGCAGGTGTTATACGTAGTGACAGGTATTGTTTGTTTTTAGCCATTGCTTAAGAACATTTTGAAATGATGGATAATTGTTGACGTACCTGATGGTTACAGGTTGTTTATTCCAGGATTATGTGCCTCCGGATGACATAATGATTTCACAGAATTTTCCTTTCATTCTTTTAGGGATATTACTATCTCCTCTTGTTAATTCCCTTATTATTAGGCTTTTTTATGAGTAAAAATGTAAAAGTCAGTTTTTGCACTACATATTTATTAGAATTTGATTGTTCCTTGGGGTAGCACATGATTTAGAGGTGACTAGTGACAAAAAATTGACACATTTAATACAATTCATGTGTAATCATATGTTTGATGACATCTTTAAAATCCCACTTTTATCACATCAGTAAAACAGATATTAATATCACCTTGATTTAAAAAAACTATCCAAGTCACAAAAAGATTAGTTGAGCTGCTGTGAGTAAAATGTGGAGCAGCTTTCCTTCTCAGTAGGAGCCAGTGAGTGTTTTCTCTGATATTAACTGTGACGCTGTTAACCCTCATTTAAAACCATAATTAATATGCATGTTGAAATTTCATGAACATACTCTTAGCAGCTGAGCCAACCCCAGCTGTTTGATGACTTTATTGGGTCTTTGATGACAGAAATGCTTCTTTGCTTACCTTAAGCCACAAAGACGAGCCAAGCTTTAAAATATGGAAGTTTATTGAAAGAATGAGTCACTGTGTGAGTTAGCATCTGTCAGACTGAAGCAGTCATTTATTTTTAACACTCTGAATAATGGGATCCGCTTATTGGACTGTTGAGAGGCATATGCAGACATGTGCTCAAACAATTATGCCTTTTAAGATTGGCATGAAAATTTGCATGAAGCTGTTTGAAGATATATCATAAGTTAGGACTGAAAATGGCTTAGTATTAAAAGCAATTTGAAAGAGGAAAAAAAATGGGGCCAAAGCAGCACTTGGCATGATTTTATATATTAACTGTAAAATTGTAGCATGCTGTTATCATCCTCATAGCAAAAGATGGATCATTTGTTCCATTCAAAACGTCCAACGAGCTTCAGAGTTTTCACCCATGCTCCATAATTGTAATGATGTACTATTTACAGTCTATAACATAAAAATGATTTAAAAAAAATTTATTAGGCTGACAAAAATATATGTTCTATTCCAGCAAGTCTGTCTACAGCAAAGACTTAAATAACACCTTTTTGAAGTTCTTCAGCGAGAACAGGTTTTGTCCAATCCCGTAAACATATGGAGATATGGATGTATAGGAAGTTGAGATAAAGAACTCAGCCTCAGCTATAACAGGAAAGTCAATGGGGCTAAACAACCATTGGAAGATGAGGTAGAGGGTCCAGTCTATCTGGAATAGCACCATTGCTGCAACTATAGCAATCGTGCTTCGAATAAGCCTCACATCTTTACTTTTCCTGTTGACCTGGCTTGATGGGCTCCCACTAACCACAGGTGTCACCACCCTCCTCTGAATCAGCAGCGCTGTGATGATGAGGCAGCTGGTGACCGTGACAATGATCAGGGGCAGCAGGTGGCACATCAGGCTGAACAGATATTTGTAGACACGGTAGAGTTTGGGGCAGTGATTTCTACCACAGTGAAAGAAATCCGGAGGGCAGCTATTACCGTTTCTTGTGATATTTCCCACAGAGCCTTGAGCGTTGATAGCAAAAACGGGAAGGCCGAGGAGAAAGGACATCGTCACACAAACTCCGCTTAATATCCAGGCTGATCTGATGCTATCCAGGTAAATCGGGAGGTTGACCCTCCTGGTGACATCTCTCAGCTTCTGGTAGCGGAAGATGCTGATGACAACAGTGAAGAGAATGCTGCAGGTTTCACCAAACACAGTCAGAAATTTCAGTAAATCACACGACCAAGTGCCAGCAGTGGAGGAAAAAGACTGCAAGATGATAACGTCGTAAATGTTTATGATGACAATTTCCTCTAAGTTGGCTGCAGCCAATCCCATAAGAAACAGCTCAAATGATTTAATTTGGGAGAACTTGGTCTGGATGATGGAGAGGATGAGAGAGATGTTACCCACAAGTCCTACGCAGGAAACTAACACTCTCGAACCCAGGAAATAGAAAGTAAATGTATCCATAGTTCAAAATGAAATGGATCCAACAAAATCCAGAGAACAAGGTAGAGAAACTATACTTTCCACAGCCGAGCGAATAATGATCAGTTGTCTCTCTATCCAATTTGCCGTATCACTGACCACAAAACCTTTTTATCAAGTTCACAAAGATGACAACAATCCAGACTGGTGATTGGCTCATTACAGAGACAGGAAAACAAGAGGGTGCTGGAAACAGTGAAGGCTGGGAGTCATTAAAGTTTTACCTCTGAGCTTTTCCAAGCGTTATCTTGAGACCAACACAGCGTCTCGATTAAAGCAGCACCATGTTTTTCCACTTCTCCAATCTTATTACATTCGCTCAGTCTTAGCATTTGACTCCACATTCTTGACTTCATGCTTGCAAGTTTGTTGACCCTCTTTTAAACCCCCCCCCCCCCCCCCCCCCCCATTGTCCTTATTGTAACGCAGTTAATTATTCCTGAATCCTGGTTTGACCCTGATTTGTGCAGCACCTGAGTGGGAATTGATAATACATGCAGTACAGTGCATGTAACATGCACATACAAGCATTTATTTCTGAAAAATGTAATTGTTCAGAAAGCATTTTTCATTTATTCGAACTGCTTCTTTTATAGCCTAAAGCACACAGTATACACTGGTTCTCTTCCTGTTTTAGAGTAAACAAATCAGAACAACAATTTTTATCCACACATCTTTGTAATTGTAGGTATTTAATAACCAATAATAATTTGGTTTACATTCACTGTATAACCAAACTTCACTTAAGATAATTTTGAATTTTAATACAGTGAATTAGAAAATTATAATGTCTGTGAATAATAACTGTGTGTGCAACAAACAAAGTTACAGGGACAGGGGCTTCTGGAACCTGCTGTTGGCACAGAACCAGTTCATGTTCCAACTTGTCTCTTTTTTTTTTTTTTAACTAAGCCCTGCATCCTGATTCAGCTTAATTGTGTATCCCATAGTGTGCATGTAATTAAGGATGAGCCCTACACTGGCAGCAAATGGGCGAACTGAATGTTGCGTAATGAGCTTGGAAAGTGTAGGAAGCAAACTTTCAGTGATTATTAATCAAAGACTTTTAAAGAGAAATGCCAGTCATAAATATCAGTGATAGCAAAAGAAGGCAGCCATACAGAGCTTTCCACAAAACAGGATTTATTGCTTTTTAAAAATTTTATCCAGATGCTCACCAGGTCATATTTGACAGAAATCCCTCAACACAATAAACCTTTTTTTTAGGTTTCGCAGCAACAATAAACAACAACAAAAAAACCCCAACAGTTTTAGCTGTCGGCACAGAAACACATGCAGAATTAACAAGAAAGCATTGCTGCAGAGTGACAGAGAAGCAATATTCCTGCTAAACTATAAAATCCCAATTTCTGTAATACATTTGGCCGGGCATAAATCTAGCATGTTAGCATGCTCACATTTGATAATTTACACTTTGATTTTTTTTTTCTTTCAGTTTTTGTCAGTGTTTGTGCTTTTACAGAAACAAAAATGCTAAAAGCAGAACATATTTGCACTCAGCTAAGGACTAAAGTTGCACACAACATTTATTGTTTTGCAATCTGAAAAAGGCCAGACTATATTACCGACTATCGGGTTCAACTTGGACCTGAGTTCTTTTGTCTCAGATGCAATGAATTAGTCATTAAAATGCTAATGTGCATTGCTTGCTAATCAGCGACTGTACAAGAAGTAATTGGTTGGGGGAAGAATTACATTTAATTACTAGTTAATTAAAATAAAATATGTGGTTGACACTTGTGTAAAAGTCTTTGGTATTAAAAGAGTCTTATCACAGCAGTTAATTAAAAGTATTAAATAGACTTACAGGGAAAACAGACAAATAGAACCAGTTCTGGAAATATTGAAAATCCATAAAAGACACAAGGAAAGAAAAAAAGGCTTTTTTTTTTCTTTCTTTCTTTCCTACCATAAAGACAAAACTTAATGTTGAAGGTTAGGGTTTAACCCAGAAACCATTTAAAGTGAGCCTAGCCTTACACAGAGGTTACAAGCACCAAACACAAACATTCATGTATATGCATTTACCATATCTGAAGACTCACAAAATGTAAAGTCGAATCTCCATGAGTTATTAAATACATCTTTTTTTTATGATAAAAACAGAACCAGAGTAATTAAATCCAAGATCTTAGAGGGGTCTTCTTGCTTGTCTGTTTGTTGTCCTCTGAACTGCTCCAAACCTTTCATGTTCTTTCCTTATGCTACAAATCTTTCCATTTCAAGGAATTTCATTTAGGTTAACATAACTTCTTAGATCGCAAAAGAAATTGAAGTAAAGTCTGAAGATTGGAGATTCTGGCACAGCTAAGTCATGGTCCAAAGACAAAGCTGTGAAACAGTGGCCTCTTATGCTGCATTTTTGTTTAAATCTATCAAACATACTTCTGTTTAGTGAGAATTGCTTAGTTATTATAATTAATTCCAATATAATAACGGGCTCCTCACAATCACCCTGCCCAGCCTACAATAAAACAAGTTCACAGCCTTTTTTTTTTTTGTAAGCATTTACCACATGGGCTCTAATTTAGCTATTTGAGAACCATTTTCAAGGACTGAACCCTTGACTCGCACCACTTTCTGTACAGACTTTGCAAACAGTTTTCCTAACCTGACTACCACTTTTACACAGGGTCGTTTGTGTACAGGTGCTTCCAGGCTGCTCCCCACTCTTCACCGTGTCCAATTAATGCCACAGAGCATCCATCTAGGAAAGTTAAAAGGGTTGGATCCAATAATAGAAGCCATTCCCCTGCAGCTACGCGTTGATACCCCTTTAAAAGGCTCACCATGTTGCCATCACATGCTCCGGCACAAAAGTAGGATGACGATGGGCTTGTTGTTGTTATGTAAAGCATATTTGTTACTTATATTTTAAAAGAGAGCTTGGAGACTTTTTTTTTTTTTTCTTTGGTGAGGGGTTTCTTTGCTTTGCACGGCAGGAGTGGGGGCCAGCCCACCCAGTCTGTCAGCGCTGCAGTCGTGTTGTGCTGCTAGTTGTTGTTCAGTAGCTGGTGCGCAAACGGAAAGCTGCGTGCAGCGTTAATGCGAAGAGACGGATATAAGCGACGTGTGTCCTTGCTGCCGATCGTCTCCACAACGGGAACACACAAGTTTAGCGGCCGTGCTGGCGTTGGAAGACCGGACGGGATATAGAAAAAAAAAAGGAGCTTGCACGAGCTCTGCTCGTAAAGCAGTGTTGCCTCCTCCTCTTGTGAGAGGAGAGTTAAGTGCTGGCTCTATTAGAAGGGCTTTCCCTCGAGTGGAGTGGTGAAACGTCGGTGATATTTGAGCCTATTTCCTCCACTTGAGCCGCCTCGGTTAACCACTTGGATGAGGCTGACTTGTGTTACCTATCTGTTGGGAAAATAAAGGTCTCCAGACAGGCTGTGAAAACAAGACGGGAGGGTAGTGACTGCCACACGAGCCTTCGTTCCGGTAAGTAGTGGCTGGTCCACATTATCTCCCCTCTTTGAGCCTTTTTGCTCCTTTTCTTTTTCATTTTTATTCAGGCAGTCAGGGGTTGCGTGGCAAGCTTTTTTCCTCTTTTGAGTGTGTTCTTAAGTCGTGTCGGGAGGACGTTGCAGCGGCAGATAATGGCTATGGTGATGGAGGAGATTCCCAGGGAGTGGTGCTCCGTCGGACTGGCCGTGCAATGTGTGTGTGTGTGTGTGTTATCACAGCCCCCCTCGGCCGCCACTTCCAGCTGAAGTGTTGCCGATGATAGTACCGTGTCCGTGGAGCAGACTCCCAGCAAGGTCAACGGGATGGACCTTGTAGCTTCTGAGCTCAGTAATTTCACGATTATCTGGAAGGATGCGGGACGTGTTCACCTGAACACTGGTGCCATTGTGTGCGTGCGTGTGTGTGTGTGTGTAGATCTATAGGATGGGAGGGGGGGGGGGGGGGGAGATCTGTATGGGTGTGTAGTTTTGTGTGCGCGCGCGTGCACGAGAGATTACAAACTTTATTGTGCTCGTGTTTGTTTTTTTTGTCTGTCTCGTGCCAAACATCGGGCCTTGACTGAGTGAACAAATCACACCCTGCTTTAATCCACGGTGTCGCTCCGCTCAGGTGAATGAAGAGCAATTAGGCCACATCACAGCTTGTCACTCGTGGGAATGATGCTGGTAGAAACACGAATGACGAACCAGAAGAGCTCCACACGAACTCTTCCATGTATAAATATTTCAAGACTTCCAGTGGACGGAGTGCAAGAAAAATACTACTTAAGGCTACCTGTAATTTCATGAGTAGGCTAAGCTACCAGGAACCAAATGTGGTTAAAATATTAAAGCAAAAGTACCTTTTGGTCACTCTGACTGGAATATCTTAATATATAGTATCTTTAGATTAATATAGAGAAGCATCAGCATCTAAGTAGCGCCAGGTGAAGCTCCTTTGCATCCTTTCTCTTCTCTGGACTTTGTCTTCAGCTTTCATATTTTCAAAAGTGTTGGATTATTTAGATTTATTGGGATTTTTTTTTCTTTTTGGTGGTAAGAAGCTGGGGAAAAAAAAGGTTTTAAGTAATGCTTTACTCCCTGAATGAACCACTTTGTTGCTTGATGTTTGTGTGAGGAATGTCTGGCTGTGTTTCGGGTAAATGCTATCTCGGATTTTAACTGCGATCTTCTGAAACGCTGTTTAAACATGATGGTTGTTTCGTGTGAAGTTCATGGCCTACACTTAATGTAACCCACCCCCACTTTTTTTTCTTTTACATTACTGTTGATTATGCAGTAGCCTACTTTGGCCCAGTTTCAGTCCAAGTTGTAAAAGAAGGAGCTATTTGAACACGAAACAACAATGAGCAAACCCTCTACTGTATGCCCTGTTTCCAAGCTTTTATCTCAATAAAATGTTAAAAGTCATATTAGTTGTGGTGTTTTTCAATAAAATGTTACAAAGTAAAGCTCATTGGCTGTACAGGAGAAATCATCTGCATTGTTACTGGCTGGGTGTATCTGAGACAGAGACAGTGGTTTGTTTACAAAACGTGTTGAGTGTGAGGACGGTAGAAATAAAGATAATGGGGTTCTTTCGATCAAATGTTTCTAAAATGTAAATTATTAGATAAATCAGTGTGCCCGAATGACTAATATAAAATGACCTGGGAAGTTTAGAAGAGAAAAAAACAAATGGCAAAACTTTTAACAACTTCTAAATCAACACAAGGGGGATTCAGCCTAAGACCTGGTTTTTGCAATAAGTCACAAAAAACAAATAATTCATCTGTAATTTTTCGTCAACCTTGTGGAAACAAGTTGTTGGATATCATAATCATTTTAACTAAATCTTTTCTCATACTTAATATTTTGTTTATGACTCCATTAAGACCCTATTATTCAGATTTAGTTACTTCTATTAAAACATATTGCTTTATTTAAAAATGCCTTCTTATATCTTACTTAAGGTCTTTCTGGGAAACAGAATCATCTAGCAGTCATTATTTCTCTGCCTCTGAAAAGAAATATAAAAAAGAATTTTTTTAAAATTAAGTGAAAAATCTAATGCTTTTTGTAACTTAAGTTTGTTATTTTTAAAAAATAATGTCAAGTGTTGAAAACGTTGCTTCATATCAAAAAGTAAAAGGCTGACTTTCTTGCCTAATGTGTACCAAGCTGTTTGTTACTTCAGACAGAAACAATCTTTGATTGGTTGGATTATTTTACCCCTAGTGATCGTGAGAGGAACTGCAAACATCGTGTTAGGCCAAGAATACCTTAGACCATTGATGGTTGTCTTGTTTGTTGTTTACCATGACTGCCTCACACATTTTGCATTTATTTGAAGTGTTGTTTGTGAACGACTTCTAAGCTTAACAGCAGTGAAAATGAAGTTTAAAACAAAATATTTAATTAAGGGCTCATTTTTTTCTGGGCGGTACCTCAAAATGAACCAGATGTTTGTCTTCCCTGTTGTCGCTATGTTTACCGTTCTGTTTACGTCCTGCAAATTCTCTAAAGCGCCCCCTAGTGGAATCCTCTGGTAACACGTGTAGCACATTAGCTAGCGTATGAGGTTATTTGTTACTCTTACGCAATGTTACAAAGCAAGAATATGCTCAGCCTAAAAATGGCATCCATGAAGGTGAGAGTTACATGAAAAAAGAAGCTCTGACTATGAGCATATCTTAATGGTAGTATTGATTGACTAAGTTAAGTTACTGACTAAACTGAAGAAAAAAGATTATGGCAAAGTGTTAATATATTTCTTAAATGTTGGTCTCAATATCATGACAGCATGGTACTTTACATGTCATCTTTAAGGGTCATAGTTTAGGGTACAAATAGCCTCCATGTGCATTTTGATTGAGGGCATATTAAAAAGAATGTCACGCCCTGTCATTTGGTGACATGCACTGTTTTCTGCCAGGCCTAGTGATCATAATCAACTTCAGCCTTATACTAATTTATTTACTTTTTAAACCCAGTTGCTTATTTTGTTTTAAGTTGGTTAAAGTCCTGAAGCAGAGCAGGCACGGTATAGGACAGTTCAAAGTAAAAAGGACTAATAACAAAATGTCTTAATTTTGAATTTTGATTAGATAAATTTCAGATTGATGGCATCACCAAAGTACTTTTTCTGCTACAATTTTCAATCAATTTTTTGCCTAACTTACATTCTGATCATCAACCATTACAGCATCTCTGACCTAGTTTGAGAATTACTGACGTTGGAGGAAGTGAAGATTTTAGTAACTCTGTTAAAGCAGAAGTTTCCAAAGCCGTTGTTCCTTTATCCTTTTTCAGTATTGTCTCCCTAAAGAGTGACTTTCAGCATTTATAATTATATTTCCTCTGTTTTTACAGTCATAAATGCTACTTTACATGCCGTCTGTTTTCTGTCACATCTAATTCTTCAGGGCTGCCATGAGTCATCCTTGCTGCAATCTGATCTGTGTGCCACAGTGACACACCAGTTTATTGTAGTTGAACATTAATCTTTTGGGAGTTTTGTTCTGCACTATGCAGTGATTCTCTACCATGTTGTCTCTTTGATCCAACAGGCCACATCCCACCTCACTAAACCCTCATAAATGTCATAAAATTTAATATAGAGGTGTTTTAATCACTCACACCTAGACCTGTTAGTTAATCACTGTGCTGGACTAATAACGACCATAAAGGCAATCCAGTGTAAAATTACCAATGGATTCCTGCCAACAGACAAATCTAAAGCTCGAATCATTAATGAAATACTTGCAATTAGCATTGATTTGGGTCAGTGATTATATGATGGATGTTTTTAATGATCTTTGTCTGTTTACATTTATTCTGTCAGTCGACATTACGCTCTGCTTTACGATATATTCTGTACAAAGATAGTGCGGCACCGTTTTTATGAGGATGCATGACTTCAGTAGTCAGTTATGCAGGGGTGTTAAGTATCTGAACATGTACTTGAAAGAAGTTTTATGCTGTCAAACCTGTAGAGCTGCGCTGCATTTACCTGGCAAATACAACGAAGATTCACATAGATAGAAGATTGTAGACATCTGCTTAGATTTGGCATTTAAAAACAAAGGACAAAACCTGGTACTCAGTGGTTACCTGATTTTACACATTTGAAACATTTTTCCTTCCTGATTTTAAGCAGAAAGAGCAGCACATTTAAATACTTGTATTCAGATTGACTTTATTCTATATGTGTGGTTTAACAAAGGCATCAGTTGGCTGCTAATGCTGATGACATGCAAAAGTTTTGGCCTTAAAAGTTGTTGCAGTGAATTTTTTGTGTAAAAAAAACTCATCCCAAAATCACCTATTGTAATGTTCTTCTGAATCTTTGGTGCAAATTAAACGAGTAAGAAGGAAAAAAAAAAGCTATGTTGCCTCCTTCTAAGCAGTTCCTTTTAAATACCTGCTACCCCACAAAGCAGGTGAAAGGCATATGACGATGACCGAGCCATTTTCAGGTAGCCTGTGGAGGTGGTGTCTGGAAGATCAAGAAAACTGCTTGTTGGAATGTGAAAAGGGGAATCAAAGCTCAGATCCTGTTTGGTGAGTGTTCCCGAGAGCCTTGCAGCCAGACCCTGTGGTGATGCACTGTTTTACCCTGATATGACTTTCTTGGAAAAGTCATCAGAAGCAAACCTTTCCAGCGTCCTCGCCATATAAAGCTTCCAATAACATCTAAAGCAGTTCAACAAACTTCTAAAACAAATCCTGCAGATACATGAAGTTACATTTCTGATGAAAACTGGACAGAACTAAATCAGTTTTGGTTCGTAATGTCCCTTTTGAGCCCTACAATGCTCCCCTCAATGTTAAGTCAAATTAAGTGGGAAGAGAAAATGGATGCATAGTCTGGAAGCTTATTGGATTCCATTAAATTTTATATTGGTTTAGTTGGATATATCGCACTTAAAATGATAAAAATACCTACTTATAATAGAGATGAACCAAGGGCATGAGTTTGAATTCTAAAATGGTCATAAAGCTTCATACATGTGTCATAAAAAAGCATTTATTATATGAATATACTTATAAAGAAAGATAAAATATTTTTTATCAGCTAGAAATGAATTCAATTGCAATAAAAAAAAAAAAAAAAAAAAAAAATCTGTGTTGGTTTCCAGTCGCTGGCTTGTGATATGTTGCTGTAAAGTCAAAAACAGCAGCAATAAAGGTTGTAAATGTGGTTTTTCAACCTCAGGATGCTGCTAATGAAAGAGGGCTCCAGAAATTAAATTAAATTATCAGAGTGCCATCAAAATGAGTCCAAAGAGTTTTAATGTTAGGAACTTACGTTGTATTGCTTTATGCACAACCATTGACTAACTATACTTATAGCTTATATTGCAGCCAGTGGGGCAACATTTTACTGGCTGAGGAACAAATGGATTCTTGTAAATATTAGCAAATTTTGGAAAACGAGTCTAAAAAAAACTAACTAAATAGATAAATAAATCTGAAGGTGAGAAGAGAAAAACTACATCTCTAAATAGCAGTACATCTGTGTATGGAAAAGTTCACAACGCTCAAACTGACGTAAAACAGCAATAACACTGCAGGCTGGATAGACTGTTTAAAACATGTAATACTGATGAAGAGGAGTGTAAGTAAGAACTGACCATGCTGTGTACTAAGTTTTGTTTTATATGGAAAGCACAAATAATGGGGAAAAAAACCCAAAAACACAGTCTTGCTTAAAATGTTAAAGACATTTCTCATTTCGATTCTCTTTTATTCCCTTTGGGTTGCTATTAAATTGCTGTTTTGTTTCTTTAACTTGAGTAAAGCTTTTATGTCATCAGGGTTTTTGGGAAATGGATATAAAGCTAATTTTAAACAGTGGGTCCTTTATAATCTGTTGTGATTATGTCTATTGCTTTGTTTCCACCCCAGCCTCTATTGCATTCTTTGTTTGAATCACTATGTTGTAATTTTTAAATATTTAGTGCGCTGGTGTGTGTTTATGCTGGCTGTCATTTAAGCACCTTCTCATGAGGAGCAAGATTACTGTCACGCTTGCCTGGTTTCATTGAGAGAGAGCTGTTTATGTTCATATGCTCTTATTGTTCTGAGGAAACTCTTTACATTTATGTTAAGTGAAATGAATTACATCTGCTGAACCGCCTTTTCCTGTTCCTGTTTTTTTCCTCTTTTACCTTGTAAGTGTCAGCAGCTAGCCTTGTGAATAGCAGACAGTCTTAAAATGTGTGGCACGTCATTCTGCTGTAATTTCATAATTAACCTGTGCTGGCCTTCTTCTTCTTGTTTTTATCTTTTAAAAGCCATGAAAGCCCAGCCCTGATTGTTGAATCCATTTTCTCATTTCTCTGCTGAATCCACAGTGGTGACAGCAGACACTTTCATGCCTGCTGTCAAATTTTAATCATTGAGAGAGTTAAACTGAGACAAAGTGTGTGTCTGTAGTCCTGAAGGATAAGTGACCTCTCAGGCCTGTTTTTTAATGTGTGGGACAGTACTTTGACTGCCCGGGTGTGTCACTTTTTGTGGTTCCTTGTTTCTGTAAATGTCTTTTCTTTTTCTGGTGAAGGAAAAAAAGGGGAAAAGACCACCCACTCTTCTCCTACACCCATTCAAAGGATGTTTGGCAGGCTCTGTAATTGGATTTGACTTGTTTATTTCAAGCCTACAAATTAAGCATTGACACTACCTCAAGGAGGTAAATGAGGTAGATTTTTTACTTTTGATTCTATTCACTGAATCGTCATACACTGGTGTCAGAGTCATGTGTTTATAAAATTGTAGTTTTGCTGTAAAAGAATCATTGTGCTTTATCAAAAAAGTAAATTTTTCTAAACTCAGCTCAGTTATTGTCTATTAGCCACTCTGGGAGAAAAGATTTTTAACAGACCAAACTAGAAATCTTTTAGCAGCGTTTGGCTTCATCTGTGGCTCCAAAAGGCTGTATTGAGTTTCTTTCATCAGAATTTCCAATTCTCATAACAACTATATGATTTTATAATTACATTGTCATCTGGTTAAAGCAACATCAAATAATTCATTTGCTCATTTATTTGTTTTTCCAGGACAGTTACACCACCACTGAATGCATTATTTAATCAGCCTTGATTAACTGCTTTGGCAGTAGCGTTGTGTGTGTGTGGATCAAAGCATCAGCATACAGGTCCTTGTAAAATTGCCAGAGTTGTTACAAAGATTAGCTTAAGGACCTGATTTAAACATTTTTTTTTTTTAAACTTGGTTGCTTACAGTGATAAGTCTGAGCTATATTATATGAATGTGGAATTCTCCCTCGGAGTGAGTGCAAGGGGTGTGTGGTTTAGGGCTGGGCGATACGACCAAAATCTCATATCCTGATATAGCTCATTTTATATCCCCATAATGATATACATAATGATATTAAATTGTTTGTGTAATTTTGTATCAGTGATCAGTTATTTGTCAGATGTGCTTGGCAACAGCAGCAGTGATCTACTTCCATCTGCGGGAACTATGGCCGTATGACGTTTCACAGGTAAATGCCTGTTGCAGCGTTTCTGTCTGGAGTTTATTCTGAGCGATTTCGCCTCCATTTGACGCTGCTTTTTGCTCGTTGACTCTATTCTTTATTCTGTATTCTTTATCCTAATTCTTGCGCAGGTTCTAAAATGAGTTAGTTGTGTCGGAGTCCATTGTTGGGACTGTGAGCTAGTCTGTTGTTGGTTCCAAGTCGGTCTTTTTATATCTAAACTGCATCCATGCAACAGAAATTTCCCTTCTTTTACGAACAAGCTCATCAGTTTTGGTTTGCTGGTCATCTTTTAGTGAAATGTCCTGCTCTGAAACACGTCTGCTACGTCTTTCTCTTGTTTATATCATAGGTTTTTATATTGCAGCCTACATGCTGTAAAGCTCATCTTGACGTAAAATACTGCAGTAAAGCAACTTAACGTAATAGATAATAGACAGTTTCTATCGTCCAAACGATATATATTGTCATATCGCCCAGCCCTAGTATGGTTGTTTGTCTCTTTGTGTTGTCCCTGTGATTTCCAAGTGCAACAAAACCATAAGTAAATATGTTTCTTATTTGTTAAAAGACATATGAGCAATATCAACCATTAAAACGCTGGATCACTGCTGCAGAGTAAAGATACATTTATGTCCTATTTCAATCATAAATAGGTAATATGTCTTGTTTTTGCAAATTATCATATGTTGCCGCCTTCACACTCTGTAAAGTCCATTCCTCCACTAGAAGACAGTGCGGAGTTCAGAGTTCACTTCTGCACTCTGATGTTTGTTTCAGACACTGACTGGTGGTGGTAATGCACTGCTGTAAACTTGTTTGCACGCTTACATAGCCTTTCTTCAAAAGCACATCTGCAGTTGTTCCCCTCATCTACTGCTTCTTCCTGTTCCCTTTGTCCTTCTTTGGTTTGTTCTTTTTGCTGTTTGCATGTCACCCATACTGCTTATCAATCCCCGTGTAAACTACGAG
This sequence comes from Telmatherina bonti, assembly GCF_933228915.1. Classification (NCBI taxonomy): domain Eukaryota; kingdom Metazoa; phylum Chordata; class Actinopteri; order Atheriniformes; family Telmatherinidae; genus Telmatherina; species Telmatherina bonti. The sequence goes on along the minus strand of NC_136614.1, from coordinate 26,516,914 downwards.
AGTTTGCGAAGATGTCCATTCATCTGCGAATATGTGCTCTATGTTGAACATGAATGGGCCTCAACACCTACAGCTTTAGAAAACCAAACGTGCGTAGCCTGTATGCATGGCTTACGCAAACACTGTAAGAACAAATCCTAGCTACTCGTTGGGCTGCACCTTACAGCTAATATGTGTGCATTACAAGAAATTGGTGAAAACAGAAAGTTGGCAAGTTGTTGGACATTTAGCTGGCTGTCTCTGCAGATGCGTTAGAACAGTAATGTATTGACTCTCAGAACTCACTGGCCAGCTGAATGAGTGAAAAGCTGTTTTCAGCTGGTTGCAGCTGATAGTCTGGGAGTGTGCAGCCACCTATCAGCCAGACTAGCTGGCCTGGCTGAGGCAGAACATAGGGTTGCATAGATTTTAGGATGGTTGCTTGCAGTGGCAGTTTTTGAAAACATGGGCGGCCCCCCCCTGGGCAGCAGTGTGTATGTGCAGCAGTGCAGGAGAGCAAAAGAAAATGTTGGGGATATGGGGATATGCGTCCCCTTTTTTGTGGTGGTACACATCTCAACTAGTGCTGGTGAGAAGGTTGCTTCACAGTCAGTAGCAGCTGGAAGAAGCATGAGATGAAGAGGGGTGTGGTGTCTCAGACAGCAGATCACAGCACAGTTAGTATCTAGACACAAAATGCTGCTTAATAAATAGTATTTCAGCAAAGCTTTAGTTTTATACACCTATGCCACGGCAGCTCTAATTTTTACAACACAAACTAATTGGACTTTCCAGGGTTTTTTTTCGTTGCAACATGTAAAACACATTAATGCAGAAGCAGAAGATGCTTGTGGTTTAAATCAGAGCCACCAGATTGTTAGTTGAGTCAAGTGCTAAATGAAGGATGGAAAATAAAAAGTAAGAAAAAACCATCTTGAGCTCACTTCAGAAAGAGAGGGAAAGAAGAAAAGTAAAGATAAAAGTATTATACATGGAAATTCTTTGCTAGAATAAAGTTTAAAGACAGAAATGACTTCCAGGCAAGAAAAATCACAAATTCAAGCAGCTTATTGTATTACAAACAACAAAAACCCAGTCATTTAAGATAACTCTACTAAAAATGAGAAGTTTGCTCTCTTACGTTTCCTCTAAGAATTTATCTAATCTGGGATTAATAAATTAAAAAGACATTCTTCAAATAGAATAGTTTAAACAAATTATTTCCTGAAGGAATACACCAAAACATCTTTATTTTCAATATTTATTTTATTAGTGGACATTAGTCAGAGATTATGTTCTCTTGTCCCACAAACCAAAAGAAATCAACCTCTTTCACATCGGAAAGTAAGTGTTGATTCGGTTTAGAACAAGACTCAGCTACACTTTAGTAAGACACCTCGATAACAACAGCAGACACACATATGATTTTGTGGTATGCACTGACTTTATTTAAGCACATGGTTATGCTGTCATGCAGCAGTCGGCCAGGCTGGCAGCTCCAGCTTGCTTCCTTTCTTCCAGCGCCTCAGCACACCAGTGCAGATAAAGACAGACAGGGTGATTACCAACAAGCTGCAGCTGTGTCCATCTGTCTCACCTGCCACAGCTCCCTGAACCACAGCTTCACTTCTCCAGTCTAATACAGCCGAGCAGAAACCACACACCACCACGCTTCCTACCAAAACATGAATATGTCAGCCATTATTTCATTTCGTTGTAATGATAGCTGACAACACTGCAGCAGCTCTTTTGCATAATATTGCAGGGAAAACTGTCATCAATAGATGGCTAACGTGATGAAAATCTTCTCTGAGACAGAATTTTGTCAGATCAGACGCAATGTTGAGAGTGAGGCAGCGCAAATGCTGAAAATCCAATTGAACTAACGTTGGCTGATAACCCAGATTATGCTCCATAGTAAAGTTACACTAACAGGGATGTGACAGCTCCACATTTCTAGTTCCAGTTTTGACCCCCTTTTGATTCAGAACTGCCTTAATTCTTAAAAAGATATAAAAAAAAATTTCCACACATGAATGCATAAACAACAAAGTTCTTACTGATACCATATTTAAAATGTGAATTTGGCATAATCTTTGCAAGAGAAGCTGATTTTTGCCATGTAGGTGCTTTAGCACAGCGGGAAACATAATCAACCAAAAACCACGACATCCTTTTTTTTTTTTTTTGTGATATAAGTTTTTGATAGTTTTGCAGCCTTACATATAGAATTTGTATCAGGTGTTCAGAAACAAAGTTATTTTGGGTGCCATTTAAAATCATTACCTGGCATATTATCTCTGTGAGAGAAGCTGATGGGAGCTTTGTCACAGCTGTTAACATATCCACCAAAAACTACTTTATGTTCTTTGTTTCTAAAGATACTGACAGTTTTCAAGCCGTTGAAGATCACCGTTATATTTTTAACACCAGTGTATGTTATCTTGGGGATTGTGTTTTGTAAAACTTGAGAGCCACTGCTCTGTTGGGCTGAGATCTGGTAACTGTGGAGGCTATTGATGTACAGTTAAGTCATAGATTGTGGCATTATCATTAGGGGTGGGGAAATCGAATCGAATATCAGGATTTTTTTTGCTTCACAATTTTAAAATAGATTTTTTATCAATTTTTTTTTTCAAATAAATAAAAATAATTTACTATAATTTTTTTTGTCATTTTTATTGTTTTTATTGATCTTTTTGCTTTTCTCCTTGGGCATTATAGCAGCAGAATGGTGGTCTAGCTACCGTGTTGTTTTTTCCTAATTGAAAATCAAGAAAAATGACGAGCAAAAGAAGTTTTGTACTTTTTTTTTTTTGTTTTTAATCTACAAAAATCAACAATATCAAAGAATTGTGAGAATCACAATTTAAATCGAATCGGCACCCAAAAAAATTGGAATTGAATTGAATCGGGACAAAAGGATCTCGTCACAGCCCTAATTATCATGCAGGAAGTGTCTTGTTAGAAAATAGGTACACTGTGATCATAAAGGGATGGACATGTTTAGCAACAATACCCAGGTAGGCTTTGGTGTTTAAATAACACTTAATCAGGAGCCAAGAAAATGTTCCCCTGCACCATTACACCGCCAGTACCAGCCGTAACTGTTTATACAAGGCAGGATGGATCTGCGCTTCTATGTTTACTCCAAATTCCAATCCTACCATCTGAATGTTGCTGCTCAAATATAGACTCATCAGACCAGGCAACGTTTTTGGATCATTCATTGTCCAATTCTTGTGAGTGTGTTTGAACTGTAGCCTCAGTTTCCCCTTTTTAGCTGACAGGAGTGGCACTTTGTGGGCGCTTCTGCTTCTACAGGCTGTCTGTTACCGTGCTGTATGTTCAGAGATAGAATTGTGCATTTCGAACAAGTGATTATTTGAGTTTCTGTTGCCTTTCTATCATCTCGAACCAGTCTGTCTTCTGATCTCTGACATCAATGAGGAATTGCATCCAGTTCCCTGCGTATCTTTCTCTTTTTCAGACCATTCTCTGTAAACCCCAGAGATGGATATGTGTGAAAATCCCAGTAGATCAGCAGTTTCTGAAATGCACAGACCAGCTTGTCTGGCACTAAAAACCATGCCATGTTCAAAGTCACTTAAATCCCCTTTCTTCCCTGTTCCGATGCTCAGTACATGCCTAAATGCATTGCGTTGCTGCCATGTGATTGGCTGATTGAGTGTATGTGATTAAACTACACAAAGCTTTATATGACTAATTATAAAAAGGACACAAATTAATATCTTTACCTCTTACAAACTGTGTGAATATATTATTCAGAGATAGTTTTGTCATTTCATTATAATTCTGTAAAAAAAAAAAAAAAAAAAAAAAAAAACTGTCTGTCTATTATTTGCAGTTTTTTCATTTGTGTATAAACCAGATTCATTGCTACGTTGTGATGTAGTTCGATAAAGAGTCATTTTTGGCGTGCTCATTTAGATAATCTTTTCTATAGTAAATTTTTTCATCATAAGAAATATAATCTTGTTCATCTTCTGTGCAGTTTTATAGCTTCCTTTATCTTCAGACCTTGAGCGTTGTTGTGACACTGTTACATTTCTTTTATTTTATTTTCTTGTTTTTTTTTGTTCAATCAAGCTGTTTTGGTTCACTTGCTGTTTCTGTACAGCACTTTGGTCAACTGTATGCCGTTTTTAAAGTGCTTTATAAATAAATATGGTATGGTATGGTATGGTATGGTATGGTATGGTAATCATGTTTATTTTGATGCACCAACACTTGGTCATGTTAAATGTCATAGTTTTTTACAAAATGAACTTTTTCTCTCTGTCAGCTTAAACTTCTTCCATATGCAACAAGCTTCTCCTCCATTTAATTGATTAGCCAGCACCACCACCTCTTTTTTTTTTTCTTTTAACCCCTTTTGAAGAAAATCAATCATTCCAGGTCAGCCTGAATAGATTATGATCATGAATTTACAGATGTAATTTCTGAGGGTTGAAATGTTGGGGACAAATCACGTGTACTGTTGTCCAGCAGCAGTTTCCTTTAACATTTCCAGAAAGTACTGTAACAAATGAGAGTAAAGCCGAAGGTTTATGATCACCATTGTTGCCCTTACGCACTGATGCTGTGACATCATTACTGCTGGCTCCGGCTACACTTCGGTACCGTTTCCACTTGCTGTCTGTGTGCAGGTCTGTCTCTACAGGCATCTCTAAATGCACTCAGTGGACCCACAGATGGCAAAGAACTTGCAGAGGGACGGATTGCTTACGGTTGTATAATGTGAGACGATCTCCAGTAAACTGGAGAAAAGCTTTCTTGCTTCCAACATTGCGGCGGTGTGTTCTGCTCAGCACAGACACCTGTTGTTTCGGACAGGACTGCGAATAACAGATGTAGTTACAGAGCTGTGTTGATGTCACAGAGTGTGTTTGCTATTATTGTCAAGGTTTATAAAGAAAATTTCACTCTTCACACACAGCAAATGAATGACCAACCAGTAGTCTCATAATTTCTGCTCACTTTTTTAGTTTTACTGAGGTGTTAAAGATTTAACGACAGTCTAACAATACAGCTGATTGGATCTACTTCTGTTACAAACATGAGAGGCTATTTAACAGTGGGGAAACTGTTTGAGCTGCTTTCCCACTGCACTGAGAGCTTGGCCCAATCTTTGGGAGAATAGCTTCCATCACTGTTTCTTTGCTATTTAGAAAACCCTTTTTTCCCTCATGTCATTATATTTAACTTAACAATTAACACTTCCCCTCATCTCCTTCAGAAAAAACTAAATCAGCTAATAAATACCAAGGGAATTAAAGGGATTAAGACACACTTTTAACAAGTATATTAAGGAGTCTGAACAGCTTTTGTTTAACTCTTTCTGCAAGAGATGCCATGAAAACACAGTGAGTTTTAGAGATCCAAAGTTGACAGAAACAATTAAAACAAAAAATGATCACCTTCCTTATTAAAATGGTGAATCATCCAGTTTTATTTATGTTTTCAGTTATTTCACATGAGAATTTAAAATGGTCTAAATAATTCCTAACTTAGCAGGATCTGTGGGTTTTGTTAAAACTAGAATGTAGTTTGGGAAAGGAAACATGTTTATGTATTTCTGTAGACGTGATCGTTAAAGAAAAAAAAACCACACACACACACACACCCACTGCAAACACGCTACAGTGTCTGTAAATGATCTTAACATGATGCATGATGTCTGTGGGGCCAAATGTTTAAGGATGTAAATGTATATGGTTGGTCTCATGGTTTTATTTTTAACATCATGAAAGTTAAAAACAAGCATGTTATTGTAACCACATCAGGTGGGATGGATGATAAGTCATTTTACTATAAATAGCCTACATATTTTAGTCAGATAAATTAAAAGGTATAAAGCACTAGATAGTCATATTTACACCTCTGTCAGGGATTATGGAATCTCCCTTGCCATGGTGATTGCTGTAGGTATTTCATATATATATATATATATATATATATATATATATATATATATATATATATATATATATATATATATATATATATATATATATATATATATATATGAAATACCTACAGCAATCACCATGGCAAGGGAGATTCCATAATCCCTGACAGAGGTGTAAATATGACTATCTAGTGCTTTATATAAACATATATATATATAAACATATATATATATATATAAACACATATATATATATATATAGAGAGAGAGAGAGAGAGAGAGAGAGAGAGAGAGAGAGAGAGAGAGAGAGAGAGAGAGAGAGAGAGAGATAGAGAGATAGAGATAGATAGATAGATAGATAGATAGATAGATAGAGTTTAAAGAGTTTGTCTTTTTTTAGGTCTGTGTTCTTCCAGCTTTGCAAAAGCCACGTAATATTTCATTTGCGATTGATTTAATACTCAATCCTTTTAAATTTATGATCAGACAGAAATGTGAGAAGTGATGAGTGGAGTGATGGTTGAGAACTCACTCCTCATGTTTTGGTCTCTGGGATTGTGTTGGCAGTGTGAGTGTTAGAGAAGGTATAAAATTAGAAATAATATAGATAAATAAATAAATAAAAACATTTGTTTAATTTAGCTCTTTTTTAAAAATCCTTATTTAAGGAACCTTTTAAAAAATCTGATCCTTCAGCAGCTTCTGTCGGCTACAACGCCAATAAAAATGCACCATGAGCCTGCTCACTTAAGGATCTGAACTTTTGACTTTTGGTAAAACGGTTTTAAGTTTTACTGTGCTTTCTGTTGGCTCCCATTAAATTTAGGTTGAATTTCCAGGAACTGCTTGAGGTGTAGGCTATGTGATTGCTCTGTTGATATAATCGGTGGTTCGCTTAAAACTGCATGATAAAGCCTTTCGACTCTGGAAAAAAAGTCGTTTCAGGAACGTTATTTACATCCTACAGCTCATATAGCCCAAGTCTGCTGTGGAGTGCGCCACATCCACCGTGTTGACATGAATTTGAAGGTGAAATCTTCTCTGCAGACGGCATGGTGGTTGAAGGGTGGTTTGGTCGCGACAAATGAAAGGGTGAAGCTGTCTGTCGTAGCATTTGGTGGTGGTGGGGGGTGTTATTCATCGCCCATGATGCTGCACAGTGTGCTTCGATGTAGTGGAACCAAGTTACCTCGAATAGGCTACTGCAAATATTTAGTCGTTGCCACCCCCCTCCGCCCTACCCCACACACATCCACCTCCCTTTACTGAACAGCTGTTGGCCCATCATTGGAGGACGGGGTGTGAAGCGAGGCTGGTCCGTCTGGCAATTGGTTTAGATTAAGTTTCTGCAAACCAGTGGAAGCCCAAACCAGGAAGAGCACACGCATACACACGAGCACACACATCTCGCAGGCAGCGACTGTCCTCTCGCTCCACTCCTACCCAGCTCTCCCAGTTAACGGAGCTCTGCCATCGTACCAGTCCGGCTCCCCGCCTCCTCCACCACCACCACTACCTCCTCCTCCTTCTTCCCCGCAGATTTGGTCGACGGTTCCCGACTGCCAGGAGAAGGAAGCGTGGCGGCGAGCCGTAAGTTAGCACCTCGTTTTTTTTGGGTTTTTTTTTTGTCTTTTCTTTTTTTCATCTTTCTCTTTGAAAATGTTGCTGTTTGGTCCTTGATGTTTGAAGTTGCTCCGAGTGTCCAGCCAACCACAGAGGAGCGCAGAGCCCATTTTTCCGCTTCGTGCACCAGAAGCGAACCGCGGGGGCTGCCGCTACGTACCGTAACCTCCCAGCGCTCAGCCGGGACCGCGGCCACCGTGCGAGTAAAGAGGCATCTGGATAAATAGCATGATCAAGGAAGGTGACTGCCCTTTATTTCGCTTGGTGTGAGCGTGTGTGTGTGTGTGTGTGTGTGTGTGTGTGTTAGGGCAGCACCCCCCACCCCCTCCACTCTCTAACCCGTATTTAGAGCCTACTTCAGATGGGCAGCGACGTCAAGCTGCACTGTATTCCATTCTGTTGTAGCTATTCCTCCTCATCAGCGTGCATTTTTAAAAAAAATTATTTTACGCACTTTGTGTGTCTTCTTTCCAAAATATGCGTTTTCAGTTTTCTATGAAACCCTCTTCGTCATCTAAACTGATCGTTTTTGGAGACGAAGCACAAGGCTGCGGTGCAAGTCTCGATGAAAACAAAAACAGCGACCTAATGTTTGAAATTACTGTCTCTTCTTGTTCAGCCTCAACCGGCCAACGAGTCGTGTTTTCTCCGGCTGTCGTGTGTAGACCACAAGATTAAACCCGAACATCACCCGGCTGGTTGTTTTTTATGCGTGTTCTGCGGGTGTTCTTGTATTTGTGGCTCCACATGAAAGTTGATTGCGGATGAACGGGATGAGGAGTGATTGCAGGTGGATGCGGGCTCATGGGGTTTTGTTGCTGGAGGTGCCACTCAATCTAATTGTTTTCTGGACATCTGTGACCTGTGAGTGTTTCGACTGAAACAAAACGCGATGTAGGCTGTTATATGTAGGCTATGTCTTTATATGAATTGAAAAGTTGAAAACAGTGTTGTAAAAAGTATTTCAAGGCTTTAAAAGTCACTTAAATGTAGAAGGTACAGCTACCATCTTTATTTCCACTTCGAGCAAGTCTACTTGATAGACATCTATAATAATGCAGCATGTATCATTATTTAGTGGCTGATAATCCAGGGATTCCATTGTCAGTTCCTTCCTCCACCTTGTGCATGAATAGATGACCCTTCAACACTTTTACATCAGGGATGTGAAGTTCCGGTCCTCCGGGGTGTGTGTCCTGCAGGTTTTAGATATTGTACTGTTTCAACATGTTCTATTAATTTATTTCAATCAGGTGTGTTGGAGCAGGTCAGCATCTAAAACTTGCAGGACGGTGGCCTTTGAGGGCTGATATTTATAATGTATTAACAAAGCAAACAGACAACATTTAAATATAATAAATATAAAAAAAATTGCATATCTTGTTAGTACTTTAAGTATACATACAGCAAAAATGCATATACACTGCAGCACAAAAGATTTAAGTCACCCCTGACTTTTTTCATATACTGCTAAGAAAGCTGTAAAATGGGTGAAGCTGTGTGTTGAAACTTGGGTCAGATACATGTCCCAGGTACTTGTTATAGGTGTTTGCTTGGTTTTCTTTTCTGTCTCTTAAAGATATTCAATTAGATGCAGCTTTATTTGTGTAGCTCCACTTCACAATAATGTCATCTTGGGGCACTTTATAGACACAGCAATTCAAGCCAGTTCATAATAAATACCCGAGTTAAGGAAAACCAATAGACTGCATTGAATCCTGACTCAAGTCCTGTAAACGCTGCACATCACGGCCTGTGATAGTGCAAAGATACTATTTTATACCTGTCAAACTGTCTCATCATTGCTATTTTTCATTGATGCAACTAAAGAAATTCAAACTATTTAGCAGGCTGCTATTAAAAATGTAGCTAAAGAGATACAACTGAGTTTAGAATAGCTTCTTAGTTTAAGTTGACACATCACTGGTTCTTTCCCTAAGTAAATTTTTTCTTTATGCTTATGATTTGTTAGTCAGTTTTAAGTGGACTGAACTGTTAGTGCAAGCCCTGGAATGAAAATTAGTGAGAGAGAGAAAAAAACCCAGACAATTTCCAAAGAAAAATAACAGCAACTAATGGCTATATGATGAATGAACTTTAATGCATGAAGTGCATGGGTAAACGCAGCGTTGTGTGATTACCCATAAACATACGCAAAAAATTTGGTCCCTCAGATAGAAGAATTAAATCTTTATTTTATTCATACTTCTTGACTCTATTGAATGGAAGATTTTCCACTCGCCAATAACAATCTGCATGTAATGTTGCACACTGTGTCTGCCATAGTCTAATTTTGCTTTTACATTTCTGTTGTTAAACGCTATCAAGTTATTTTTCTGGATTTCTGTCTGTGTTACCTGGCAACATCCAGCGAGGCACGGCAAGGAGGCATAATCCTGACAACAGATTCTCTCTGATTGCCGTCAGTTTCAAGAACAGAAACTGCAGCTGATACTGTGTCTATGAAGCTGTATATCACCGTATCTGTCACAAACTTGATGACTCTCTTTACCGCCTCGCTTCTCTCTTCTGGAAATGCAGTCTTGGATTTTTCCTTCTTTCCCCCTGCAGCTTTCCCTTAGGCTCAGGCTGCCTGCTTCCCGATAGCTAACATCGTCCAGCTCCTCAGTTCAAGATGAGTTGGACGTATAACCCCTTCAATGTGATGCATAGTTCTAATAATGTTTGTTGACTGTTTTATTAGCCAAGTGTCCAGCTGCTGAAAGTTAATCCTCCCCTTTCTATCAGTGAGAATCTCAGGAACCAGCTGACCGAACTGATAAATACTTCATAACAAACTGTGAATCCATGATTAAGTCAACATATAAATATCCCGGAATCATTATTTATTAATGATGTTATCTTGTGTTATTCCTCTTAAATCATGAATGAATTCTGTGTAAATGGATATAGATGGTTCCAGGAGGAGTTACACAAATACATTAGCAAATAGGAAAAGAAACTTTGTGGTGCTTTTTGTAAATCATTTATTAAATGTACATGTTTATATCAATTTGCGAGATCAAAATTCATCATCAAATCAGCTATTTAAAAAAAAGTTTAAGTCAAGTTTCTTAGGACCCACGTGGAGGTTTGATCCAGGCATTGGGATACTTGTGGATAACGGATAAACTCATTGCATGTTATCACATCTCCATGTCCTGCTCATGGTATTTTCTCCTTTGTGTGCGTCGCATTGTGCGGTAATGGAACAGCTCTGAATTTCCACACTGAACCGTTGTAACATCCTGGGATATTTCTGTCACATCTTTGTCCTTTTGTTATGTTTTCTGCTTGTTAATTTGCCAAGCTGTATGGTGAGTTTTATAACTGAATTTAATTTGCATGTCCTAATATCACTGTAGCCTTGTGGTTTGCTGCTTGACACACAATTGCATGAGCAGTCTTGAAGTCTCGCAAGTCTCAGCATAACAAAAAGATTCCTGGTGTGTCTGCTGTTTGATGCCCTGAGAGGAACTAATGCTCTGCTTTCTAACCAATTAGAGATAGAGAGCGCGGGGTCATTGATCTTCCTGTAAATCTGAAATTACTTCCTGAGTTAACCAGGCCCAACTGTGTTTAGAATTGTGTTTCGGTCAGATGGCTGTGACATGAGATAATATCTTGCAGGTTTTACCCTCTCACAGATTTTTCAGCAGCGACCCTACCTGCTGACTGGTGGGTTTAAAGCGGGATAAAAGCTGTTTCTTTCAGGAAATCCTGATTGATGTGAGAGGTTTCCTTTAAGGTACCTATCAGTGCTGGATTGGATTACTCTGGTACCTTGAGATCAGGTACCTGACAGATTCTGTGAGAGTTTAGTCTTTTTTTTATTATTATTATTATTATTAATGTTAAAAAAAAATGGATTTACATTAAATATGGGGTGCAAATGCTTCTGAATTTAGGTTTCACAGAATGCCATTCAGGTGCTGAATGTCAGTCCCATCTTTCCTGAGATGCAAAACCCAGAGTTATCCACCCTGTTACACTGCTAAGAGCCAGGCAGACACATATGCATGCACACTGTCCTAAGTTTGTCTTCTGGGTTTATGCCCCTGCTGTGTGTAAGCAGCTCACAATTAACGGTTCCATTTATTTCAGGGTACTGGAACAGTTTTTTATCATGTGAATGATGCACAAATGTTTCAATTAGCTTTCATTTGGCGTAAGACATTACAGATAACCTGCTTCAGAAGCCTTGCAGTTTAAATTGTGTTGGCCTTTGCCACATTTATTCATACACTGCTCACGCTGCTTCCTCAAGCCCAGTCAGATTGGGGGTAGACATGTTTGGGAAGTCTTACCAGAATTTGAATATTAAAAAGTCATTAGTTTTGGCTGAAGTCTTTAGCCTTGAATGTGTATGCGCTGTGAAATATGCACCAACCAGCAAGCCTTTCGCCTGTTTGAGGCTCAGCTTCACAGAGATACTGAAAACATTAAAAAAAAAAAAAAAACACAAACAAAAAAAAACCCTGTGATAAGGCTGACAGTGGATGTCATAGGCTAAGTATGATGTAAAGCTCATTTAGGGAAATCTGTGAGCTTTTAATGACAAAATTATTGTCATTCTACATTTCTTACATAAATAGAGGAGAAAGATTATCATTGCAATAACATTGCATGTCAGTTGCCTTAAGAGGGAGGATGCTGTTATCCTACTGAGACTTATAATGGACTGTAATACTCAAAGACAAGAAGCTTTTATTAATTTGAGAGAAATGATTTGATTTGCAAAAGAAACCAAAATCAATTGTAAATGTCTACAACTATCAGTTTTTTCTTTGAGACTTAGAATAAGAAATGTTACGTGCTTTACGTTTTTCCATTTTCTTTAATCTACTTAGTAACTTTTAGAGGATGTCAAAGGTGAGCAAAGTTCGGAAGATTAAAGTCCACTCCTCGGGAGCCTGTTTTAAACGTAAGCCAGTAGATGGGGTTTTTACAGCTGTTATGAGTCATCTAGAGCAGTGGTTACCAACTCTGGTCCTCCAGATCTGCCATCCTGCAGGTTTTAGTATTTCCCACCTGCTGCATACCTGATTCATATAAATGGCTCATTAACAAGCTGGTGCAGAAGGTGTTGGGAGAACTTTTTTGTTGGAATCAGGTTGTGTTGTACGAAAAGAGGGGTGGCCACGAGAGCCACACTCCAGCAAGTGTTGGGAGTTTCCCTGCTGCAACACACCTGACTAAAACAATGGCTAATTAGCAGACTCGTGCAGGGTTCGATGTCAAGCTGTCAGATGTGTTACAGCAGGGAAACCCCCCCAACTCCTCTGCAGTTCTCCGGGTCTGCAGACTTATGCTTTTCACAAAACCACTGAAAATTCTGTAGTGCCGATGTCAGGTGTGTGAGTATTGTTGCAATGTTGTCATAGAAATGAACCAAAGGCAGCGAAGAAGACATGGACCATGTACTTTTTATTTGCTATACTGCTTAGTCCAAATCAGGATCAGGTGGGGGTGGAGAAACAGACGGGTCCTGGACGGGTCGCCAGTCTATCGGAGCATGCGTGTTACCTTTTGCTGCTTTCTGTATCTATTTGTTGCTAGCTGTGAATGGAAACCTGGCCATCCCTCTTAAGCTGCATAAATGGACTTGTTTTTGGTTTTTTTATTTTCTCAACAGAATTTTAACATATTTCCATCATATTTATTGGCTGGCCTTAAAGGACCTTTTTAAAGAAAGACAACTTTTCAGACAGAAGGTTGTAAAGTGCTAAAATAGTGAACAGTTTATCAAAAATGGTGCTTTTTTTGTATTAAAGTATGCAAAAAATATTAACGTAAACTTCCAAAACAGAATTCTGAACTTGTAAAGTTATCACATATGGGTATTTTTAAATATTTTTACCGACAGGCTTGTCATGCTATAAGTTGAGATGACAATAAATAATTTCAGTAATTATTCATCTGCTTAAAACCATTTGAGTAAAACCAAGAAAAATGTCATATTTCCATTACTGTTTACAAATAAGTTTCCTCCAGTCTTCCTTCTAATGTTCTGTTATTAGCTTTTAATATAACCTCCGTCAAGGAGGTTATGTTTTTACCTGCGTTTATGTTTGTTTGTCTGTTTGTTTGTGTTCAAGAAAACTCAGTTACGGACGGATTTTCATGAAATTTTCGTTTGTTGTTGGAAATGTGAAAAAGAAGAACTGGTTTAATTTTTGTAGTGATCCAGATCACCGTTTGGATCAAGGAATTTTTTAACTGTGGCCCTTGGCGGAGGTTTGTGCTCTCAGAGTGCTTTTCTAGTTAGACATGTAATTTCTAACACAGCGCATTCTCATGAGAGTAATTTGCTTTCAAGCTAAATCCATGAAATTCATATCAAACACCTGTATTTTGGCTTTAAACCGACTGCGAGAAAGCCTTAAAACATGAAAGAGGTGATTAAGTGGACTAAAAAGCATGACTATTACAAGTGTAAAACTAATTGTAGCACAAAATGAACTGAAAAGGGAAATGAAACAAATTTATTACAATTATTGGAATGACTGTTTCCTTTTGGCTTCAGTTTCATGACTGAGGTTCACTATCAGCTTTATGTCTCTCAAGGCTTTTGTTTTTTTATTGCTTTTTTTTATTCTTCAAAGTTACTTTGTTTCTTCTGCAATTTCACATTAAGATCAGAAAATGTAGCACAGTCTGAAGCTGATTTCTGCAATTTTAATAAACTTTCTCAGTGATCTGAATTGTGAACACCCAGTGATGCAGCAGTTCCTCTCAACACAATATGGACTTTTACTTGAGGGAATATGCAACCATTAAATGAAAGAGTTTTGAAAATGCCAGGAAGTTTAAATAAGTATTTTTGTCTTTTTTTTTTTTCTTGTTTCTCTTTATAGAGTTTGTTGGTTTAAAAAAAAAAAAATCCCTACACTTTCTTTTTTCCAGTCATTTCAGACTAAACAGTTGGCCTTTAACAAGCTGTAACTTGCATGCTGTGTTCAGACTGAGTGATAACGCAACGGTTGTGGTGAATGAGCGCATCAGTTTCTCCAATACAACATAAAACACAAACACACATAACGGGTACAACAAGCAGGCATTCAATAGCTGGAGCTCACCATATGATCAAGTAAATTAAATGTGATCGCAAACTCATTCAGGCGAAGAATATATTCATCGCTAAGCTTCTTTATGCATTGAATCAAATGTTGCTGCTGTGTTTACGTGAGATTATGCGTGACAGAAATGATCTTTTGTTTTGCTACCAGTTGTGCTGTGCATCACTACTACATAAGAAATTTCCCTTTTGATTTTGTAATACATTAAGAAATTAAATTAACAAATGCATTTCATGCTACTCCTGAACTGCCTGTAGCTTCTATGTGATGATAAGGAACAGAAGTGCCAAAGACTTAAAGTTTTTTTTTTTTTAGTCCTTAACAGCTCTCTATGGAGGCAGTTAAAGACTTTGCAAGCAATTAAGCTGCTGGATGGTTTACTGGCTGTTCTGTGAGACTTGTAAGCGCATATCAATATGGATAAACTAGTGTTTTGACCTCTTGTCGGGTTTTTTATTTATTTATTTTTTTTATCTCCAGGCTGTGTGGAGAAGCATGTGATGACTCACGCAAGGCAGACAGCTTCCCTCAAGCAGAACCACAGTGGGACTGAGTGGTGGGACGGCAGTCGTCTTTGCCCACATGGTGGCGCCATGGGCGGCGCCTGGCCTGAGCGCACGTTACGCTTCGGCAGGACGAAGAAAATAAGTGAGATCATCAAACAGGGGAAAGGCATGGCCAAGAGGAGAAATGACAAGAAAGGAGGAACGAAGAGATCAGATCAGGGCAGAAAGCTGGACCGGCGACTAGACAAGAAACGGGACCGAAAGTTGTACCCTTTGCGAGGGAGGGCAGGGAATTCTGATGGGGAAGGGCTCAGCTGCCAAGTCATCCTTACCCGACTGGAAGAAAGCCTGCGTGAAAAGGAGAGGTCGAAAGAAAAAGGAGGACGCAATGGTTGCAAATCAAAATCTAAGAAAGGAAAAAACAGAGAAAGGAAAGAGGCAACAAAAACCAAAAGTAAATTAAAGTCAAGCAGGTCCAGTTATGCTGAGTGTATTGGGCTGGAAGAACTACAACCACGTAAGCGCAGACTAGCCTCTCTTAATGCTGAGGCTGTGAACAGCCTGCTGCTTGAAAGAGCCACTGATGCCCCGCCAGCAGCCAAACAGGCCAGGAGACTGGAGGAATCTGTGGATGGAGGGCTTTCTCTGGATGCAGCTCCAGCCAGAAGTGGCGGTCCTGGAGGTCTGAAGGCTTCACGAGGGAACATCAATAAAATCTCAACATCTCACAAGCTTAAGCTGAGTCAAAGCTCTAAGCTTGGCAAGAAAGCCAAAGTTAACCGAAGTGATAAAAGCATTTGGGTGAGCCAGGCATGTTTGGATGCCCCTGCGCCCAGACGGTTGGCAGGCCTCAATGCTGCAGCCCTGCTCAAGTTAACTAGTTCCTCTGCTACCAGTAAGCAGAGAGTAAAGGCTGCTCCAACAGCTAGTGTCACATCAGACTGTGCAGCTTCTGCTGCAGCCTCAGCCCCAAAACAGCACCCGCGGGTCAAACTGCAACACAAGGGATGCATACAAAAGAGGAAAGGGAAAAAAGCCCCACCTCTTCTCAGTGACTGCACAACTTGTAAGAAAAAGGCAGATTTTGAGCCGAAGGTAGAGTGGGAGTCAGGCAGCTGCACTCATAGACTGACCAAACCGGGCTACCAGTCTCGTAGCATGCTAGCATATCCCTTGAAGCAAGTGAAGGAAGAGCAGCTGGAGACGGAGCTGAGCCCATACTACTGCTGCCCCTCGGAGGGCTCCATGGAATACTGCCATCGCTTGGCCTTTTTCCTTGGCCAGCAGCCCTACGGCGATTCGAACGATCAGTCACTCAACTCAGCCATGACCCCTGTGAAGCGTGAGTGCTTAGTAACATCACCGTCACTTACACATTCCCACCCTCACACAGCCCTCACACTCAGCCCTCACCCTTGCCTTTGCACCGCCGACCATTGCTTCTCCAGCTACTACGTCCATATCGCCCATCCGACACACACTGGAACAACTTCAGCCGGCCTGGCATCACAACCTCTCAACTACACCCCCTCAAGTTTGTGCCCCAATCGTATGACTGGATCTAAGCTGCTGGGACAGCAAGTAGCCCATCCAACAGGGCTCGCACACCCTGCCTACTGCAACTCTGTGACTTCACCCTGTTATGGTGAAGCCTGCGGGATCAGTGGCTACACCTACAGAGCGATGCCTCCAGTGACGAGCAGGGCTTGTTCTTTCAGCACAGGATGCACTGAATGCACACACAGCATCAAGACAGGTGAGTAGAAAATGGAAAACCTCTTCTGAACCATGTCGGTATTCCTAATTGAAGACATTGGATGTCAAAGTTTATGCATCTATAACACATTAATGCTGCTTCCAGTAGGTTGAAAAGCTGTGCAGAAAACTAGAATACAGTGATTTGCAAATGTTAAAAAACAATACTTTATTCCCAATAGACAGTTTAACATTTTGACTATTTAAAAATATTAGCTTGTCTTGAAATCATTGGCTGCAACACATCTTAAAAGTTGGGATGAGGCCATGTGAAACTCTGTGTAGCATCCCCTCTTCTTTTAACATCAGCTTGTAAATGTCTGGTAATTGATGAGACCCAATGCTGGAACCTGTTGGATACACAATTCTTGCTTAATGTAAGATTGTAGGATTCTTAAAATTAAACAACCTTTGGGCTTCTTTGTTCAGCTTTGCGTTTTGTGATGCACCAAGTGTTTTCAGTCAGTGAAGGGACTCTGCTACTCCAAAGCTATGCTGTTGTAACAGATGCAGCATGTGGTTTAGCATTGTGTTGCTGAAATATGCAAGGTCTTCCCTGGGAAAAAAAAACAACAACATTGTCTGGATGGAAGTAGATGTTGCTCTAAAACCCAGATATACCATTTAGCATTGATGGAGCCTCTCCATATGTGCATGTTGCTATTTCCATTAGCACTAATGCAACCCCATACGAACAGATACTTGAACTAAGTGCTGATAACAAGCTGGAAGGTCCCTCTTCTCTTTAGTCCAGAGAACATGAATGCCATTGTTTGCCATCTCCTGCTTCTCGTAAATGTGCCTGAAATGTGCAACGATGCAGTAAAGATTTAGTTTATTGTCCCTTTTGCTGAACTTTGCCAGTGTTTATTGCTTTAGATGTATTATGATGAAGTGCTTCTGGTCTGCAGTAAGTTTAATATTCAATATTAATATTTTAATATCAAATGTGTCTCATGCATGCGTATAGTTGGACAAATGGAAAAAAGCGGAAAAGATGAATCAAGTTTTTATTGAAGCAGATGTCTAAAGAAAAATTTCTTCACTCTGTTCTACCATCAATTTTACTTTTCCAGAGGCTTTCTCATCCCCACGGGGCGATCACAGCCCCTCTCTTCTGGTTCCCCCCACTATGCCCATCTCCACCTGCCCCTTATCCAGCGTACCGACATCTACTCAGACTAAACCACGCCTGCTGACCCCCCTGTCTGGGCGAGACCAGCCTCAGGCCAGGTTAAAGCTCCCCAAGGAATGTCCACAGAGCACCAAGGCGTCCAACGGCTCCCTGTCCATGGGCCGAACTCGGCTACCAACGAAACAGACATCAACTGCGCCGAGCCTCGGCAGCAACAAACAGAAAAAGCTCAGCCGCAGGCGTGCAACAAACGGCTGGCGGCCTGTTGGGATGCCCACAGAGAGGGAGATTTTCATTGCGGTAGGTTATTCACCAGTAGATGTTTGGAAAGTGAGGATGTGCAAGAGGGATTAGAGAGGCTCACCTGGTTTTTCTTTTTTTTTTTTTTTTTTTTCTCAGCTGCATAGCAGGAGGTCAGAGAGAAGAAATATAAGATGTTTTGGAGGAAAAGATAATTGTGTTTTAATATAAGGATTTAGAAAGAGAATTATGACTGAGATTGTGGCATGTGTGCATCTCTATCTCAGGGAGAGGATGAGACAGCTCTGCGGCAGTGTTACGAAGGAGTCGAGAGGGACGGCGAAGTGATACATGTCAGAGACACTGTGCTGCTACGATCCGGCCCTAGGAAGAAATCCCTCCCGTATGTTGCCAAGATATCAGCTCTGTGGGAAGACCCCAAAACAGGTGAAAAAGAGAGCATGGTAGATGATGAGCCATTGGCGTGCATGAGCAGAGGGTTGCTTACATTTGTCTTTGTGTGCTGCCTCAGGAGAGCTGATGATGAGCCTTTTCTGGTACTACAGACCTGAGCACACCCAAGGAGGCC
This sequence comes from Telmatherina bonti, assembly GCF_933228915.1. Lineage (NCBI taxonomy): Eukaryota > Metazoa > Chordata > Actinopteri > Atheriniformes > Telmatherinidae > Telmatherina > Telmatherina bonti. The sequence goes on along the minus strand of NC_136614.1, from coordinate 26,498,076 downwards.
GAGATCCCAGCGCACACTGTGAGGTGAGGTTAACTGCACTTAGAGCTGATGTGTCTGACAAGTACTTTTTAAATTTTTTGGATGTGTTTTAATATAAATCATAGAAAGTGTCACGATAGACAGCATGTACTATAATGACATGGAAGGACTTGTTTTTGCACTATAATGTAAAGTGTTGCTGGAGATGTCATTATCTTTCCCTCAGCAGCCATGAAACTGTTGATCGTTGGTTCGCTCCTCAGTTGAACCACAATGCCAGAAAAGATGGTATCTCTCCGACCTCAGCCTTGCAGAGACTCAGAGCAGGGACGGAAACTGTTTCACTGCTAGAAAATTCAGACGTGTTTGCAGTGGAAGCAGAGTTTGCGGAGCAGAGCAGCAATTTGTTTATGTGGTGGCTCATAAACTTAAAAACACTGAGGCAGAATCCTATTTTATGTGAACAAGTTCAGTTCCCTCTGTGCTCCCCGTTGAAAACTGTTGCCGTTTCTTCAGCTGTCATTCAGCACAAAAAGAAACGCTTCTGATGATGTGACACTCTTCACCCGCTGTTGCTTTCAGAATGAGATTTTCGCCTCTCGGCATCAGGATGAAAATAGTGTGGCCTGCATAGAAGACAGATGCTACGTTCTCCCGCTAGCCCAGTACTGTAGGTGAGTAAGTGTGCACACATTTCCTCTGGAACTGGTAATGAAGCTGAAGGAACATTTCACCACAGGAATTAGCTTCGATGTTATTCCAGTGTTTTGATTTTTTTTTTTTCTCTCCAGATTTTGTGCCTTGGTGAAGCGGCGTGCCGAAGGCGCTCCACCTGGCAGTGCCAGCGTGGTGCCCTTCCGCCCTGACTTTGCCCCCCCTTCCCACCGCTGTGTGCCCACAGACATCGACCCCGAGTTGGTGTATCTCTGCCGGCATGTCTACGACTTCCGCTACGGACGCATCTTGAAGAACCTGCAGTAGAAAAGCAAAGACCATCACACCTTCCACTTAATCATCACATAGCTCCACCTCCTGCACAGAGGAAAGAGGAGGGGTGCTGAAGGACTGAACACCCCTGTGTTTCCTGCTCACGGTGGTGGGGGAGGAAAGTAATGGGGATGGATTTAGTTTTTCCAAACATTTAAACCCATTTGAAGCACAGATCCCTTTAGCTAGCTAACTGCAGAAGGGCTTGAATGGTATCAGATGGAGCAATGAGAAGAAAATTCATTCATTAACTTCACTCTGGTGGAAGCCTGTGTGCTCCACCAAGCCCTGACCCCACCATCCCTGTCCTTCCCAGAATGTCGAACACCAGGTTTCTGTCAGAACCATATTTCCCTTCACGCAGCTTAGCACAACAATCATGTTTGTTCTGTTTGTAAGCCGCTGGCTCAAGGATGATCCGGCGCTGAGGTGCATCCAGGGAACGCAAACCTGCACAGCCAGCTTGGTGTTAGTGTTGTTCAACTCGCCGGGATGAAAGAGCAGCAGTCTTATTTCCCCTGATTGGAGTTTCAAGTGATGTTAATTATGTGGGTGCATTTGGTCATTTTCATGAAATCAAACCAAACAAAAAGCTTTAGATAAAGTGGAGCGTTGCTCCTGAATCCTATCAGCTGACATTGGCAGAAACAGTTTTAATGAGTTCTGTTCTGTACAAACTGGACTTGTAGGACTTCTCTAATTTTGAGTCGGAACTATAAAATGGTTCAGAAATTGGTTAAGAAGATAAAGCAGATAGTGATTTTTTTTTTCCCCCCTTGTCATTGATCACCTTTCCATTACCTGTGACCTGCCTTATGACGTGAAGGGAGGATTTCTGGCAGCTCGTCTCAACATCTGTCAGGCTGCAAGCAAGCCGTTAGAACGTTATGCCTGTAAAATGGTAAAAAAAAATAGTGTAAAGCATGAACCACAACAATCCAGTTTGCAAAGAGTCTTCATTTTATGAAGTATGACAAAGGAGAGCGCCCAATTTCAGAAGCTAAAAATTGTCAGCTCAGTAGTTTTCTGTGCTGACTGCTAGCAAATGTAGTGCAGTTATAAAGTCCTCAGTGTAGCTGCTTGTTTGGTGAATGTTGGTTCTGATTTTGCAACTAGACTGAACTTCTATTCTTCCTCCTTCCCCTTCATGCCTACCAAAATCCCCTCCTAGCCAAGATAAACCAAAGGATGTCACACAAGCCAGAATTCCCATCTCCTCCCTCACACTTCTTGTCCTCGCCAGCACTTGTTCCCAATAGATTGCACTATTGCACCATTCCTTGATGGTGGGAGGGTGTGCTCGACTTTTCCACAATTTTTTTATTTTAGTTTCCAGCTTAAATTATGTTACCAGTGGTGGGAATGGTGGGGGTTACTGTATATCATTTGTTTTTTTTGTTTTTTTTTCTCGTTAAAGAAGGAAACAGTGAGAAAGCCGTGGCTGCTTTTATCAGTGCAAACTGTATATTTCTAATTCTTCATCAGTAGAGGAATCGGCCAACGTGTTTGTCATGTTACCTGATGCTCCACCTGTTGAATCCCATGAAATATATACAGACTGTATAGGTAAATAGTGCTGGAGTCATTCCATTTGTTTTTGTTTATTTCATAAGCTCTGACATGCGTATATAAATATACAGTATATATTTATGATGTATCCAAACTGTTAATGTGATTAGATTTTAGGAAGGCATCAGGTTGGAGGCCTGACTAGCTGTGCGGACAAACGTAGCACCATGATAGTTATGTATTTGGATTGAAGGGGTGTTTTTAAAAAAAAAAACAAAAACACAACTTTAAATTGAGCTGGGGTTGATTTCAAACCATGCTCTTCCATTGCCTTTTCAAACCTGCAAGTGTTTTACTGTCACTCAAGTAGTGTCGGCGTGTGTGTACCTTTAAGAAATATAAAAAAGTACCCAATTGCTTTCCTTGGATGCAGCAAAGGTCCTTTTCATGGCATATGAGAAGCTGTAAAAGTTTTCCAAACACTAAAGCCATCTTTTAATGTTAATGTGAGCAGCATGAATCTTAACCTAAAACTTAATCAAAGCCTAAAAATTGAGTTATTTTATTTTTTCTTTCTATTAAGCCCTAGATTCCTCAAGGAGGTCATATATATATATTCTCCTGTTTTACAATTTCTCCTTCCTAAGAATATTTTATTAAGTCGATTTCCTAAGATGGCATATGCAATATATTTTTAGACTTACTATTTTTAGAAGACAAATTTAACACATCAAGAGAAGAATATGCATTGTTGTTTTAAGTTAATTTCAGATGAGTTTTAAATCTTCACAGCGTTAATCAAGATTTGACCAAATGAAAGAACATGAAGGGACCCAATGCCATCACATGACCTGAGATTGTAGCTGACAGGCGGTTATGGGTCCCCCCTCTCCCCCTTTCCAGGAAACTTCTGACGAAGTGTACATATCTAAATCCAGGAAGCACCAGGCACTCTTTAAGCAAACAGATAGACAATGCACAGCGTAGTATTTTTGCAAGATCTGTAATTATATTTAAAGCAAAAGAAAATATTTAAAAGTAAAAAAACAAAAACAATTGAGTATATTAAGATTCAGTTTAACTTATTTGGACATACTGTGTCTAGTTGATTAGCAGATATCCTGCATTAACATGTTTCAGGATTGAAATAATTTCTTTATTTGTAACTTAAAGAATATAGAAAATTAATAAAGTTAATGGCAGAAGTTTAACCGTTATAGTTTATATCATGTCCACGTCTTGGGGTGAAAACCAGACCAAACTGCACCTCGGCAGACGGGAAAGCAGAGATGCTCTGATCTGATCCAAGGTTAGGAAAATCAGATCAGATCTGGTCTGAAACCTGCTGGAAGAGACTACTTGCAGCCTTTTGCCACACCTGACTGACCTTAAGTGTGCTGTTTGGGAGAACGGCAACTTGATCACCCGAGCTTTCATCGATTTGCTCTATTAGGAGAGAAACAAGCTGTAAATCTGAGATAGGACGCAGGGGACAGGACGTCCCCTGATTTGTTGAAGACAAAGGGTCAGGTTTTAGAATGTGTGCTGAACTCCAATCCAGTGTACAGATTGGGTGTTCTGCCATGTCTTTCATAGATGTGGTAAATCAATTGAAGTATTGGCTGATCAGCTTCATGAAAATCAGCTGACCAACTTTGCCCTTCTCCCATTTGTGCATCAGTCTGTATGTCCCCTAGAGGGAAGGAATCATGATTGAAGAAAAGTCTCATGGCCGCCTCCCTCATCTCTTCAGCAGCTTTCTCCGCTCGCTTCCACATCCTTTTTGCTGCCGAGAGAGGAGGAACTTCCTGGAAAAGCTTGCTAAGCCATGTTTCATCCTCCCCAAGTGCTAGCCAGCCCTGCAAAAAGCATGGACTAGATTGTATGTTATTATTTACATAACTAAATTACCCACAGGCTTTGCATGGCCACAGTTGCATCCTTCATTACCATGACAACAAGGCTGGGATAGCACTTGGTGAGCAAAAACTTCCTGTGTAACCTTGGCATTGATATTGGCAGAATTGAAACTCTGAGTAACCTTTACTGCTCCCTCAGACGAGGCTTGTGTGCGTGTGTGTATGCGTGTGTGTATGTGTGTGTGAGTGTGTAATCATTCCTTTAGACAAAAGCACCCGACCAACCTGTGAGATTCTGCTTTCTCTGTGGCCTGTATTAATGCTTGTTGTTGGCATATATTTTGATATATTTGGAAAAATGGGGGATATACATTAGATATTTTTGGAGTAGACGAAATGTGTGTATCAGATTATTGTCACTTTGTCATGCTCTCTGAAGATCTGATTTTTTTTTTTTTTTTTTTTTTTTTTTTTTTTTTTTTGGAAGAATTATATATCATCCCAACTGATTTAATGTACTGTTGAGAAAATATTTATAAATTTTATGTCCTTTGTGAAAAATCTGAGTACGGCTTTTTATTGCTGATATCTGTGTTTTGTTTTTTTTTTTAGTTTTTTTTTTTAGTTTTATTTCTACAATAGATTTTTAAAAATTGTTTTGTTCAAGAATATACAACTTTAGTCTTCGTTATAACCTTAAAAGCCATTGCAAGAGTAAAGGTTGAGATGTGATGAACAGGAAGCGGGTGAAAGTTCCTCCACCAGTCATATGCAATGCCAACAGTGTCCACAGGAGGTCAGCATTGAAGCACGGCGTGAATCAGGGTTAAATTCAAGGCTGACCTCCACTTTTTGATTTGAACAAAATGTCAAAGGTTATTTATTTGTCTGAATACGACTGGAGAAATGTTTCATCCTCATCCTGTCACTCTTCCCAACTTGTCGGCGGTCAACATGGTTATTATCTGCCTTTGGACTTCATCCCAGTTCTGGCGTCGTGGCATGAGGATGTTCAGGACGCATATATAACACACTACTTTATAATGGCTGTTACAGGGGATAATAGCAGCAAAAACAGAAGCTTAGTGTACCATAATAATATAACTAGTCAAGTGCTTCACGCTGCCACAAGACTATCTCCTCTTTATAGTATTAATGTAACTTCTCCCGTAATTTGTTTTGTGCTAGTGTACTGCACACTATACACACTTGTATGCTGGTGCTCTCACTGAGCAGGTAAAATAACAGACTAAAAGTTAATACTTTTAATGTGTGCCAGGCAAATGTCAGCATACTAGTGTTACTGGAGAGAAAATCTAAGCAGGTTTCCAGAACTAAGACTGTATTGAAAAGAATTCCATTTTGTAAAAATTCAGAATGACAAGATTATTAAAAGCAATACAATGATTTGCAGTCATTTAAGAAATCGTAATCATATTACATTTATCCGACAATCCTGCCGTCAGTTAAACAAATCAGTGGTGAAATGCTCCACCTGTATTTCATTGGATCATTAGAGCTTTCATATGCTTGTATAGGCCCTATTATCATTTTTAATATATTTTGATATATATCATGAATAGTACCTCCTTTTTATTTATTATTTAAAAAAACACCCAGAAAAAAAACTATTGAAAACAAAATATATTAGGTAAAAATATAGTATTTTACACAATTATAATGGCATCAAAAGTCAGTATATGCTCATACCAATAAGTTGATAGTTGTTATGAGGAGCTTTTTCCTTCAATGTGGCCTGAACGTCTGTCTTACAGGGTTTTTTTTAGTAGTAGTCTGAGTAGTCTTCATGAATTTCTCTCAGGAGGACTTCTCAAACCTCGCTGCCTTCTGTTGTGTTGTATGCCAAAATGATCTCTTAATGGTTCAGCAATGTTGATCAAACTTGTTCCCACTGATTTGCAGTCCAGTCCTTGTGCCATTTTACATCCCACAGGCCTTTCTCCACATTTCTCTTCCTCAAGAATGCCTCCTTGATCACCACCCTTTCATGGAAACCAGTTTGGATAAGACTAAAAGTCCAGATACATCTATTAGGTTCTGTTTCAGAAACATTTCTCAAAATTTTCTCCCTCTTATTTCTTAAATAAATCACTGTTAGATAGTTTCCACTGCACCCTGCTAAGATTGACCAAATCTTTGGTCAATTACTTCAGTAATGTTTTTTTCTTTCTCCTTTATTTTAAACGCTCCAGAAACTGCAGCATTTTGAATTCTGATGCTTATTTAATTTTAACAATAAAGACATAAATGTCTAGTTAACGGTTAGTTCATTCCTGTCTTTATTCTTTTTAGTTGCCTGATTAATAATCATACAGGTTTTATCTTCCTATTTTAACATAACAACTTTTATGGAAGCCATTTAGTAAATGTCACATGCAAAACATGATGTAATGTAAAACATCTTAATTCTGCTGGGGACTGCAGCTTACTTTACATTTTAGTGTTGTTTCCAATGTACGGCAAGTTTAACTACATACAGGTGTTATTTCCTGGAGTAGCGTACTTGCATTATTTCTGTTTTTATTTTAGTAAAGCAGTTTGAATTTTAAAGGAAGTGTCATGATGAGAATATAAAGTAGAAAATAAAAGCAGAACTTAAAATGCTTACATTGCAATTTTTTAGTTAAAACGTTGGGCACAGCTGAACTCCTTACATTATTTATGTCTATGATGTAAATGAAAAAGAAAATCTCATTCCTAACTACTGAGCACTTCCTTTATGAGGCCAGAAAGTTTTTACAGATCAGCAAATGGAAGCATCTGTTAGAGAAAGAATCAATCCAGCGAATTGCAAAATAGACAAAATGCCAGCTTACACTGAGGGAGACTCAAATGCAATTGCCTCACTAGCATCTCGTCTACTCCTGTTTCTTTCTCTGTTGGTCTAATTACCATGTCCGGCTTATTGTCCCTGTGATGACCATAATTAATCAAGCTCTGCTTCCTAATCTCTGAATCTCATCATCCTTACAGTACACCAGAGCGGGCCACACCGGATGGTAGCCTGATGTAAGCTCTTTTGGGAAGTGTAATTGTGTGCCTGTCTGCAAGTTTGCATGCAACAGCTAATTGCTTTGTCCTTTCCTGCTGTGTGTGTTAATGTTTGCCAGGACTATGTATTTTCTTAACATCCAGGTCAATTAATGTCACCCACCATCTCATCCTTAAAGCAGTGGTTGAGGAGATGCAAAAGTTATCTTTTAGGAATTTGGTTTTCTTTAATATGAAAGTGTTTTTCTTCCTTTATCTTCTTACAAAGAGAAACAGACTCCTACTTTTACAGTCCAGTTCTCCCTTCAGCTTCAGATGGCTTACCAGGTCCTTAATCTGTCCTCTGAGTGACATCACCCTCTCACACCTCCCTTCATACACTCCTTACAGGACATTAAGGTGAGGGAGGGAACACAGGGGGTGCTGGCCACTGCTGCTCAAGGGAAGGTGAATCAGCTCAGCAGTAAAGTTTAGGGAGACTCAGTAGCAGCAGAATCACACTGAACCGCTCTGTCAAGGCCATGGCAGCAGGTACAGCAGGAGGGGACACACACATGGAGGAGCTGGTGGATCACGGCCTAGGAATGGAGGAGACAGCCCTGCTGAGGAGACCCTCACTGAAGGAAAGCTTTAACAGTGACTGCCTGTTGGCACCAGACACCGACTTCATGACAGGTAAAGCTAAAAGCTAAATGAGTTCTGATGATGAAGCAAAAGAAACTGAAAGCAGCTTGTCTGTGAATTCATAAAGATTCACTTATTTTACTTCTTGAAATGAGGATCCTTAAAACTTGTGTATGTAACAGATTAATGATGAATGAAGGGCATTTTTACTTGCCATCAATAGAGAAATGTGTACATGTACGGATTACAGGGGTTTTGTGACTTTTTAAGGGAAAAAAGTTAGTGACATTTTTAAAAAAAACATTGAAAAAAATATCTTGAAAGTTGCCAAAGTGACTGAGGATGGCTCTAAGATGCAACAGGTATTTTTTTTGATAAATGTAATATATAACTTTGCATCCAGCAGTTCCTCTCTGGGAAGGGTTAACACATCTATATCATTCAAATGAAAACTTAATGCCAGTTTTTGGTGAAAAAGGTGCGGTGAGGATCATAAAACATTCAGAAATGATGATCACAGATCAGCTAATCAAAGGACATTTTTCACTTTGCATGACAGCTTGTTCAGTCCTTATATTTCTAAACATCAAGTGTGTTGCATCGTTAAATTGTGGGTGCTGTAAGAAGTTTCCACTGATGAATTACTTGGTAACTTCCTGTCCCCTGGAGGGCATTGATATCAGTCAAGTGATATGTGTACATGTGGTCTGTGTGTGTCAGTATGCTCAGTCCTGATGTAAGCAAGCAGATGCTGTTTAAGAGATGCCATCTGCGAACAGAGATTAGAAAACTACTCTGGCTCTGCGTGCTGCAGTTTATTTATTTTTATTTTGCAAAAAAATCCAATAGATTAGAAAATTCTGCAACTACTGCCATGGCAGTGTGCACATGTATAAGTGCTTGACCTAATGCACGTGTTTTTGATTGCATTTGCATAAAATACACATCCAGGGAGGCAATCTGTTCTTGCTGTAGCTCAGTTAGTGCAGAGTCTGAGCTGTAGGGTTTGCTAATTCTCTTTTACAGCACAAGGATTATGTGCTATTCTAATCCCAATCCCATATGGAGTATGTGGAGGTGGCATGAGGATGATGACACAGCCAGGACAAGAGGAGAAACAGAAGATCATAGGCCTACACAGAATCACAACTCTATGAGAGGCAGATTACTGCAGGCTACATGCTTGAGTGATTATGCAGCAGATCATCACTGTTGGAGGCAGAGCTCTAATGACTTACAGTAGGAGGAAGACAAACTATTAGCATTCAGTAAAATGGGTATCATCATTCATTTTAATGTTTCAGAAAGTAAATATTGATCTTGAATGAACTGCTTCGTTTTTCAGTTAAACCACACATCTTTTAGTTGCACTAACTTCTGACTTTAACTCATATTTCAGCTTTTGATTTACTAAAACACATTTCATGTTGCTATTTAACATCTAAATCACTAAAGGTTGAACATATTAGTCAGCTAACTTTGCTAGTTAATGGTTTCAGTATTTCTACACAACTTAACTTGTAAATTGCCACTGCAGATATTTTGCTTTTAAAAGTGTTTGTATAATTCTAGGTTTTGTTAAGAAACTGGGCTTTAACACTGAAAAACAAAAGAAACAAACAAATACAAACCTTACCATTGCTGATTCTAACACTAAGATGATTTATTATAGTTCTATGCAGAATATAATTTTTTTTCTTTGATATTAAATCAGATGCTGTATGATTTATTTGTCCTAGAATTCTAACTCTGTTTCCACAGTCCAGTCTGGTTTCTGGAAGTTATGCCAAAACTTCATCATCTTTTGATCATTTTTGTACATTTAAAAAAAAAAAAAAAAAAAATCACACCTTATACCTTGACTTTTACATTGGATCCTTTGTTTTATTTGGAGTTTTTCATATTTAATGAAAGATAGTAGCATGTATCAGTCTAGTAATTTAAAATTGGGTCTTAGTCTTCTCTAAGGCCAGCACTTTATTAGTATTCTTGGTACACCATTTTACTACATAAAAATGTATATAAATTCATAGTGGAATAACTAAGTATTAGCATTGTTAAACTCTTAGCCATTATTTTTTTGAATTACAGAAATCTTTCATTAAAAACTTATGTGAAATTAAATATTTTCATCTTTATTTACATTTTTTTAAAGTAAGGTATATTTTAACAGTTATACATTTTTCATGTTATTTCATGTTAGACATGTAAATTTGTGATCTGTTTTCATATTCAGATTGTTATTTTCCATATTAAAACACATATGAAAAATCTGAAATAATACCAACAAAATACATTGACATTGTGATATTACTGATCTTTTTTTTTTTCCACAACATGAACTTTGAGTTTTGCAAGCTCGATAAAGCTTGCAAAAAGTGGTTAATTTTTTTTAGTGTACTGGTAATTGTTACTGTCAGACACTTAACTATAAACTAATGATCAGTTTAGGATTATGGGGCTTAAATTGACATAACAGATTTGCAACCAAATGAAACCTAATTTAGAACCCTTTTCATTTATTGGGAAGAGCTTTCCTTCTGCCTTTTGAGCATTTTGAAACGTTACATTTGAACAAGAGATGGAGTCACTTTCAGCAGTTTTTAAATTACCTGCAGCTATTCAGTCCTCCCCTGTTGTAGCTCTTAACATGTTCTATCAGGTTTTTATTTAATGCTTTTCTATTTCAAACATACCAACATCTAATTACCAGGACTTTCAGCTTTTTATTGAACTTCAGCTCCTCGTACTGACTGGTTTTAAAGGATGCCCGACATGGTGGGATTTCGTGCATGCTCCTGAGTCATTAAGTTAATGCACGTTTAATCAAACTGAAATTTCTGTTTCACTAAACGGCTGACCTTCTCCAAAAGCTACAAGGTGGTACCTGGAGAAGCACCGCCTATCCCTAGCTGTCTTGAGGAAAACCAGTTTTTGTTGTTGAAGTATCAAAACTACAGAAACATTATTGTCTTCCCAGTGCTCATTTCAGATGACTCATTTTTTGAGTGTTTGTCAAAGTCTTGTTTTTATTTTAAAAAAAAAAAAAATACATGCATATTTTAGTTTCCCCTCCCTCTATTTAATTTTCCTCATCATTTATGATGTTTATCTCTGTATGTTGCAATTTTAGGTTTTGCTGTTTCCTTTCTGTCTCCATCCCAGTGACACAAGGCTTATGTGTGGGGGCGGGGTCAAAGAGGCTCAGTCTGTGGGATTAACAATGTACTCTGCACTCACACACACACACACATGCAAGTTCATGCACACACGAGCACAGACAATTCAGGCTGAATTGGACGACTGCTGAGTTTTTAAGCATTATCAACCCCACCCCCACCTTTATATGTGCACATCCTAAGCAAAAGGCTTTAAGCTCTGTCAAACACGTCACTGAGTCCCAGAGTGCGCTGAGCACCCATCAAGGTAACTTGAAGACATCACAACACCAGGACTTTTCTCTCCTCCTGCTGATGTTACATCGTTGGAAGCTGAAAACAGAACACCAGTAGGACTGGGTGTGTTTACCTGAGTGTTAGACGCAAGTGAAGAGAAAGAGATGAAATCTTAGTGGGCACCAGTCAAATAAGATGGATGGAGAGCCGGGCTACATGACTGGAGCCAGAGGCGGAAAGAGGATTGAAAGAGTATGCTCACGAGAAGAGAAGAAGAGGATGAAGATGTCTGGAGTGGTGGAGGGCAGTCCAAGTGGGCAGCAGAGGCACCATGACCACTCATCAGCATCTGGCAGCTCGCATGGTATTTACCTCTGAAAAATGATAACACTGTAAACTGCCAACAATAAATGACTGACAAGAAGAAACTGGTAGAAGAAAAGCAAATTTATTGACAAAAGTGATCTGGAAAGCTTGTTTACATGCTGCTGTATGATGACAGTGTGGATGATCAGTTGGTTCCAGCTGTGTTGTGACCTCATTAGCTTGATTTTTGCCATACAGACATGAATAGGGGATTTTAAAAGCTCAACCCTTTCTCTTATTACAGCTTAATAGATCTTGTTGACATGTCAACTGTGCATATTTTTGCCAAGTTCTCATTTTACTTTGTAGGGCTGTGAATGCCAGTTGAATGCATGTTTTTATTACATGTAAAGGAGTTTTCTTTTTTTCTTTTCTTTTTTTTTGGGGGGGGGGGTCATATCTTGAAAGCTGTCATATAATCACATTTCCACTTTACGATTAGCAACAGCAGCACAATAACATTGCTATTGCGATAGTTTTAAAAATCAGACTTTGAAAAAGAATAGATAAATGAGTATGATTGTGTTAAGTCATATAAACCCATTATTTTTCTCATCAATACAATATCAATGCCTGTTATTTCTTAAATAATAATGCACTTTCAGTGATGATATATCATGACACCCCCATTTTGGAGGAGTGTGTTCAGTGTCGTGCAGCACTTCATCAATTTCATTAGTTATGTAATGTAGCTGTAGACAGAGTGATACAATGTGTGTCCTAACAAACACATCACACAGTCTCTCTCTTCAAGGATCAAGCCCTCTGTTATTCAAAGTAATGCTGTGCAACTGTTTAACCTGCAGATGTTCCTGTTCTCCCTGCAGACGATCGCAGCTCAGCAGCCAGTGGCCTGGATGTGGCCGACCGTCTCACATATTTGGAGCAGAGGATGCAGATGCAGGAAGATGAAATCCAGCTGTTAAAGATGGCGTTGGCTGATGTACTCAAGAGACTTAACATCTCTGAAGAGCACCAGGCAGCTGCTGCAGGCAGGAGGGCACCGGGTGCTAAAGGTAAGGTCAGATCTGAGTTCACTGCGACTTGTAATTAACAAAGTAATTACTGACACCAGAAGTAGAAGTAATTCAAATGGACCAGAATGCATACATGTACATATTATTAACTTTATTTTGAAGAATGTTCGCATTCTTCAATGAGTATTTGAAAAAACTTTTGTCTGTGTGTGTGTGTGTGTGTAATTTTGTCACATTGCTGCATCACTTCTTGATATCTTTTGTATGAATGACTGTTTCAGATCCAGTCCTTGTGGTAGGCTCAATCTATTCTAGCCAACTGATAGGTAAAAAATGAGAAAGTATAAAGCGGTTAGCAAAATTAAATGTGACAGACAAGACTTATGTGGAATTCAGACACGGTAATGCAGAAAAAAAAATTAATCAATCTCTCCCATATGACCTGCTGAAAATGTAGTCACTTTGTCTTGGCAGGTGGAAGAAAATAGCTGCAGAATAACATTATTGCACTTGAACTCTGATATTTTAAAATAAAAAAGCCAGAGACAATCGTTCATGTTTGAATACACATGCAGAAGCCTCACAGGAAGAGCTTTATTTGCACACAACAAGCACAGTCCCTGCAACCACCAGTCATAAATCCCATAGAACTAAGATTATCATTTTTCTGTGTGTGTCTGTGTATTTGTGTGTTTCCACAGCCAGACCTGTGTCTCTGGCTTTGCCCCCCAGACCCCCCATGATGACCTCGAGTAATGTTTCTCTGAAAAAGAGCTCGACGCTGCCCTCTAGCGCCACAGCCAGGAACTACAGCCCAACGCCACCCCGAAGGTAATAGCACACACTGTTTGCTCTGCACACAAGTAGTGAGCTGGACGTCATCCAATCCAGTTAGGTGACAGCTTATGATGTATTTGGACAATATGCAAAATTATTTATACGCATTTTCCAATTTAAATAATTCTTGAAGTTTGTTGTTGGGTGATTCCTTTTTCATTCACTGTGGATTCCTCACAGCATCAACAATAAATAGCAGAGGGATGAGAAACCGCCACATTCACTATTAAGAGGAAAATGATCTAACCAGATGCTTCATAGTGAAGCATCGGTCTTAGATCTCAAGCTAAAAATCTCATTATCTAAGGTGCAAGCAGCAGACATCATATATTATCCTGGAAACGCTGCACACGGATGCTCAGTAATTATCCCAACATTGGCCCTTATTTCAAAGGCATTATCTCTTCCTCTCAGTTACCTTTCAAATGATACTGCCATTAGATAATGCTAGTCGTAGAGCATGATGGGGTCTCTCTATGAAATCTTTAAGTGCTGCTGAGAAACCTGTGGTATGCTGCTATAATTACACAGACTGAGGGAAAGCTCCATTCACCCAAGGCTATCTGTTCATTAGGATGAACTATGCAGATGCACCATCATTAGCAGCACTAGTTCATTTGTCTCCTCTTTTATTTGACCTTTTGTCTGCATTAATTGATCTCATATTCCCGAGTCTTTATTTATTTTCCTCTTTTTGTGTCTAGTGGTGTGAGAAGCCCACCGGGAAGTGTGAAAGACATTCCCTGTAAGACTCCTAAAACACGGCCTGCCTCTGCTGCCTCAACCTGTAAGAAAATTCCAGAAGGGTAAGAGGATAGTTTTGCATTGTACACAACACAAACATTACTGCACACAAGTCTTTAGTTAAAGGCGTTATATTTTACATTCAGTGATTCTGACTTTCCTTTAATCCCTAAAACTAGTCTTAAGCAAAAGGTTTTTCTGTAGGTCCACCAAAGTTTTTCTTTAGAGATTGGAAGTTTTTTCACTCAAGATCACTCCAGTCCTACTACCAGAACGGATACAAGACCTGAGAGATGCATGTAGAGCCAGCTACTGTTCACTGATACCACATTAGAAAGGGTCTACATGGAAGAAACGTTGTCAAGCAGCTTTTATTAAGAGAGATGGAAAGAAAGAGATTAGGGTTTATCACACTACACAAAAAGTAGAATGGAAATCAGTGGGAACAGATCGTGTGAAGTGATGTATCCTCCCCAGTGAAGCAGTATGGGATCCTCTTTACAGAGAACATGAAAGCTAGGAACAGAAAGGCCTGAAGAACCCCTCCCAAAGACTACTTCAACAAATAATAAGAAAGCTTGTTCAAGAGGCTTCATACTGAATTGGAGAATAAATATGGTCAAATGTGAATTTGAAGTTCACAAGAATTGCAAAAACTCTTTTTTGTTTGTCTATTACACTGTATTTCTCTAAATGTTTACATGTGTTTCATTAATTTGCTGCACTTCTATTTTTTTTGGGAATATATGAAGCAATGAGGGGGACTCAAGAATTTATTGTACTGCCAGTAGTTCAGATTATTATATAGTAAATTATATCTCTTTAAATGTCACTTCAAGAGATATTTTATTTCAAATCCTTCCTATTGTTTAATATCTGTAACGGTGCATAAATCCATTTCTATGAGTTGAGCTATTTTAGTTCCAAAGTGAAATAAACTCAGTTTTATAACAAACATTCTGTTTTAATTGAAAACATGTAAAAAGTTAAAACACAAAATAGCAGGACGATTTTAAGCATTTCAACAGGTGGATCTTTAAATATTTAGTCAACCTGAGCGTCAATGTGGTGCTCTTCAATCTGCTTAAATCTCTTTCACGTTTGCCCATGTCTCTGTTCCCATCACTGTCTCCTTTGTTTCTGCCTTCTCCTCATATAGTAGCAACAAGTCCAAAGAGGCTGCACTAAGCGCAGGTAAGAGAAAAAGATTCTCTGCTTTTCCTCAGTGATAACAAAAATGTGCAACTTCTGAAAATAGCAGAAACACTTATGAAAAAACAGGCATTTCCCTGGTATTGGTCCCTGTTTATGAATGAATGACTTACCTGTGTGTTTGTGTGATATTTTGGTGCAGGGACACGACGTGTGACACACTGCAAAGGTAGGCTTCGCTCCTGACCATACAGGAAATACTTTAATATATATTTATTTAATAGAATTGTGTGTGAGCTCTTCTTTTGTGCTCATTCTTCATTCTTCACATCTCACCATGACTTGTGTGCCCCTCCTCACCTCTTGCCACCCCCTTTTTTGTCCCATTTCCTCCTCAATTATCCATGCACCGCGCCCTTCCACCTCCATCATATCTTATAATTCCTCCCCATCAACCTCCATTCCATCTATGCGCTAACCCTCCTCACCTCATTTCACCACTTCACTTAGTGACTATGCAGATCTATCTGAGCCCCCTCGCAAGAAAGACTGGGTCTTCTGAGACTGCCAAGTCTGCTTCTGTGATGCCCGCCGACAGCAGGTTTGTGGCTCCACCTGGACACCCTCAAGCAAAGCGGGGCAGCAAACCAGAGATGACGAAATCAACCCCATCCTTCACCTTAAACCTCCAGAAAACCACAAGCAGCCAGGGCATGACACAGGACACATCCAGCTACAAAAGTCCCATAAAATCACCCAGCCAGTACTTTCAGATTTG
Organism: Telmatherina bonti; assembly: GCF_933228915.1. Classification (NCBI taxonomy): domain Eukaryota; kingdom Metazoa; phylum Chordata; class Actinopteri; order Atheriniformes; family Telmatherinidae; genus Telmatherina; species Telmatherina bonti. Next base: position 26,481,857 of record NC_136614.1, on the reverse strand, counting down.
TTACTGATGGAAAAAGTCTGTCTTTTTTCTTTAAATTAACCATTTATGTTCAGCATCCACACTTCTGCAAGTTTCATTCAATCATCTGAAACTGAAAGAATAATCTCCTTCTTTTCCTTTTCTTTTGCAACATTTCTGTTCATGTTTGACTAATTCATTCAAACATTGTGTTTTATGTTCATTCATTTTGAGAATAGTGAAAGCTTTAATGAAGTGTTAGCGTCTCAGAAGTGACAGATTAGTTGTAGCTTAATTTCTCTCACGCTGAAGCTTGCATGTGTTTTCCCTGAATGCCTGTGTTCTCTGTTAATGCTCTGTCTCTGCATGAGAAGCTGACTGTCAGCATCCGGTGCGTGATGTAAGGGAGAAACGGTTTGATGTGAATGAGTCTGCCGCCACGTCTGTTTGCTGTGTTTTTTTGGGGTTTTTTTTTTTGTGGTTTTGATGTTCCTTCTTTGATTCCACCTCACAAAAAAGAAAAAAAAATATGGGAAAAAAAAAAATAAAAAAACCAATAATAAACAGAAGGGCTTTTCATTTTATTATCTACCTCTCGACATGTGACAGAGATCCTTGTACTGTATTTTTCTAGCATGGTTAAGGTCAATGGGCCTCATGGAGAGGAAGAAAAGTGCAGCTGCTTTTATGAAGCAGTTTACAGTTGATTACTTTTAAAGTGTCTACAAAGATCAAATGGTCACTGACCAATTTAATGAGCATGATATTCCAAAAATCATGAGTCATTGTGACTCCGCAGATGGATGAACATTAAAGCGGACACTTTCTTGTCACTTCAACAAAATGCCCAGAATGCGTACATTAAAATACTTCTGGTATTTTATTGTAAAAATACTTTTTTCTTAAGGTGCAGAGATTTGGAACAATTACTTTAACCTTGTGCAATGAAAGAAAATGAGTTATCATTACATACATGTTGCTTCAGCTCCCTCTTGTGGTTATAAAGCCCAAACAGCATCAGTATAAAACTGCCATGACAGAAAAATTATTTTACGGATGGCTCAGTGCATCTGTTAACTGAGTGTATCACTGTTGAACGCAGTGTTGAAACATTAAATGAATGACAAAATAAGATATATAGCAGGGACTGCTTAAAAAAAATGTTTTCTTTCTATGGTTGTGTGAAGAGTATTCAGTCTATAACCTGTAGTGAACAGAGTGCTCTCGATTTAGAGATGCAGGATGTAGTTCTGATGGAGATGCTGAGCTAGCAGCCAGGAGCATGGCCAAAGAAAAGTACATGTTCACCCCCTGAAAACAACTCAATACAAAAAAGTAATCAAAAGTGGTTTTATTAATATATAGTAGAATATATATAAAAAATTTACTTTTGCATCAGATGGTTATTTACTTTCTCATTTCTGAACACAAATATCCATTTGCCTCCATGTCACACCACATGGTGGCTACCTAACCTACTAATTTTATGTCATTAATTTTATGCTTCAGAAGTGGACTAAACTGTAACTAAGATCTCAGAAAATCAGCCAGGACTTTGCAGCACTCCTGACACACACTGGAAGGACCACCCTTTATAAAAGTCTCCCAATGCATGTTGAATAAACAGAAATAATTAGGCCAGTGCAGTGCTAAAAAAAAAAAAAAAAAAAAAAATCATGTTCCCAGATAGTATCAAATGGTCACTACAAACTAAGGAACCTACAATGACTGCAGGACCCCAGTTACTGGGCTTTGTTTTTCCCAGTCTGTTCTTCAAACAGCAGCTGGCTGTTGCCTTCAGGGACAGATGCTGAAGCAGGTCTGTTCTGTCTGCTCACAGGTGTGTGTGCACCAACCAGTTTGTTAAATGATGCCATGAACACTATTGCAATCTACAGACAAGCAGTTTGCACTGTGAAAAACAGATAAAATGAAAGGCTAGCAAGCTAAAATTAGTACAATGTAGAGAAGGGGTTTTCTTAAGATACTACCTCCCACAGCCCAAAAACATGAATGTTAGTGTTTGTTTATACATTCTTATAGATTGGTGTTGTGTGTGACAGGTGAAATGTCCAATATGTAAGCTACATGCCTCAATTTACTTGCATTGGAATAAGTGTGTGTATGTGAGTTTTAAAGAAAGTAGATATCACATTTTATGGCTACAATAATGCCCAATCATGTTCTTTAAGTTAATCATGTCTTATTATGCAAAACACACACACATAAAAGTGTTTTTTCTGCAATCTCAGTCTCCCATCAAATATATTAAAAATGAAATATTTCTGTCTTTTTGTTTTTTGTGGCAGATTTTAAACAAAACTGACTCAAAATCAGCTCATATTCAAACTGAATCAAAAAGTTGGGTCATGTTCAAATAATTTACACCATAATAATAAGAAGGATAACATTTTCTGGGCCTTTCTTTGTGTGTTTAAAACAAAATTGAAAATGAAACTTTTATTGAATTCATTAAATCCAAAGATGAAGATAAGAATGTATGAAAATGTGAAAATAAAATGTCACGGCTAAATAAAAGTTTGAAATCTAAGATAAGACAGACTGAAAAAATTTGAGGGGAAAAGAAAAATTCTAAAGATGCACCAACCCTGGAGCTGTCGCTGGGCTCCATGAAAAGAGAGGCACAAGATAAACGGTTAAATGGATGCACAAATGGGCCAGTCCTGCAAACCACAACATCACCATGTGTTCCATGTACAGGCACGCCACACACGCACATCCCACGACCAACTTAAAAAAATTTATTTTTTAAAACAGGAGTGCTGGATCACCAGCAGAAGAAGTCCCTAGTCAATCAAAACTAATCAATTAAAAACTTCCAGATGCAGCACTTCAGCTAACTCAAAAACGTTGAGAGCCTAATAAAGATGATTTTAAAAAAAAAGAAAAAAGAAAAAAAAAGTATATTAAAAGATGCAACTAAAATCACCAAAGGGAGACTAATCCTCAAATCCACCCGATCTGATGGCTACTACTACACAATGAGCCAGGAGCAATGAATGGTGCATTTTCCCAACAGAAAATTCACAAAATGCACACATTATTCTATTCTATTCTATTCTATTCTATTCTATTCTATTCTATTCTATTCTATTCTATTCTATTCTGTTCTATTCTGTTCTATTCTATTCTACAGTCATTTAGCAGACGCTTTTATCCAAAGCGACTTACATATGAGTGAGAACAACACAAGCATGAAATCAAACAGTAGAGGACATCATAGGAAGATGCTTGTGGACTGTCCACTTGGATGCAGATCCTTGCATGAAGTGCTACGGTGCTTTTTTTTTTTTTTTTTTGTTTACTCCCTTCCCACTACATAATATCACCTATGTTACAATACAAAGAATTAATACCATAAAGTTTGTTGCAAAGAACTAGGCTAAGTTCTCCAACTTTCCAATAAATACAGCTATACTGTATTGAAGCGCTCCTTGAAGAGCTGAGTCTTCAGCTTGCTCTTAAAAGTAGACAGGGACTCTGCAGAGTGGACAGAGTTTGGGAGATCATTCCACCATCGTGGCACAACAGAGGAGAAGAGTCTGGCTAGTGATTTAGTCCCATGTTGTGGTGGTAACACGAGGCGTCTTTCACTGGTGGAACGTAGCTGTCGAGAGGGAGTGTAGGCCTGGATTAGGGCGTGAAGGTAGACGGGAGCCGTTTGAGTTATTGTTTTGTAAGCCAGAAGCAAGGCTTTGAATTTGATGCGTGCTGCAACCGGAAGCCAGTGAAGAGCGATTAGCAGCGGAGTGACATGAGCTTGTTTGGGTTGGTTGAAAACCAGACGCGCTGCGGCATTCTGGATCATCTGCAGAGGTTTAACAGAGCACGCAGGGAGACCTGCCAGTAGGGAATTGCAGTAATTGATGACCAGAGCCTGAACCAACAGCTGAGTTGTGTGTTCTGTCAGGTATGGTCTGATTCTCTTGATGTTGTAGAGAGCATATCAGCAGGTACGGGCAACTGAGGCAACATGGACCTTAAAGGTCAACTGGTCATCCACCATGACCCCAAGATTCCGGGCAGCAGGCTTAGGAACGAGTGTGACAGAGTCAAGCTTCACACTCATTGGCTGGACAGACAATGAGCTCTGTCTTGGACAGATTGAGCTGAAGGTGGCGAACCTTCATCCATGCCGAGATATCAGCAAGGCAAGCTGATATTCTCAATGAGACGGTATCACTGTGATTCTTCCACTTGAGTCTGACCTTGCCTAACTTGGCTTCTTCTATTTAATCATTTCTACTGTTCAAATTGCTAAACTACAGAAGCGTAGAGCTGTCATCCTCATAAAAAAAAAAAAAGTTTGGGCCTTATTACGTTATAACGTGATCATTTTATTGTAAAAACGTGAAACTATCACGTTATAACGTGATAAGTTTATTGTAAAAACGTGAAAATGATCACGTTATAACGTGATAAGTTTATTGTAAAAACGTGAAACATATCATGTATCTGAAAACGTGAACTTAGTAATTTTAGACTTTAGATGAGGAAATTGTGTGCGGGGCAGATAGGAGATCACAAATGGCTCATTTACAGGACTTGAAAGAGTTTTTCTTCATACTTGGGTTGAGACATTGTGAAATTATGGTGCTTTGGAACACTTTCGATCCATTATAATAAATATGCGTAGTTTAAGAACAGTTTTAAAAGGCATGGGTCTGTACAGAAGAAAAAATGAGTCCAGTCCCCATGACGTGGCATCATTTCTCATTGAAACTTGAGCGGCACGAGAATCCAAGTGCCATCTATCCATCCCTCTTCTACCGCTTATCGGGGGTCTGATCGCAGGGGCAGCAGCGTAACCAGGGAAGTCCCCCTCCCCAGCCACATTCGCCAACTCTGCGGGGGGTCCCAAGCGCTCCCGGGCCAGCTGAGAGATGTAATCCCTCCAGCGTTCACGTTTCACGTTTTTAAAATAAACTATCACGTTATAACGTGATACGTTTCACGTTTTTACAATAAAACTATCACGTTATAACGTGATACGTTTCACGTTTTTACAATAAAACTATCACGTTATAACGTGATACGTTTCACGTTTTTACAATAAAACTATCACGTTATAACGTAATAAGGCCCAAACTTTTTTTTTATGAGGATGACAGCTCTACGCTTCCGTACTAAACTACCCCAGTATGTGCCATTGTGCCGTACCAGAGATGGGGTAGGCGGTGGCATGTTGTGGTGAGCGTGTCTACAAAAGCATAGAAAATAATAAAATCTATCTATCTATCTATCTATCTATCTATCTATCTATCTATCTATCTATCTATCTATCTATCTATCTATCTATTTATCTATCTATTTATTTATTTATGTTTTTTTCCCAAATTGATCTAAAACAGCAAGGATTCCAGTTTAAATGACTACAAACTTTTTCTTCAAATAGACAGTGTGAGGAATTGCCTGCACAGTTTCCACATAATCAAACTGAGGGCGCTGCTGTGCAGCAAAACCAGCATGACATAAATATTTCAGCAGCCTGCTCCGCTCCCTCATCCCCCCCTCCTCCATCCAGCCTCCCAGTGGTTGGAGGCAGGAAAAGATGGCACCTCAGAAGCCGCGCTCAGCCGTTCCGCCCGGCTTCTTGTCCCTCTGAAAGCGGCGTGCTGCCTCCCGAGATGGCTCCGAGCGAACCACCAGTAGCCTGACAAATACCAAATATAGTTATTCTTAAAATACAGACCTGAAAACTGAGCCTAACCGTGGCTATAGCATTTCCCCACACCCTGTCATCTTTTTCCACGCTCAACATCTGCACATCCAAGTGGCTGCAGGCTTTGTTGTTTTCTGTTAAGACGCACAGAACTGCTGCATTTGTGGGAACTGGGTCAGGGCCGAAGTTAAGGACGCAAAGAACCGAGAAAACAAGAGAAGATAGAAAACATAGTTGGTTTCATTCAAACGGTCTGCGGAGGAAGATGAGGTAAGGAGCATGTGTTTTTCCTTTTCCGCACAGAAAGCCGTGAATGTGCTACACTATGTCAGAAGATATCTTTGCAAGACAAACATTTTTATTAGCAACCAGACAGTTGGAGTTATTGACGCAGTTTATTTGAGGGAGGCCTGTGATTTGCATGCCTCTGCATCACAATCTCAGCCCGGGAGTCCCAGGAACATCGCCTGTATTACCCGGTAGTATCACCTGCAATATAAAGATAATTAAGATGTTTATTTTAAACCATTATGAGCAGTAAATACATAGAGAGCAAGCTTTGATGTGACACCAGCTAAAATCTGACTTCTGCTCGTGCTACCATGTGTCACGTGGAGGTTGCCTGCAGTGAAATTGTTGTCATAGAAACCACACACAACACGTGTGGAGCTGCAGCATCGTGATCTAATATGCTTAATCTAACTACCTGTGTATGTTTTTACAAAGCAAGCGCTTGCGTTTTGTCCCACATGAAAACGAATGTGTGTGCACTGATAAAACGCAACCTGCGTGGTTACACACCTCCCTGCCCAACAGCCAATCATCTTCGAGTATTCATCAGAGGCACCCAGACACAAGCTGTCTTTGGGATGCAAACGCTGGGTTTACTGGCTGCCAGCGGGAGCCTATGAGGAAATGTGTTACTTGCAGAGGCATTCTCCAACCAGTCAGCTGGAAGGTTCATGATGCACAGATGTGGGTGAGGCAGGAGCACTTGCAGGAGGTTCAACATAAAGGAAAATGAAGAAAGAAGGGGGGTTACCAGACCATGAGGTGGACTGTAATTGCTGTTTGTGTTGTTAGACTGATGCATGTGTTGTGGAAGCATAAATTTCCCAACTTTGGCATCCCAAGAGGATTCTCAGTCAAATCATGCAGTTCAATTTGCCCAGCAACCACATACTGAGAAACAATGGATTTAATAATGATTATATTTGTAACAATCTTATGATTTTAGTCTTTTAAACGAAGAACTGTGATTTATCAGAAGGGATTTTGTGCTACGTGAGGCTGCTCTGTAGGTGGCAACACAGGCTGTCATAAAACACTATCCCTTCAGAGGAGCCTGATGTGGGTCATCTGGATGCATGTGAGTGTTTTGTCCTGCGTAGTTGTGTTTGTTGTGCTATTACTGTATGCATGTTAGTATGACACAAACTGTACTCTTTTATTTTAACTGTGATTTAATGGACATTGATTTTAGTTAGCTGTTGTTTCAAACTAACATCAGTCAAAGTCAGACAAACAAATGCAAACAAATGCAAACAACTGGAAACAAGTACTTTTTGATAATGTTTTATTTAAATGAATGCATTTCAACTCATTGGTGGTAAACAGTAAAAGGTATAAAAGTTCTGTAAAAACAAAGTAAAGAAAAGACTTATGTGATACTTGTCTTTTTGTATTGTTCCAATCACTAAAAGACTTCAGACCGTGAATCTGTTTCTCATTTTTTATAATTAGACATATTAGTTTCACTGAAGTCCAGCTGTGGAAAAGAGGAATGTGCCGCAGGTCTCTTAGGTGGAAAAAATCCTTGGAACAGTAAAGCCCTGGTTGGCAGTTCTTCTGTGGATTTTGGGTGAAAGGACTGATCCCTGGTAGATGGATTTCTTTACTAGTAGCTGACTATATTTCTCTCCTCGTTCCTGTCTGCTATTCACTAACTGCTTAAGACTGTAATTTATAAATGCAGTAGTTTCTTTTGCAAACTAATCTTTTTTTGGATATTTGTTACATTTGTTGTATTACGATAGTGATTACAGTTAATGACTTCTTAACATCTTATATATATTCTATCCTGTCTCTATTCTCTCCCGTCAGGTCTAGCAATACCATAAAAACTCTGTAATACAAACACTTATTGAGAATAAACAGAAAAATAAAGTAAGAATCGAGAATATGGGGATAATTATATCTATAAAGCTCTTCTTGGTAAAGCAAATTTGCTCAGCAGAACACAGCACCCAGACCATCATTCTGCTTGCTTCAATGCTGGACAAGACAAGGTTAAAAAAAAAACCAAAAAAAACCCCAACTCTTATATTGAACTGTAGAACTTTAAAATTGGGGCTGCCCAAACCTGTTGAGTGTATTTCTTTAAGAGCTGATATTTTAAATATAAGAATTTCTTCCTTTGTATAATTTAATATTTAGTATTTATGAACTTATCCATGTAGATAGACACTTTAGAGGGGCCTAATGGAATTGAAATAGTCTGTAATAAGCACCAATTAATAAAATGCTAGATTGGTTTTTACAAAGCCGTATATCATTGTGAATTACTGTCTTTACTTGTTTAATTTTACAAAAATGACAACATGATGGACTTTTAAACTGAAATGTGTTTTAATTTTAGGAAGATCTGTTTTTCAAATGATATTCTGAAAGAAGAGAATAAGATAAAGTTTATTTATTTGGTTGCAGTTTGCAAATGTACCACTAGATGCCACTTAAAATACACTTATTATCTCGGGAAGATAAACAAAAATGAAAAACAAAATATTTTTTGGGTTTTGATTTTGGCATTGTACACATGAGCACAGTTATTTGTATAACCACAGCTTTATCCAAGTACCTGTACCTATAGTATATATGAATGCAATTTTTGGGCACCAACTGACCATATTCATAAACACCTTCCGGTATGGATATTTTTACTAGATTTGGCTGTAATAGTTGTGTGTGGTACTATTTCCTTCGTTTAATATAAAAAAGATTTGTGTAGATCTTGAATTTCTTTGCACAATAAAGGCAGACTTAGCCAAGAAAGCAGTGGTACTAACTTGCTAATTACTTTTTAGATACTTGCAAAGAAAAAAAAAGCCTGGTGATGAGCTAAATGTACTAAAGAATGTATGAATTGATGCATCATAATAATGAATGCCATGCTTGGCAAAATGCATTTATATATAAAGTATATAAAATCTTATCTATTATAATTAATAATTGATACCATCCTTTTCCTTGTTGCTTTTTTGTGTTACAGTAGTTACAAGCCATTGTATTATTCTTATACCATGAACACTTGGACAAATGAAAATACATGTTGCCAAAATAATTAACATTTTCTATATATATCAACTGAAAATTCAATATACTGCACGTGACTACACAAGTGTCACTTTGACAAACTATTTGTTAAATACACTGGTGTACTCTGACTTAATCAGCCTTGACTGATCTATGGTCATTGCCACAAACTCCATTTGCTTGGATTGTCTTGGATTGTTTCATTATACTTTCAGAGTGAATGTAAGATCAGTCGATCAAATTGCCAACAGCGTTGGCTGATGTGTATTGACAGGAACAGTTGGTAGAATGTGTGTCACCAATAACATTAATAACTGCTGAAAGGCAAACCCACAGAACTGCACCCAGTTTAACCATACACACTCCTCTGAACTAGCAGATGTGCTATCTACCAGTGATGAATTGTTGTAATACAAGTGTTCAACATCAAAGAGGTTGGTGTTGTGTGATGAGGATAATGTACATTTCCATGTTACACTGAGACTGTAAACCAATATTCAGTACATCTGGTCTCTGAATGAAATAAATCAGGAAAAATGTCATGGATTATGTCCTGCTGTTCCAGGAAGCTTTAAGCACCGGTGGAGGTCAGATTTCTCTCAGCTCATTGTTTCAGGCGCACATCTGTGAGCTCTGATTCTGATCAGGTTGTGTTACTCATTTTCTTTTTGACTTGTTGGGAGAATTGCAATGTTTGAGAATATAACTGCTTTAAATTTAGCATCTGCGTGTTTATTGTGGCCACTGCACTTATCCTACATTTACTAGAATGTCAAATGCACACAGAAATCAATGCTACATGTTCACAGAATATAATATACAGGTCATCTCTAGAAACAGAGTCACGCGAAATGTGACTGGATGTCGAGATTTGTTGATGTGTGAGCTTTAAATGAACACCTGAAACACACTGGTTACTTTTTTGCTGTGATCATAAATGCAAACAAATATCTACGTTTTATTGTCTAGACGTTTGTGGCTAAGGTCTTGTAGAGCTATAACTTCATTCTGCCTGGTTTTGCCAGTTGATGGATCTTTCAGTAACAGACTTAATACACAAGTATCTATGGAGAATTTAAACCTGCAATGGAGCCAGCTGACCATGTGACCTAAAGAGTCTGAGCCTTAAGATATGACAGTATGAACACAGTTCATTTTAGAGCTGTAATAATTCATATCTGTCCAGTGTTAGTAGCTAGTAGTTTAAATATGAGTAAAATAAAAATGAACATACACAGATTGATCCGCCATGATGTGACCTCTCATCTAATGTTGAGAAGGTCATCATCATGCTACCAAATAAGCTATGTGTGAGGAAAGGTTTCTTTTGGAGCTCTGCCTCCACCTGGACACCAAAGCTGCATGCAGAGGCAAGCTGGCCCTCCCAGGAGGGGTCCAGATTGCCAGCCTAGGCCCCCAGAATGGCAACATTGGAGCATGGCCTGGCTCCAGATCAAGCCCCCAGCAGCATGCTTACCAGTTCACTGGAGGTGATGCTGGGATAACCTGCTGGGTCAGGTTGTCCACTTCATTCTGTCAGAGTTTGTGGAGGATGTGGACTCAAATGCAGGCTGATGAAGCAGAACACATGCACAAAAAAGGCTTTAATTACGAAGATAACTGGTTTACTGAAAGACAAACAAAGAAAATAACGATAACGTTGCCCTGATAAGAGCAAATAACATTACAATTCACGATATTTCTCAAATCAGGCTCTCCACAACACTGCATCCCCTTGTCTCTTAATCTGTTAGCATGAAATAGCATAACCAATGTTACTTCTTTTTGTCACGTTCAAGTTGAAGGAAACAGGGATATGTAAAATTTAGTGTCAGATTAAAAAGTGTTCATATATATATATATATATATATATATATATATATATATATATATATATATATATATATATATATATATATATATATATATATATATATATATATATACATACATACATTTTTTTCTAAATTTATTTATTTATTTTGTTTTCTTTTTTCTTTTTGTTTACCCCTTTTACTCTGTCCAACATGAAACTTAATATACTTACGTAATACTAATACTTGTGCAAAACACAAAACAGCTGCTGGATTTATATGCAATGAGCTCTTATTTTCAGTGAGGCATGCGGTGATTTAGTGTATTACAGCCACCAACTGGGATGGCATTTAACTGTTTAATGAATCAATGAATGAAATCCACAGCCATCCTTTAAATATAAGGCTTGAACATATAATCTTCATAAATAAGGAGGATGAACTGTGCGGTGTTAGGGTGGTGTTAGGGTGTTAATGAGTCAAAATTAGTTAAAAAAAAAAAAAAAAAAAAAAAGAAGTTATGTGTTAATTCCTCGTATTGTCTTTACATCAAGTCATTTATTTAGACAGCCCGGAAAAAAAAACACAACAGTCATTTTAGTAAAGTTACTAAATATTGATGGGAAGACAGTTTTTAATTATATATTTGACTTTTTGGTGACTGACTTTTGATTCTGTTACGTGCTGCACTAATAATATTTGAAAAGACATGCAACATAAGAAGCCTTTCTAACAGTGGGTGTACAAGGTCTGACCCGTGCTGTTCCCTATCTTGCCAAAAATGCTTTTTTAAAAGAAATTTTATATTTCAAGGGTTTTATTTCCTGCTTAAACAAGGATTAAATTCAGAAAAATATGTAAATGGCAGCGAAGACCAGGGAGCATTGAAGACACAGGGGATAAAGCATAGAGACACACATGAAGATGCCAAACACAATAAAAATACAAACCAAAACAAAAAGACAAAGCGTCAATGTTTTGAAAGGTGTTTCTGTCTTTCTGCTTGATCAAATTCACTTTCTTTGTTTGTTCGAGCAAAGAGTTAACGCTACATTCATCCACATCCAGTCCAACAGACAACTCAAAATGGAGAAGATGATGCATCCGGTGTCAGGTGTGAGGCTGCATCTCTACACTGTTATGAATTAGTACAACAGCGGTTCATTTTGGGTGACAGTAGTGTGGTTTATGAGTCATAATTATGTGCACTGAGGGATCCAGAGGCAGAGCTGTCAGGCTGATTGACACAGACAGCACATGCATGTCTGAGTGTGTTTAAATGAGGGGTAATAAAATCTTTGTGAATGAGTAGAAAATCATTCCAGTTTTTTTTTTCCCTGCTGTATCCCTTTACCCTCTGTAAATCCTGCGAGCTCCCATTGGTGCGTAATTAAAAGGAGCGGCTCATGTGAGTCAGACAGTGTGTGCATGTCTGTGTGTGTTTGTTTGCCACACAGAGGATGAGCTTGTGTGAGTTAACTGAGAAGACAGGAAATGTCAAAGATCTTTCACCTCTCCGTCACACCTTTCATGCTTGTTTCATCCCTTCTTTCCTCCTCATCACTTCAGTTTCAGGTGGGATCAGGCTATTAAGGGGAGGGAGTGGGAGGTCAATCAGATCGGATTTCACACCATAACATGACTGGATTGAAAACTGAGTAACATTTTTTGTAATTTCATCATATAATTTATTTAGTTATGCTTTCTATCTCTAGTGAGCTGTTGGATTAGAAATAATAAATCAAAATAAGTTTTTGTTTTACTGTGACTCTGGCCAGCCAGAGGGCCTCATGGTTGCAGAGACTGTCGGTTATTTTTATAAGAGGCTCAAGACCTCCCTTTTTTAGCTTAGGTTTTAGCTTAATTCTACTTGATCTTAATTCAAGTTTTGTTTTTGATATTTTGTTTTATTCAATTTTACCTTTTTACTTTATCATTTTATTAAGTCATTTTACGTGTATATATGTATACAAATATATATTTCTACTTAATATTTAATTTCTTCTCATATTTGTATTATTGTTCTCAAAGGGTTGTTTGATTTTCAGTTTTAACTTTTTAACTCCAATGTTGTCCCTATGGGGATCCATTGTGCCAGGATTTTTGCCAGCTCAGTCTGGAGGTTGCTGCCATGGTGACTGATCAGGACAGTTGGGGGTCCTGCTCTGCAGCCCTTTGGCTGTGGTGTGGGCTCTGGCTTGCCCTGATCTGGGAGGTTGTGGGGGTGAAACAGAAACTACAATTTAGGGAGTTCCAGTTTTTGGAGAATGGGAGGAATTGCTGCTGTTTTTCATGTGCATGTATGTAGATAAATGTCCGACTGTAGAGAAATAATGATTGTGTTTGTGTTTTTAAATTTTTCATGTCGTTGTTTTATGTTGTTTACTTTGTTATTTGGAAACTTTTTTATCATGTAAAGCACCTCGTGTAGCCCTTGGCTAAAAAAAATGCTTTATAACTAAATGATGGATTTAACATTAATATGTAATATATCTATTACAAATGCGGTGGAAAAATAAAACATATTGAAATACGATTAATAGTATAATAGGATGATCTTCAAATGACCGCAAAGTACTTAATATGATTTATTTAGATTATATTAAAAATATCCTGCATCATCATCTTCTATAAACATCTTCTAAAAAAGTATTTAGGAAAAAATATAGAAAGTTTTGTTTTGGCTTTTCAACTCATTTTTCAGCTTTCTGAAAGTGGAATCAGGGGTTTAAAAGCAAAGAATTTTAATTTAGGCATCTGAGCTTTTGGGAATATTTAACCTTTATGAAATAATTTTATATTTTCAAACCCTGAAGCTTTTGTATACACAGCTGTGTGTCTGTGTATATGAGATAATTAATCTACTACAAGGCGGCATGTGCTTGCGACTGATCGTTTCAGAGTTCTCAAGTGTCAGAGATTCAAACTAAAGCAACAGAAGAACACTGCCTAAAATCACGTAACTGCAACCTTGTAGTGGTGTGGACAAAACTCTAAAAATGTAAGGGATGATTGGATGTTTGAAATTCTAGAAAAAAAAACAAAAAAACAAAAAAACAAAAAGCCATGTTGCTAACATACAAAATGATGCTTGCACAAGATTTTTACATTTTCAAATCTCAAGTTTCAGCGTTTTAAAACTATTTTTGCAAGCATGCAGACAGCAGTTTTTAGGTCCCATATTAGAAGGTTTCAAAGGTTTTTTCAAACAAATGTGGTAGGAAAACAATGCCTTATTTGAAACTCTGAAAGTGTTGACTTGAAAATAACAAGGCTGCAACAAGGGGTTTGAATCTCTGAAAATGTGAGGCTGAAACTGTAATATGCAAATTCAAGCACAAAATTATTCTTTCAGAGTTTCAAAATATGTTTCAAAACTTATTTTTAGACTTGCAAAACTTTGTTTCAGGTTTCCAATTTTCAAACACTGACTTTCAAGTTTTAAAAAAAAATAATTTTTTTTTATTTATTTGGTGTCAGATTATGGCAGGATTATAATCCCATAAATTGTCAGATGGGATAATGAGCAAAATTCCATAAACGTGGAACCTACCACGTCATTACCTTGTCTCTTTGAAGTGCTGAGCCCTCTTCTGGGAAGTGTTTAATGGGACTCTCCATGGTTGCAAACATCCAGGCAAAGCTGATGGATCATTCAACTTATTTTACAATGAAATTGAACTGTCTTTACTTTCTGCCCCACCGGAGGGAAGAAATAATAGCCAATAAAAGAAAAAAAAAAGAAGTAGAAAAGCACTCGGAGAGCGCAAACCTCCGCCAAGCACAATGTTAAAGAATTCTTTTAAAAATTCCTGGATCCAAACAGTGATCCGGATCAACACCAAAATTAAATCAGTTCTTCCTTTTCACATTTCCAACAGCTCCTGAAAATTTCATGAAATCCATCGATAACTTTATGTGTTATCTTGAACACTGACAAACAAACGGGTAAAAACCAAGTGCAAACCTCCGGCAATTAAAAGTTAAGTCTATGCGGAAGTGCCAAAACTGCAGTTCCCCCTTCATCCACTAGGTGCTCCAAAACAGAGCAAATCCCCGTAGAGTCACATGTTAAAAAGGCCAACTTCACAGCAGAAATAAACATGTTTACAGCATGGTTAAAAAAATCTATTTTTGGTTTAATAAGTCAGGTTTACCTTCATGACAACTGTGGGGGGAGTGAATTTTTTTCCAACTCCTTCGTTTTTAAGAAATTTTATATTGAAATTTGGCATATTTAGGGGCGGGTCCTTTTGATCAACAGGTACCTGATCACCCGCTTTAAGAAGGAGAAATGTAAAACAACCAGGGTTTTTATCCCGTTAGCAGCGTGACTTAGCTTTTGCCTACTTACCTCCATTAGCGGGTTAGCTCCTGTTAGCTCCAGGTTTGCTCAGTTAGCTTTTAGCTACAGGCAGGTCGGAAATCACTGGATGTCAATCGTCCACGACACACTCACAGCTGCCCTTCTTAGCTCTCCCTCTTTGCCCATTTTTGTATTTTCCGGGTCGTGTCGTGGCCTACATGGTGATGGTCAGAACCGCCCACCGAGCTTCAATGCAGCTCTACAGAAACCTGTGGGTGACGTTACGGAGGCTCCATCCATCTTTTTACTATACGGTCTATGGTAAAAACAAAACCTCCTTGGTGGAGGTTTTAACTGGGAGGAAATGAGAGTCTACATCGGTGTAGCATTTTTACTAGATGGAAACAGTTCTCGAGGGAGAAGGGCTTTAAAACTGATGCAGAATTTGCAGGCAGGACAGGCAGATTAATTCAATCTAACAGTAAAGTTTATTTTTGCTTTTTGTCAGAAACAGGGCAGGTAATCCTACTTTATCCTCCTGTTTAACTTGGATAAATTACTGTTACTTGCTACAGAAAATGGTATACCCTGGAATACACTTGCTGCTTGCAACACATTTGTGTATGTATCATGGTGCACACATGTTCTGAGCGTACCTTTGGCACATAGGCTATGTGCATTGATGTGTGTGCAAGGTGCAATACTAACTTGAACACTGGAGGCACTCATGTGAACTAGCGCAAGCGTACACAGCATGTATATCCCAGCCCATATACTTGCAGGGTACCCTTCTGTAAAGAGCAATGTACAGCTACATCTGTATATATACTTGCTAAATACAATGCAAGCATGCCGCGACCACAACATTTATTACTGATGGTCATCGCGATGGGGCCAGAAAGCAGCACTAGGAAACTGAACCAGTAAAAAGGTCAATCCACAGGTAAGATTGTACTTCCTTTTGGTAAATAACTACCAATTTGTTGCTAAATAGGCAAATGCCAGTAGTAGTAAACAAGGTTGAGAGGGGCTCTTTAAGATAATCTACCATTGTGTTTACTTCTGATTTCCTGTTTGCATGAACACTTCCAGTGTTTAAGTCAATATTGCACCTCGTGCATGTGACACGTTACCTCGTGTCAGATTGGTTTTTCTGAGCAGCATCCTTCATTTTCATATAGCAAATTACATCAGTGTCTTGTCCTAAGAGGATTCCAGGTAATGTTAGGTAATGTTCATAATAGACCACACTGCTGGATAAAAAGTCAACTTACCATTTAATAATTTATGGCTATTTGAAATAACTATTGCTGTCGGAGAACTTTATATCTTGTAAATAAAATCTAAATGGGTTTTAAACAATGCTGCACAGTCTATAAGAGAGGCAGGACTATTTGTGATACAACTTTACACTTTCTGTATAAAACAAACTTTAATGTGGACCCACGTCTTTCTCTTCATTTTAAAGCTTTTTCTCTCCATGTTTGCACTTTGTGAATCATGCATTTCCACCCAAAGCTCTATCACACTTTCATCATTTCTTTCTGTGTGGCTCACTTGCTCACACACAGAGTCATGCTGTGTGTCAGACAGAAGGCCAACCCTCCTGCTGTATGCTAATAGCCGGTTTGCTTCCGTAGTGCTTGCACTCAGCTGCACATAGAGCCGTGTAGTTTAATATTAGAATACAGTCGGTTGCTGGGTCTGACCTGACAGATGAGGGTGGGGGATGGGTGTATACTGGATGTCCTTTCACCCTTCCTTTTACTCTTCCTCTTCTATCTAATCTTTTTCCCTCTCTCCATCTTTTACTTTTTAGCTCTGTCCCCTGTTCTCCTTCACATCATGGCACTCATCCAATTCTCTTTTTCTTTCCATGGGGCTCAATTCTGTCCCACTCATGTGTAAACCCTCTCTACTTATCTGCCCATTTTCTGCTCTCAGGTGCTTGACTCAAACTCTTCTCCCCATCAGCTTAGTGCAGAGTAAATTATACTCTCCCGGTGAAAGCTTAATTAATTTTTTTTTTTAATTGAAGTGTCATTTTAATGAGAATTAAGTAGTGTTTTCTTACCGTTTCAAAGAACAGAAAAAAATTAATTTATGTGTATTGATTTTAGTTCTGGTCACTAAAGTATATGATGTCAGATGATGTTTAATTATTTTCAATTCAGTTTTATCTGTATAGTGCTAATTAATGCAAAAGTCATCTTTGGGATGTTCCAAACCAGAGTCCAACTCCGGCCCTTGATGGCCACAGTCCAGCAGGTTTTCCATGTATCCCTGCTCAGACACATAAATCATATGAATCAGTCATAGTGCAGAACTTCATTGGCTGTTGGATGCATTGAATGGAAGCCAGGTGTGTGGAACAGGAATACATTGAAAACATGCAGGACATCAGCCCTGGAGGACTGCTTTTGGACACGCCTGTTCTATACTATGCAGTCCAGTCCAAATTTAATCACTTTCTATGTCCAAGCCTTGGTCCAATCCACCATAACAAAGTTAAAATCTAATTATAATCCCATTAAATCAATTTATATAACCTTCATTAGTCTGATTTATTGTAATTGTGTTCACATTATGCCAGTTCTGTCATGGTGGGAAGTTTTGTGTAGTTTTTAGTTCTTGTTTCCTATTTTATTTTGTAGTTTTTCCTGTTTAGCCTTATGTATTGTTTCCTGTTTTTACTTCCCATTTTTTACTTCACCAATTCCCGCAGTAGTCCCTCAGTGTATTTATACTCCTTAGTTCTCAGTTTTCATTGTCAGATCACCTATCATATTCCTCCGTCCAGTTTTGTTGGTCATTCTCTGTTAGATTAAAACTATTATTCTTGTATTCTGTCTGTCTCCTGCCTCTCTGTCCTGCATTAGGGTCACCACATCTCTGCAAACCCTGACAAGTTCACAAAAAGTTACCTTAAGGAGATCAACTGGTTGTAGAAGATCTTTTCTTTGATTTAGTGGCCCATCTTGATTGTGCACAGGCTGGTGGGTTACAATAAAGAGGAAGTAATTTCCCAATAAACAAGTAAATCAAATCCCCAGATTATTACAACAGAGAAAGGTAAGTGAGACAATGGTAGCCGTCAGACTTAAGAATAGTAATATTGAGCTTGTGGTCAGTAATGGACATAGCTATGGTGATGTGAACTTGGATGGAACTAGTAACAGGTTTTATAATTAACATTTGCTTGAAAAACAACAATGGTGATAAGTGATGACCATCATAGAGGGAATTAATTTAGAAGAAATTATATTCCTGTGTATGTTGCATTGTGTGGTGTGGTAGTGTGTTGGTTAGTGTTAGTGCTTTTCGCAAAAAGTCCTGCTCTGGGCCTTTTTGTGTAAAATTTGTATGTTCTATGATTATTACAGGCATTTGTCACTCAAAAACAGAACATGGTAGCCTGGAGAAGAAGGTGGACTTGAAAATTTGATTGACAACAACTCACAGGTTCCTTCTTTTTCCCTTTCTGTATGTTTCACCTGGAGGACCAAATATTTTAATCAAGGTAGATAGTCTGTCTCATGGATTATTATCAGGGGATAACAATCAAAAACAACAAAAATACAAACCAAAAAAAGTTTTGTACTTTTGGATACAATACAGACCAACAATACGATATATTGCGATATGTCAATTTTAAGAATAAGAACAGGGATCTACATTTTATTGCAAAATAAACAAAAACACTGATCTTTATGACAAGTTGAATAAAGAAATGAAAATCTGCCTCATCAGTATAGATAGGTTGTTTAATAAAATCGATACAATACTTTTAAATATTGATATAATATTGTCACACAAAATATTGCAATATTTGGATATATCAATATTTTCTTAAACCACTACTCCCAACATTGCATCAATTTTCCAAGCGACTGCATTTAGCAGCAATGTTACTGCTACTATTTATCACTACTTATCATATCATTAGAACTGTACTATGTTGTTTAACCCTACTGTGAAATATGAACCAGTAGCTTAAATATGGCTTATATTTCCAGAGGTTTAGGCACAAGGACATGACTTGATTCTTGGTTTGAAAACATGAAACACACTGCAGCCTTCTATAGTCCTATGTTTTTTACCCATTCATCTACCCCAACCTCCTCCCTTTTAGTACGTATTAGTAATTATTTAGTAAGTATTTTTTTTCCTTCTTTCTTCACAACTACTATATGGAAGTATACTGTCACAATGACATAAATAAAACTGTAAAACACAGTCATTACATTGCAATGCCCACTGCCGTCCTTACAGATTACAGAACAAACCATGTCATCCGACAGTTCTTTAGCTAGTACAATCAATGAAATTGCCTGCTGGCAAAACAAAGCAGGACAGATGTGGGTGATGTGAGCTGGCTGAGTTGTTATAAAAAAAGAAATCAGGGATGGGATTTTATTTCCAGGGATGTCAAAGAATGTACAGTAAATATGTGAGGGATTTGTCCCTAACGGGAAAAGTACTTTGATGTCTAGTCTACCCAGGAGATTAGAGTGCGGCCTCTCATCACCTTCTGTTTGATCACTTCTAATCTATATGCATTTGGATGAATTAATAGCAGAATATCAAGTGCCATTTAATAGCAGCACTTTTTCTTTAGTTTTTTTTTGTTGCAAATTGTTTTGATAGTGTATTGACTTTACATTAGGATTTATTAATTTTTAATGCCTTATTTGTATTAATACCTCATATATATATATATATATATATATATATATATATATATATATATATATATATATATATATATATATGCACTGATCTTGCAGCTTATATTCATACCGGTGTGTGTGTGTGCGCGTGTGTGTGTGTGTTATATTTCGAGCTCCACCCAAGCCTGGCAAGCCATGTCAAATCATACGCGAGAAAAGACGGGAGCCATCAGATGAATTAAATTCTGTTGCTCCTCCCCTTCGCCTCTGTTACCTCTTTCTGTGCAGACTTACGCATCCCCTCCTCGGCCAATCAGGCAGTCAGGTTTGGGGAACTGTGGGTAGCATGAGGAGGAGGAGGGGCAGAACCAGCAGCCTCTGGGGCTGGCAGCCCATCTCTCTTGTCACAGCTGGGAAGGGGAGAATGGAAAGGATGGAGGGAGGGAGAAAGAGGGAGGAGGGTGCATGGAGAGGGAGGAGGTAATCCAATGAGACACAGACGGGAGAGGCAGTGCAAGGGCAACGCCTCACAGCACCGGGAATCTCTCTCTTTCTCCATCTCTCTAACCCCCCCCTTTCTTCTGACTGTGAGGCGTAAAAACCAAACGACTCTCATTTCTCATTGAGTGTTCTCTGTATGTTACTGAAGAGTGTCTTTAGATCTAAATGCTGCCTTTTACCTATATTTCAGAATAGTCCTTCATGTTTTTCCTAAAGTGGCATCTCTACCTTCTATAGGATGACTTGGTGACTGAAAACCAGGATTTTTCATTTTTTGCCCCTCGTCAGGAGGCAGCATCTTTTGCTGGAATTATCTTTGTTCTTGTGCTCACAGCTGCAGCGTGTGCAGTAGCTGCTTGTGGGGAAATAGGTTAGTGTGCCTGTTCTGGTGCCGGGCAGCAGAGGTGATTGCATGTTCAGTGCACGGAGGAGATGAAAAGGAGGGGAATGCCTTTCTGGCGGTAGCATCCTGTAGCCCTGCGACCATTGGCGGAGAAGGTACCTGGAATGCTTCCGCTTGACTCCAACCTTTAGCAGGAGTGTCAGC
This sequence comes from Telmatherina bonti, assembly GCF_933228915.1. Lineage (NCBI taxonomy): Eukaryota > Metazoa > Chordata > Actinopteri > Atheriniformes > Telmatherinidae > Telmatherina > Telmatherina bonti. The sequence continues at coordinate 26,461,066 of NC_136614.1, read as the reverse complement.
AACTTAATTCAGGACAGACAAAGAGAAAAGTACCTGAGGCAGCAAATACAGACATCTGTTCTGCCTGTTTTTGTAGTCACAGAACAGTGTGCGCTTGCTTTGTTTGGACACCATGGACATCAACCTTCAGTCGCACCGATTTTACTTCCCCCAGATCTACTGTGCTGAACCCGGGGTGCAGCCACAGCTCGCCGAGTTCAAAGTCAGGTAGGTTTCTGATGCTGGGAAAGGTGTTTACACTGCATCTGTCAATAACTTAAAAATCCATAATTTATTGTTGATGGGGTCTGTCATCTCCACTGGTTTATGTTACGACCAGTTGCCTTTCCTAATCACTGAAAATTTGGTTAAAGCTTCATTATTGTATTTTCCAACAGCTCCCCAGCTGCTGCTGCTGCATATAAGGCGATTCTGTGTATGATGAGTGCTGCTGTGAGAAGCTGATTGCCCTTGCAGGGGGATGGGGCTGCATGCTAATGTATTGGCTAGCTGTGCAAAAAAAGTCATAGTCTCCTGAGAGAAGCATTGATGGCCTTTAAGGGAGCTTGCCAAGTTTAGACAGAGGGACAGACAGTGCCACAGTTGTGTTATAGTCACCATCCATCTTTAACCCGCTTATTGGGCACCTGCATGGGTCTTTTGTTCTCTACAGTAGGACTTCTGGGTTTTTTTTCAGTCTTCTTCTCCAGTCATGGCTTAAAGTGCTGAGGGGTGGCTTGTTGCATCCACAGCCGACAGCTGCCGTCATGCTTGCAGAGCACGTGAAGACGCATGCTCAGACAAGCAACAGCTTCCCTTTTCTTTGTCTTGTTGAGATGTAATTGTGGTGGCTGGAGCTGATGCACTCTGGCGTGCAAAAACTCAGAGATCATGCTTTGTGACATCAGTGAACAATATGTGACATCAATGAAAAGCAAAAAAAAAAAAGCTTTTATTTTAGGGAAACACTTTGATTTTAGCCATCTGTCATTGTATCCATCACCACCCATGCTATCATCAATCTTTACATCCATAGCTTGAGATGTCCTTGTAATCTCGTATGCAATACATTTGATGATTCCTCTCCTAACAGCTCTGATTAGTGCAGCTTTAAGAGACTCAGCCAGAGTTTGCCACCCTAAGCAGCTTTTAGTTGGTCCAGGGCCTCAAGCTGGTAGGGCAGCTATGTCGGGCTGAAAGCGTCACTGTCACGGCCTGGCTGAGCTCCCTGATGGCGCCACAGGAATCTGACGTTGTCACAGCTGGGCTTCACCGATGGGAGGAGGAACAGTATTTATTTACCAAATAGTTTAGGATTAAAAAAGATGATAATGTAAATAATTAAAGTAAGTATTTAAGTAAGTAAGGAAGGTAAGTATTTCAGTGAAGGGTATTTTCACACTTGCTGTCGCCCAAAAGAAAATAATTTACTGTATTCTCACCCAAGTGGCCTTGTGTGAAAATAACTACATCATCAAACGTCAGAAAATATCAGCAAATATCAGAGCTTTATGTGTCTGTAGACTGCAACCCTCATGAAAAACCATTGTCTCGCGCTGTGCCTCACACCTCTTCTTTGCAGCAAAAGGAGCACACAAGGAAGGCAAACACACACACTCATACATCCCATGTGTGTATGCAGAGGAATGAGTTTCCATAAAAGCTGGATCTGCTTCTGTGCAGAATTAATCAGTTTTACTCATTTTTACTCATTTTTCATTATTATTTAAGTAGGTACAATAAGAATAGAAACCAATGAAAATGACAGCTTTATACAGCAGCATCTACACTCATTATTAATCAGTTGAGCTCATTAAAGATGAGGAAGAGGGGAGACGGGAGACAGAAGAATTTCAAACCAAGAGAGGAGTGAAAGATTTGATAAGAGAGATGAGATGAGGGGGGAGGAAAAATAAGGGACAGAGGGGAAGAGGGTGGGAGGGCTGGTGGGAAAAGCAAAGCTAAGCAAAACGAAGAGACAGCAGTTTGTAAATGTGCATCAGATGGATGGAGGTGGAACTGGAGTAGAAAGGAGACGCTGGTGTAATGGGGGAAAAACGTTTGAACATTGAATTTGGTGTAGCATACGCCTTGGAAAAACATTTGGGGTTGGTGGCAATGCTGGGATATTAGCACCAGCCTGTGTTCCATGGTTACCACAGGATAGCCACATGATAGCATAATAACCATGACAACCAGTGCTGGTCAATCCACTCGACCAGAGCTACACATACAGTTCATGTATACTCAGAAAGCTGCCTTATATACAGAGAGCAAGACCATCTGTCTCCTTTAGCTCTTCCAACAGCAGGCAGAAAACCAGTAATGTTAATGGTTTTTAGTCTTAATATTTTGTTGAATTTAATTCATTGGTGATTACCATGAGTGAAAATCATGTCTTAAATCTTCATGTATTGCTCATAAGATACTAGAAGAAATATTATAGGTGGACTTCCTACTATTTTCACTGTGGAACACTAGTACACAAAAAAATACTCAAAATCACAAAATCCTAAATATTAGTTGTCATTTAAAACAAACATAACACACAAACTCCATCAGTGGTTTTGGGTTGGTGGTAGTTACAATGTTTTACTGTAACATTACCATTTAGCAGCACATTGTTAGTGGTACGCTAACAACTTCTTTCACAGCCCCAAAACTGTATTGTTGGAAAAATAAACATGTATGTTCTCCTCTGTGATTATGAAACTTCAGAGCTATCATGTGCAGTCAGTAAGTGGAGGAAGAGATTTGTTATAGGTTGAGTTTTTGATTGTTTGCTAATATTAGCTAGTTTTTTGTTAGAAAAGTGGATTTTTGTACAATCTGTAATGCTTGTAACACTTTCACTCCTCTGCTAATGCTGATAAAACAGGAAAGTTACTTTGCTGAAACTAATTACTCACCAATAATTATTTGTAATTTTATACACGATTTTGTTGTGGCTTGACATATCAAAATTGTTGCCTCCAGCTTTGCAGTTATTGATTCAGATTTTGAAGTCACAGCAAAATCTATAACTTTCATCTCATTGGCAGACCATGTAAATGCCTTTTCCTGTGTGGGTAAAATAAAACATATGATAATTTTTTTTACAAAGAACACAAATCCCATCAGTTATTTGTAGTCTTCAAATGTCAAAAGACATCACTCAAGTGAAATGTTTTGCAAATATGTAAAAGTTGAGAAGAGCAGCTTTCAGTTAAAGAGAAAATCTATAAGTGAGGGAGGAGTTGTGTTCTGTTATGTTAGCATCTGCAGATGTGTTTTCGGATGCAGATAAAGTTATGAAAGCAAGGTCAAGGGTCTGCTTTTTCAGTTTAAGGAGTACACCAATAGACCCCAATAACTTCACAAAAGTTAGATCATGCATTTAGAAAGACAACAAGATAGATCAGAGATGTAAAATGTGTGCAGTTTAGTAGCATAAAAGAAGGTTGTTTTTTTTTTATGTTGTGGCTTCTTGTTTTAAGAAGCTAAGCTAAAGCAATTTTTCAACAATAATGTCACCCGAGATTGTTGTAAAAGTAATAAAAATTATATTTTTGTCTCAGAGGCAGGAGGACTGTAACACTGTTAAGCACTAAGAGGTTGATGTTAGTCAAGTCTTTTAAAATATAACTGTGGTCAGTTAAGCTAAAATATCTCAGTGCACTTTAGGGTTTGCATAATGAGTGCTTTAGTCAATATTTGTTATGTGTCATTGTTATGTGGTTTTGACTCTTATTCCCTGAGATTACTTAAATGTTAATCAAATAAAGCTGAGTTGACATCAATGTTCTTATAAATCAAAAACTGGTCCAAATTATTCTTGCTGCTTTTTCTCTGCTTAAAAGAAAAAGTAAACAATTAATTACACTTATGTCAGATTAAATTACAAAATGTTTTTCTTTTAGATTTTCTGATCTCTTCTTGCCTTCTTTGTTTTCCTGGGATGTTCTCCCCTTTGGCTCCCTCTCTTCATTTACCTCAAAAGCCTTTAACTTAAATCCAAGAGCTGCTGTAATGTAAGTTATTGCTTGAGGATTATGTCTTGGACTGGTGGAGAAGCCTTTTGTTTTTTCAGGATTCCCAGAAGAGGCCAAATGTCTGTTTTATTCCACCCAGAAACAACTCTAGTCTGACAGATTAGAAGTGGAAAATACCACATGTATATGTCAGGCATAAGACACTACTGCTGAATATCTGTGAAACATTCTCGGTCAGTGGATCCATGAACTCATGAACTCATGATTTGCAGCGTAAACAGGAAGGCATGTTGGTTAATTGCAGATGCCTGTGAGTGTTTCTTCTCCATATAATTAGGGGCCAATGGTGTCTGAAATGAAAAAGCACTTAGCCTAATGGCCTCCATCAAACACCCAATTGTAAAATTGAAAATTGATCATATGTAAACATGTAAACATTATGTATATATATATATATGTGTATATATATATATATATATATATATATATATATATATATATATATATATATATATATATATATATATATATATATATATATATATATATATATATATACACTCAAAAAATAAAGGGAACATTAAAGTAAGACATTGTAGATCTGAATGAATGAAATATTTTTATTAAATACTTTGTACTTTCCATAGTTAAATGTGCTGACTACAAAATCACACAAAAATTATCAATGAAAATCAAATGTATCAACGCATGGAGGTCTGGATTTGGAGTAATACTCAAAATTAAAGTGGAAAAACACACTACAGGTTGATCCAGCTATGATGTAATGTCCTTTAAACAAGCCAAAATGAGGCTCAGTAGTGTGTGTGGCTTCTGCGTGCCTGTATGACCTCCCTACAAAGCCTAGGCATGCTCCTGATGAGGCGGTGGATATTCTTCAGAGGGATCTCCTCCCAGACCTGGACTGAAGCATCTGCCAACTCCTGGACAGTCTGTGGTGCAACTTGGTGTTGGTGGACGGAGCGAGACATGATGTCCCAGATGTGCTCAGCTGGATTCAGGTCTGGGGAACGGGCGGGCCAGTCCGTAACATCAATGCCATCATATTGCAGGAACTGCTGACACACTCCAGCCACATGAGGTCTATCATTGTCTTGCATTAGGAGGAACCCAGGACCAACCGCACCAGCATATGGTCCCACAAGGGGTCTGAGGATCTCATCTCGGTACCTAATGGCAGTCAGGCTACCTCTGGCGAGCACATGGAGGGCTGTGCGGCCCTCCAAAGAAATGCCACCCCACACCATTACTGACCCACTGCTAAACTGGTCATGCTGGAGGATGTTGCAGGCAGCAGGACGTTCTCCATGGCGACTGCAGACTCATGTCTTACACATGTGCTCAGTGTGAACCTGCTTTTTTTTTTTATCTGTGAAGAGCACAGGGCGCCAGTGGTGAATTTGCCAATCTTGGTGTTCTCTGGCAAATGCCAAACGTCCTGCACGGTGTTGGGGTGTAAGCACAACCCCCACCTGTGAACGTCAGGCCCTCATACCACCCTCATAGAGTCTGTTTCTAACTGTTTGAGCAGACACATGCACATTTGTGGCCTGCTGGAGCTCATTTTGCAGGGCTCTGGCAGTGCTCCTCTTGTTCCTCCTTGCATAAAGAAGGAGGTAACGGTCTTGCTGCTGGGTTGTTGCCCTCCCACGGCCTCCTCCACATGTCCTGATGTACTGGCCTGTCTCCTGGTAGTGCCTCCATGCTCTGAAAACTACACTGATAGACACAGCAAGCCTTCTTACCACAGCTCGCATTGATGTGCCATCCTGGATGAGCTGCACTACCTGAGCCACTTGTGTGGGTTGTAGACTCCGTCTCATGCTACCACTACAGTGAAAGCACCGCCAGCATTCAAAAGTGACCAAAACATCAGCCAGAAAGCATCAGAACTGAGAGGTGGTCTGTGATCACCACCTGTAGAACCCCTACTTTATTGGGTGTGTCTTGCCAATTGCCTATAATTTCCACCTGTTGTCTATTCCATTTGCACAACAGCATGTGAAATTGATTGTAAATCACTGTTGCTTCCTAAGTGGACAGTTAGATTTCAAAGAAATGTGGTTGACTTAGAGTTACATTGTGTTGATTGGGTGTTCCCTTTACTTTTTTTTAGCATTGTGTGTGTGTGTGGGTATATACATATATATATATATATATATATATATATATATATATATATATATATATATATATATATATATATATATATATATATATATATATATATATATATATATATATGTATGTATACATTTATATATGTGTGTGTGTGTGTGTGTGTGTGGCTCCACAGTGCAAAGCAGCTGTTAAATGGCATCATGGGGAAGACGCAGCCTCCGGGTATCTCATCAGCTTAATTTTCTGCAACAATACCTTAGTTTCTTTTTTTTTTTCCTTATTCAAGTGTTTCTTTTATAATACAACTGTTAATGTTAATGTTAATGGAAAGTTTTTTTTTTCTCCAAATAGACATGCATGCATTTTCAAAAGCCACTGATCCGTTGTTTCTGTCTTTCTCCTCAATTTACCTTCCTCTTTGCCTTAATTAAATTGTCTCTTCTCACATCTTCCTCTTATGTCTTCTGTGTCTCTCTCTTTCCTTTTCCCTGCATTTTTCTCCTCATACTGTATTCTTTCTTGTTTCTGCTCTGTCTCCTCTCGGCATGGGGTCTGAGTGCATGTGCTCATCCATTTGGTTCATTGGTTCGTGCTTCACTTGACTGAGAGCAACTGACTGACCTGACCTCCCTGAATGTATCCTCACGTGCACAAGTAGAAGTTTGAGTATTGTAACGTGTCTGTAGTAGTGAATGGCTTCGTTTGGGCAGATGAAAACAACCTCAGGGGGTGGACATGATATTTAACATTCCAGAAAATGCTCATTAAGTTGAGATCAAGATTCTCACGAACAATGTAAACTGGAATGTCTGGGATCATGTTGAAGCCATTAATGTTGCACCTGGAACAAGAATGATATGCTTTTTATGGGTGAAATGTGACATTATTTACGTTTGTTTAACATCTGATGAGACTATCAATGCTTCTTTCTAAAATTCACAATAAATCTGAGATTGCACTCAGCAGCTTCCTCCAGCTTAAAGATTTGAAAGAAACCAGATCTATAATTACTCAACAATTCCATCTTCTCCTCTGTGGCTTAATAATAATGATGGAGGCATCATCAGCAGCTTCAGAAAAGACAGCAGTAATGTTCTTCCAATCCAGTATTCAGCATAAAAAGAAAAAATATAGACTGATCAGATGATTTCCATTTTTTTATGCTTGGCATTCTGCAGGCATGCATCACAGTCCTTTATACAGGCCTGTTTGATCACAGGTATCTGTGGCTGATAGATTCCCAGCCAATCAGAATTTCCACTTGCCAGTTTTTGTAAGTGTAAATAAAAGCATTTAAATCTAAGTGCCTTTTTAAAATAGTTTTTGATTTTCATGAATTTCCCTACAAGCAACAACATAAAACGTCATCCTATCCTCTTTCAGTTGTGACATGATCAAATATCTCCAGAGCTCTCATCAGATCTGTGATCTTTACAGCTCCCATCTGAATCTATGCCACTCTGGATGTTCTCACTTCCCTTTCTCTTTTCTCAAAGAGAGAAAAGTCAAAGACTTCTAGCCTGTGCAGGTGTAAACTAGCTTTATGCTTGATTTGAGATCTTTCTTAGTTATCAGCCTCATTTCTTTTCAATTAACCAGCCTTGATCTTTACATTATCTGACTACAGGTACATTTTTGGTTTTCATTCCAGACATCAAACACTTTGTCTAAAATTTTCTATTTATTCAGCTGCATTTTATTCAGGCAGTAACAGGTAAGTAAAACCACGAGTCTTTGGAGAGCACCTTTTTGGAAATGTAGTGATAGCATAGATAGGATAAATTCTTTTCCGTCAGCTGTGCGGAAGCCTTCTTTGCATAAGTAAATGATTAGACTGAAAGATTTACTAAAGGTTTGGAGAACAGTGATTTTTCTGAACTTCATTCATTATTCATTCATTATCCAAACCGCTTAGTCCGAGTAAGGGTCACGGGGGAGCTGGACTCTATCCCAGCAGGTATTGGGCAAGAGGCAGGGTACACCCTGGACAGGTCACCAGTCCATCGCAGGGCTAACACAAAGAGACAACCATTCATGCTCACATTCACTCCTAAGGACAATTTAGATTAACTGACTAACCTAACACGCATGTCTTTGGACAGATCTTTGGATTTTTCTGCAGCTATCTCCTGAAAACAAGCATCAATAGGTTTACTTTTATTAGCACTTGATCCCGGTGTATTCATATTAAGAACATGCAGGAGTAATCAGGACTTGTGAGAATGAAACATTGACATAATGCAGGCTTTGTGGCAAAGGGTAAGCTCAAGCCGTAGCTCTATGTCTTCAGCTTTTAAGTTTTCTTTAAATAGCGTTTTCATGCATCTGCAGGATTTCCTGTTTCATTTTCATGCATATTATCTAATCTCATCTGCAGGTTAGGTTTCACTGAGTTCACAGCAGATGAACTGTGTTTGTTTAAAGCTGCAATCAACTCATCAGGGATCTTTGACCCTGTGCTCTGTCTGCTGACACTTCTGTTATGTCAGAGGATTTCAATGTCTCTGCAGACATAAAGGACCATTCAAAGTGTAAATCCCCTGTTGCTGAGGCTTACAGAGAGAGGGGACAAAGTAGAAAATAAATATGTAAGAGAAACAGGGTCAGACACAGACAAACCTGTTTAATTGCAATTGTTCCACCAGGCATCTTCTCTTGGAGATGAGGGTTCATATGGTCATGCAAGACCATGTAAAGATAAACAACTTAACATGAAAGAACAGTCTTTGTAAACCACTAACACACTTCTTAAACACTTTTAAGGTCATCCCGATAAATAATATATTAAAATGTTGGCCAAACATGAAAGTGGTGAGAACTTGATCTCAAATTTAACGTCCTGCCTTGCCCAACAAGATTCCCCACTGCTTTTTAGATGTTCAAACTCAGCTCTTAGGGGAAAAGAAACCTTTAAATGCTTTATGTGAAAATGCAGAGGAGCGTCCAAAGACACCTTAGTCTTGGTCTTTCTTACCAAGCTCTTCACTCAAATATAACCATAAATTCAGTCCAAATTTATGGCAACAGAAAGTGGTATTATTCCCTCTGGAAGTCCTCGCTGACCTCAATGAGCTGTTCGTTTTTAGTGCTTCATTTGGCAGTTCAATAGGGAATTACAAAACCTCCAAAGCAAGACAACATGTAGGCACAGAAGGCAGTTTAGAGGCTGTGTTGTCGGTCTTTTCCTCAAAGCAGTTAGACGTTATACCATATTTCATAGCAGTAGATGCAACCATTCCTGTGTATGCGAATGGATGCATACAACCATGCAAATGTACAGTGGCTACATCAAGAGACAGTTATTCAATGAGACAGGACATTGTTCAGTCTTGTGGCAAAGACAGTGAGGTTTGTAATTACGGAGCATGCCGTCTGAGGGCTTATGTCGCTGTTTTTTTATTCATATCTCGCTGCTCATTCATCTTTTCAGCCATATTTTCTAGGCCAAGTGAATATTCCACTCCAGTTGTCATGCCAACAGATTAGTGTGCTTTAGCGTGGTCTCAGCAGTCAGCAGGAGAGTCTAAGAGTGTGTTTGCGCGTGTTGTTCAGCCTGAGTGTATTTCCTCTCTGCAGGGTCTTCATACTCTGAAACTCATTTAGATACAGTCAAGCTAAATATATGGACATGTGAAAATTAAACGTCCATCCTCTTTTAATTTTAAGGTTTTACGTATCAGGAGATAATTATAATCAGCTGGTCCTTATTAGTCTTCAAATGTAATAAACCCAATCTGAAATTGTAATAATCAGCATATACACAATTATACACAACATATTACACAATTTTGTTGTTTATTTGACAAAAGCAAAGCCAAATTGTGCAAGGAGTGTGTGAAAACCTGAATAATCACCCTGACTGAATAGCTTGTAGAACGATCTTCAGCGTCATAGAGGTCTCAATCATTTTCTGTATGTGCTTATATGTCTTGCATTGTTTTGGTGGATATTTGGCCTACTCTTTTTTTGGAATTGCATGCAGACTTTTCTTTATGCCCAGTTCTCATAAGGTTCCACCACAGCATTTCAGTCAGGTAGAGGTCTGGGCTTTGAGTCTCTGCAACATTATTATTAGAACAGCATATCGTATTATGTTAAATCTATTCTGCTGTAGGGTTTGTTGCTGTGTTGTAGTGTTGAATGACCCAGTTTTAGCCAAGCTTTAGCTGTCAGACATATGTTCTTACATTTAACTCTTTGCAGAAAAGTCATTGTTTGCTTAATGACTGCAAGGTGTCCAGGTCCCAGGGTGCAAAACAAACCCCAGTCATCACCTCTCTACAACCGTGCTTTACAGTTTATGTGAAGTATTTTACATGTTAACATGCTATCAGATGCCTGTAAAAGTCTGAGATGTAGCCTTTTGGTTTTTAAATATTTCCAATTTGGTCTGCCAATTTTTTTTTCTAATAGGCCTTCTTTTCCAAGTCACAACAAACCATAATTGTTTAGGTTTTTTTTCTTTTCAAAACTTTAATATCTTTTATATCTTGCTCATTTTTATAGTACAGTTTTTTTCTGAACATTTCTAACACAAGTGGAAAACTTTCTTGGACATTGCTAAAAAAAATGTTTGAATGATTTCCACTTACGGGTAGTTTTTCTTTTCTTACTTCCAACTGTCCTGCAATCACCTGCAAACCCTTCCCAGACTAATAAGTAGCAGGAATTTAAGATTACCGCTTTCCTCCTGGGCATTAGAGAAAGCCGCTCCAGAGCAGCAGTCTTCTTATTCTGGGTTTTTTTGGGCAATTAACAAACTATGTTGTAGTGATGTATTGCCGCCACAAACTAGTAAGGTGTTTGGATCAGAGAGGATAGGAAAAATACTAAAAAAAAAAAAGTTACTTGCCCTCTTCAATTTTTTAATCAGTCCTGATTTTGCCAGAATACTGAATTTGATTTTTAAAATAAAGATCTCCTTAGCTACCCTGTACAGGGTCTGAAAGTTCAAGCTGTACTTGAATCAATGTGAAGCTTTAAACCATCTCAGTCCTTTCTGTATCATATTTTCTTTAGTCTGCACATGTTCTGTGGTCCAAATCAGCAACATGATAAAATATCTGCTTTCATAGAGGTGTTCACAACTGGTAATAGCCAGTTAGTGAAGTAATTTAGGTAGCAGCACCTGTTTGCCTAAGGATGCAGACTTACTTAGTTTTTCACTGACATGGCTTTATGAACACGTGTCTTTCTTATTGACCCCATCTGTCTCTGTAATTGGTAAATTAAGGTAATTAAACATGCTGAAAACATTGGCCTGTTCCATTTGATGATTACGTTTTGTACATGAGAGGCTTTTCGTATAGGAAATGTCCTTCTGTTTGTATCAGTGCTCTAAAACTGGACACAGTTAGCTTGCAAAAACTGGGTCAGAACAAGAGATGATTTAACACTGGGTCCACTGAGATGGAGTTTAAAAACCGCTGTTCTATTTTTGGTGCTAATATGCAGTGTCACACACAGTAATGAGTATTACTGAGACACACTACAACTTTTCCATGAATCACTGTTCATGAACTGTCTTTCTTCCTCCTTGTTTCAGACATTTCTCCCCTTAACATCGAAATTTGCACATTCTGATTTGTAGACATTGAACTCGGTTCAGTCATAGCCAGTTATTTTTAGACTTCACTTTTCTAAGTTGACCTATTTGGTTTGTTTTATGGCTGTTTGTATTAGAGCTGGCAGGCTGTCTAAAAGTCTGCCGTCAGCTAAGGCCCATACCCCCACCCCTTCATCTGCGTAACTCTTCATGCTTCTTGCCTTTCCACCTCCCAGCACCACCTAAACCCAAAATGCAAAACCAAGCAAGCTATTTATGTGAATGGACAAAAACCCGCCAAACAGTTTACTTTCTCTGAGCCCATTTTTCACAGAAAAATCCAAACAACCCACACTTTCCACCACAAACATGCAGTGATTTGCATGACAGGACAGAAGTATGGTAGTACTCACACTGTCATGCTTTACTGGTTTATCGTTTGCAACTGCTATGTCACAGAAATGAACTGAGGTAGAAAAAAGTGGAAGAGAAATTTGTTTAGTTGCCACCATCTGGTGAAATCTCTCATCCTTACTGCAGAGATGTTCAATGAGAATACATGCATATTCAACCTTTTTGATTACAAAGTTTCACAAGTGCTCAAACTTTTCTGCAGAGCAAACAGAGCTGACACTCAACAGCGTCTGCTCTAGTTCCACAGCAGCAAGAACTGGGCCAGACTATTTCTGCAAGAGCCTGAGCAACTTTCCTGAAGAGGACTGCTTGTTGAGGTACCAAGATGGGTCCAGAAATTAATGAAGTCAACCAAAGAACGTCAACATGATGCCAAATGGCCCCAAATGTTAGAGTGCGGAGACAGTTTCACACCATTTAATGCATTTTCTTTGTAAGCTAAGGTTGAGCTGAGGCTCAGTCTCATTGCTCATGTCGTTTTACTCTGGTGTGCCTATAAATCTTTAAGCTTTCAGCTGTTCTTCTTTCTGCTGCTTTGATGTTTCATGCACCGAATACACAAATACACAGAAACACACATACTTGGTGGCACACACAAGCAGTTTCACACTGCCCCATTTCTGGCTAGTTTGGAAGCTGGAGGATTTTCCATCATTGTCCTCTTGTCTAGGAAAACAGAGAACATTTTGTGAAGGCCTTAGATATCGAGACAAACAACTTATGGTGACGATTGTTCTTGCCAGCTAACTCTGGGGAGTTGGCTGTTCCCTTTAAGCAGCTGGCTGAGGGACACAAAGACAGTTTCTGTGATATGCTGTTCTTCTCTTTCATTGCTGCAAAGCTATGAATACAAAAGAAAATCTAATCCATGAAGGTAAACAATGATCAAGTGTTGCAAACATGCATGCTTCTATTTGCACTGTCATTAACCACAAGCATGTCTATGTATTAGCATGTTCTCCCTAAAAAAAGAACAGATACGGTCACAGGAGAGATGTCTGCTGAACCACCAGAACAGCAGAAAGTTCTATCAGAATGGAAAATTAGAAAAGCGCTAGGATTTATAAAATATGAATGTTCAGTCAGTGTTTTACCATCACTCAACTGCAGTCGAGGACTCTCTGGTTGGCCAAAAGGCAGACATCTGACAGGACATCTAAGCTAATTTGTTGTGTAAAATTTACTGTAAGTAATTTTCTTTAAACTACTGTGATGTTTTTCACATTTTACCTGTTTTAAAATGTTCTTATTTGGTACTTTTCTGAGGGACAAAAAACAAAACAAAACAAAAATCCTCCAAAAACTGAATAATGCCTGTAACAGTATCCAGGTTATACCAAACCCTAACTTTAACCTGCCTTCAACATTCTCAACTACAGCAAATGATACATTTTACAGTAAACTTCTGTCAGACTGCTACATGTGTGCACAAAGACTGTCACAAGGAAATACACAAATTGTGAGATGGTAACTATTTACATTGCCTGTTTTATGTGCAGATTTAGGTTGATATGAGGTGAACCTGGAACAGACAGTTTTTACGTATATAAGCTGAACTTTGTTAGTTTTTTTCCCCTTCATTTTCGTAGCTGTGTCTGACCGTAAAGTTTACAAAATAAAAAGTTGTTGGGTCGTATTGGCATGCCAGTCTGCAGTATAAAGCCCCTAACTACTGTAACGTTTTAGTTATCTGATATCACTGGTGTAAAAATTTCACATAATGCCAAAAACAAGCATGTAAGATTTTGCAAGGAAAAACCGAGCCATTCACAATTCTTTTTCATTAAAAATGTTGTAGTTAAATAATTTTTTTTATCATATGTGACATCTTTAAGAAATGCAAAAGGCATGTTTGAACATATGAATGCATGGATCCAACAGTTTTGGTGCTAAGTGAATTGACTTTGTAATATTGAAACATTTATCATGATATTGCTGCATTTTGCATTAAATACAGAGTAATTTGGGTTTTCCACATTCCAATGTGATAACTTTTTGAATTTATGTTAAAACAAACCAATTTGCAATTAATCTTCAAGATTACTATTTTTCATGGTTATTCTTAATAAAAAATATTTGTTTAGTTTTTTAAAAACTAACCTAAAGCACACTATGGTGGCCTTAATATATTCGAAGGTGGTGTTGTGTGCTATCTAGTTTTCTGCCTTTATTTTCTTTCACATTGGTGAAGAATTTGAGGTCTGTGTCATGCTGTGCGAAAGTTTAGCTAAGTGTGTTTGCTGTAACTATACCGCTCTCACAGGAGCTTTCTTTTCTTTGCAGAGATCCTGAATTTCGTTCCCTTCAGTGTGCTATATGGTTTGTTATGTTTGTAAAAACTTCACATCAAAGACTTATTTCATCTTACATAGACACTGATGTTGAACCACCTTGTTTTCTTCCCTCAGTTGTCTGCATCATTGAACACATTTGCATAATGCCTGCTATGCCTGTAAATTGGCTTTGTATAGGTTCTTTGAAGGTCCCATACTGTAGAAAGGGAAATTTCCTGAACTTTGTTCATTGTAAAGCAGGTTTGGGTAATGCATAAATACTAAAATAATACCCTACTGCCACGAAAACAACCTTAAAACCATGCTTCTTTTGCATGAGCCATCAACATTGCCTTTATTCAACACTGGTGCACTCATTGACTGCATTAATAGCATACTGTTGTGACTCATTAAGTTGTACCAACACTGATGTCCTCCGGTATTTCATTGATTCACCTTGAAGCTGTGATAGCTGAAAGAGGAACCAGTGCCAGATTGTTAGCTGCAACTCTATCCGTCATATGTTCTTGGCAACAGACAGAATCAGCCATTCGGAAACAGAAAAAAGCTTCCAAGCTTTAGGAAATCAGTTCTGCAGCACCAAGTTTGAGGGCTGCGTTGATCTATTAATGATATTAAAGGTAGGACTCTGTATTTCCTGTTAAAAGAAGCTTTCTTTTTTTTTTATCTGCTTCTGCTGTTTCTGCATTTTTAACTTTGTAAAGTGTCCTTTTAATCTCTCCTACATCTGAAGAAACTCTCCAGAGATGAGTTTCCTTTTACTCTGTTTAGCTTAGCAAGCAGCTGCAGCATAGCCATAGGTCAGCATTTGTTGGTCTCATGTTTGTGTGTGTAGTGGGTGTGACAGCAGGATGAAAAGTGAAACAGCACAATCAGACTATGCTGAATTCCATGCTGTTGCTGCACAATTAGCAATACTGTCATCTGGTTCTTTGCTGGCCACTAAAATATTCGTTGCAGCCTGATGCTAGTTCATGGCGTGGTTCACAGACACCACAACATGAACTAGCAGTGCTGGTGTTGTTTGTCTTATTGCTCTAGAAAGCCAACCAGCAGTAGGCTAGCTTTTAATAAAAAGATATGGACAATTTGTGGATAGACATATACTGGGACTCTGTAAGGGATAATGTTATAAGTTTGTCTAAAAACCCAAACCATCAATTTGTTCATTTTAACATACGTGGCTGTACTTACATGACTCCACAGAAACAATATCTGATGGGGCTAGCACCTCATCTTGTACTATACGCGCTGCTCATGCGGCTCAGTTGGCACTTTATTACACTCTCTGTGGGGTTGTCCAGAAGTACTTTTGTTTTGGTGTGAGGTAGTAGACACAGTTTGCAATTAATAGGTTAACTGAGTTTCCCATAGATCCTGCTTTCTTTCTTACTTTGGACAGTTAAAAATTGTGGTTGACTTGCATGACGATTGCTAAAAAATTCATACCTCTGAGGCGGTTGCATTCCCGTGACCTCTCAATAAAACATTGGTTATACACCCTGTTGGATGACCTTTACTTGGAACTATCTTCAGCTAGACTTTACCATGTTAGCTCTTCTATGATTCAAACTGGTTAAAAGGAGTAGATGGAGTTAAGATGCTTCTTAATGCTGTTTGTCTAGATGTCACTATATTATTTAATCCTTTCTTGTTGGCACATCCCCTTTACTGATGTATACATTGTCTAAACCGGTAGATCTGTTATGTGTTGTTTGGGTGGGTGGAAGGGGGTGGGATAGAGGGTGTCCCACAGGAAACTAAGTAAAGAATTCTCAAGCTCTGCATTGTATGGAACAGACTGCTGCTTAATTTTCATTGTCTTCTCTTAAGGTTTAATGTAGATATGAATCTGTGGTGCGTGCATGCAAAATTAGCATATAGCTTTGTGCATGGCTTTTTAGGGAGGCAAATTCTTCTTTGTTGTTTGTACACTTCCGTCTTTGAGCCTTGAGCACCAAGGCCCCAGAAGTAGAGCAGCACAATATCTTTGATGTTGTAATCTCTGCAGGGTAATGCACAGACATAAACACAAAACCCTCGGACAGCATAGATTACTGTTGGAGACGTGACTAGGACTGGCACAGGCAAATGCTCAGAGCTACGGACACTAACAACAGTTTACACAGCGGCACTAAAGCTTGAGTGTAAAAATATGGGATACAAGAGCTGTATATATAGTTATAGGTAGTTCTTCATGAGATGCCTCACCCTCTGGCTGATGCTGATTCATTAAAAACAGAGAACATGAGTGAAAATTGATCAGCGGTAACTCTCAGTTTGAAAGGGATCAAAGTTAAGTACCAACTCAAATGATGACAGTAAACTAACTGGAAATGTGAAAATTCAGCCTACACACTTACACAAAAATGCCATTACCAAGCAGTTATTGTGTGTTTAAATTAATCCTTCCTCTGTTCAAGCAAGTCATCAGCAGAGGAGAAGATCAAAGTTCTAATTATGCTTCACGCTTCAGGGTCTTTTTCACTTTTTTTTAAATTTTATATTTATTTTATTGTATAATTCCTGAAATAACTCTGTCTCCTGTGAATGTTTTTTCCCCTTCCTGTGATTCTTCTGTGAGTCAACAGTGTATCCCTTACCTCTGACAGCTTGTGGTTGCGCTGCTCATTTTGGATCAGGGGAGTGATGCTAGAAGAGTAAATTTACTGGAAGCAGACAGGAAGTTTGGCACCTAAAATAGAGAGGAGAAATTTAATGCTTTGGCACTGCAAGTTAGAGAGAATGAATGTGACGGGACCAGGTGCAAGCAGAGTGTTATGACCATATTAGTGAGGTTAAAGAACAGAAGGATGCTTATGAAACCTGCTCCCTGTGCCCCGCAGTGAAGGACTTTAAGAAACAAATTGCGTGTGAAAAGGGTCTCATGAGATAGAAGGGAAAGGATTTCAGGAAAACATAATTTAATCGACTGAACTAACCCAAGAGAAGAGTTTAATGGATATGTTGTGTCTACAGTCTTCTTTGTGCATGTTCATTTTCAAGAGATGACTATGGAGATCACTAGTGTGTGTTTTGAGCAATAATTAGTTGAGTTTTTTTTTTTTTTTATCCTACATAAATTTAGCTTTATGCATGAATCATTTATGTGTTTATCACTGGAGACCCTCATTCATTTTAAATCAGTCGGAATGAGACAAAAAACTAGATGTAAAAGCTAATTATACAGAGATTCTGATGTTAGTTAAGTTAGGAATAAAAAATCATTTAGTCGTTTTCTTTATTAGCTTTCTTATTTCTTTAAATGATTTCATGAAGAATATCTACAGCGTGCCATGTTTAAGTTCAGTGGTTTGAGCCTGATAGGCTTGTTTTTAGTGTAGAGAAAATTCACTGCAGCAGCAGTCACAGAGCTAAAAGTGATTCAACCTCGAAGAAGAAGAACAGCAGCCATAAATTCTGAATGTTGTTGCTCTCAGTGGCTGTGCTGCCTATAAATGTACCCATTTTTGTCTGCATCCTCAAGTTATTTATTTACTTGTTTATATAGTTCACAATTATTGAAAAATAACATTATGTTGCATTGCTATTGAGATGTTTTTGTAGTAATTTCTGCTTTCTGAGATTTCTGTCAGTCATTGTTGGCTTGATTTACCCCTAAAAATGCTAGTCATCTACAGAGCATGGATAGTGACATTTTAAGTGTGCCTTTGTCTGTGTGTGTGCTTTCATATAAGAATGCACAAATGTGTGCCATCATGATAAATTCAGAAATATCTCATTTATTTATGCCCTGCGCAGTAATTGCTCATTTTTCAATGTATGCTATGACGCAAGCTCCACAGTATTCATTCATTCATTCATTTTCCGAACCTCTTATTCCAATTCAGGGTCGCGGGGAAGCTGGAGCCTATCCCAGCTGGCTTTGGGCGACAGGCAGGGTACACCCTGGACAGCTCGCCAGTCCATCGCAGGGCGCTCCACAGTATTACTGAATTTATTTGCATGTTTGTGTTTGGGCAAGTGTGTGTTCCATAACTGTCAGTCAGTGTAAAATTTATTTTACTTTTTTGCTTTATCTCCTTTCCCCTCATCCACCTGATCTCCTTCTGCCTGTCTGCTTGGGTCTCTTTTAGCACAAGGACCTCATTTATTCATGCTTGTGGGCTTTCAATGCCACTTTTAGCTTGCTGCCAAGAACACGGTTTTAAAAATTAACTTGACTCGACAAGTTAACTAAAATAAACACATTATTGCCCTGCTGGTTTATTTCAAGTGCACTTCTAAATGACTAATGTGGTATAAGTGTGAATAGTTAGGCACAAGTGGGACGAAATTAGTTTAAATCTTTTGCACAAAATGCAGTTAAGTGTGAGGATTTTGTTACGTTTGAGTCAGTTCCTGCACATCTCAGCTGTTGCTTTTCCACTTTGAAGAGATTTTTTTCTTAGCCTTGCATCTTCTTTTCATGAATATTTTATCACAATAGATCAACAAAAGCGTCTATTTTTTCCTAATTGTGCTCAAATCAAGCTACTTAAGCTCATTAGCTTGTAGCTACTGTTAACTATACTCTGGGATCATTGAAGTAGTTTTTTGTAAAGGCCTTTTAAGTCATTTCAGTCACATAGAGCTCCATTCAATAAGTTCAATATTTTCATGCTAAGTATTTGCGCTATATAACTAAGATTTATAAGCGGAATTGCTTAACATGTTTTGCTAAACTGTGCTGCATGCATAGAGGTGGCCTGGAGGTGAATAAAAGAAATTGGAGCTGTTGGCTAAGTCCCAACGAGCCACTTTAAAATGGATTAAATATATCAGAATAGTAGATTATAAACTCAAATACTCTTTATAATGGTTTTCGTCAGACTTGACCCATCAAGTCTGACGAAATGATTGTTTTTTTTTTTTAAAGTAATATAAACATGCTCAATGAAATGCTCCGTTTGTTGTAGATTTTATTTTTCTGAGCAGTGAAACTACATCCCAACATATTGGGGAAAGCTCTTTTGGTTGTAACTTATTTTCAGCATGCAAACATGAAATTTGTGTCTGTTTTATTGTATACTTACAAACTAGAAACAGAGCTGCATTGCAGCATAGTGGTTAGCACTGTTTGTCTCTCTATGTGGCCCTGCAATGGACCTGTGACCTGTCCAGGGTGTACCCTGCCTCTTGCTCAATGATTGCCATGATAAGCTCCAGCTTCCCCACAACCCTTAATTGGACTAAGCAGTTCAGAAAATGATGAAACTTGAAACAAAATTTTAGGCTATTTGTTTTTTTTTTTATATATAAAACAATAAGTATCTCATTATCATGAGTCATGTAGCCTATGTGAACTGCTTTCACATTGTACAGTATGCTACACTCGCACACTTGACAAGCCAAGAATGTTCCCCTTTCCCTCTTTTCTTTCCTTCTGTGACACAGCTCTTTCACTATGCCTTAAGGCCTGATCCACTCATTTTAGACTGGCAAGGAGAAATAGACACAGATGGGGCTTGCTCCTGTTAATCTCATTTGAAAGTCAAATCTGTTTGTTTTTGGTTCTGTTTTGTTTTTTAAATGTCCTTGTTATATATTTTAAACCAACCTTCAGGATTTTCTCCCTCTGTTTACTGGGCATATATTCAGCATGACCTTTTTGTCAGTAAAACACACAATCAAGGTAATGATTCATTGCTCTGATTATGGACAGTACCACTTACAGGATATTAGTGTATGTGTGTGTGTGTGTGTGTGTGTGTGTGTGTGTGTGTGTGTGTTATTGTGATGAAAAGAATCGCAGCAGCCTTAGTGGGTTGTGATAAATGCTGTCAGATGGGGGAGCAGTCAAACCATGCACTGAAGGCCATGCACATCTACATAGACACATTACGCACATTCATGACACACACAAACATTACAATTGCACTTCATTAAGAACATCAACAGATGCTGGAAAAGCGCTTGATTACATTTGGATTAGACCATTACTAAAACGGAGGATTAGAAGACTGAATTGTTGCCTTATTCACTATAATTTTCTCATTTATATCCCCACATACACACATGCCGTAGTCTGTAATCTTACAGTTAAAAGAATATGTGACCTATTCAAAATGTTTCTAACTATTTTTACTACTGATAAAAGGAGTGTATGGATGTGTATTTTGAACTGTGTTCAGAATTACTGTCCTGTTGTTGGCACTTACTTTCATCTTCAGCTCTAGTTGATCTGATGCTTACTTATTTGGGGTATTTAGAAATTTAGAAATATCCCTGTGCCAATAATTGTAGCATAAGTCTGAAATACGATTGATCCATTTCCATGACAGATGTCCAAAGTTTTCTTTTCATGTATTTCTTTGGTTTCAGTGCAGAGAAAAAAAGAAAAGTGTTTTCCCAAAATGCATCAGGCATGTTTAGAGGCTAATTTGGAAACTTGTCCTCTTGAATTTTCTAGAGACGTTACCAGCTTTATTTTTTACATTTTGAAACTCCTAAGTCTAACCAACTGTGGTCTCATCACAGCTGATATGACATGGCCGGTTTAATGTGTGGAAGCATACACTGATGTGGCGCTGGGTTGCCTCTATTTGGTACATATGAATACAGGAACTGCATCAGATTTACAAGGATGTCTTTTATTTTCTGATAAACGATGTGTGAAAAGGTACATTGTCTAATATGCAGCTGATAACAGTCAGAGCATTCTTTTTTTATTATTATTTTGATAGATTTTTTTTTTAAAAAATCGATAGTTTTAATTTTGTCATCAATTGTTCTCAGCATTTGTGTAGCAATTTGGTTAGCAATCTGTAAAACTGTGCAACATGGACAGTGTTCCATAAACCCAGTCAGTGTAACTGTATGTTGCAGATGTGACAGTGTAAAAATCCTCAATATAATTCTTGCTAAAGTTAAAAGTTAATTTAATTTGTTTTAATTAAGTTACCAAATGTTAAAAAAAAAAAAAAAAAGCTCTTAGCTTTAACTTACCTTTCAGGAATCCTCCAGGCTCAAAGTGCTTTGACTCATGCATGAAATGCTCACAAGTATTACACACAAACTCTCTAACATCCATTACTTTCACTGCAGCTTTTGAAATATAACATTAACAGAGTTTACAGCCCTAAACACACTTTGCTAAATTCGTATTATTTTTATAGCTTTATAGAGATTCTTTTAGTTTTCCTTCCTCCAGGTATTATCTTGAGTAAACCATGTTACTAAATTTAAGATATAAGTAATAAGACACGAGGCTCTGAAATTTGCACTATACAACCATTCTTTGTAAATACTTCAGTAATTTCATCAAATAATTTAAATGTCTTTTGGTGCACAAACTCTTTCACTGTGCCCCTTTCATATCATTCATGATTTTTTTTAGACAAACTGAACAGATTATAAACCAGTTTTCCTTTGGGATTTCAGTGACCAACACTAACACAATAGCTAACTTAAATATGTCACTTAATTTAGGACTGATTTACTTAATCTTTAATTTATATGAAGAAATATGTTATGTTAATGTAATATTTCTTTTTTTTTTTTTTTACTATCTCTCGGAGTGTTTTTATCCCTTTGAAGCATTTCTTTTATTTAAAATTGTAATTATTTATTTATTATTTTATTGTGAGTGACTGGATTTATTGTGTGATTTCTGAAGAACTTGTCCATAAATCAAGTTTCTCATCAAGGACAATAAACAGATTCAATCTTGACCTGTGAACTTGACCATTTGACTAATATTTCATTGAAAAAATCAAACTAAGCAATTAGGCAGACATTTCCTGAACTGTATGTTGACGATCAAACCTCTTCTTTGTCTCTTCCTCCTCATGTCCTCCCCAGTGAGCAGAGTATCTGCCAGGCTCGGGCCTCAGTCATGGTCTATGATGACAGCAGTAAGAAGTGGGTGCCCATCAAGCCTGGGCAGCAGGGATTCAGTCGCATCAACATCTACCACAACACTGCCAACAATACCTTCAGAGTGGTGGGCGTCAAACTGCAGGACCAGCAGGTAACACACCTTGGCAATAAGCTCTATAGACATTTAAAGACAGATGAGTTAGAATTCATTATTTTAAGCTGTCTTGGTGTCTAAGAGCAAAATTTTGAAGAAACTTCTAGAAGAAGTAGATTTAGGCAAATTCAGCTCATGTGTTTATGTGTGCTTGAAATGATTATTTAAAGTGGAACTATTATGTGCATTTCAGGCTAATTTATTTTTATTTCTGAGACCAGAAGGGCTGGGATTGATCTAGTTATTGTCACAAATCGCTTTATTTACTTCAGACTGACCCTCTCCGTAGGCTGTCAGATCAGCCTGTGGGCAAAATGAGTGGATTGAGACTCTTCCACATTAAGCCCCGCCTCCCGCCACTGCACTACATCGGGAGCGCACACCGCACCTGCTTTCGCAGTCATTGTAACATCTCATAAACAGAAGGATTAGGCTAATATGAACTCAATTAAAAAAAAATATATATATAATGTCAACACATAGCATACAGCCCTACATGTTGGAACCTGAATCAGACCCTGAAAACGAAGTGGAAAACACCAACCCACAGCAAGGAATGCAGCAGGATGTCTCTCTTTGGTAAACTCACCAGCCATCGTTGGAAATAACTTTATCCGACGTTTTCCACCCGCCTGATGTATTTGTACATGTCCTTGTTAACCAGTAGAAGGTAACCAATACCCGAACCTTATACCCCTGGACGTCACAAGGATTTCCAAGTAGAAAAAACTCTCTAAAACGGCGCAATTTTCGTCTCCATGGAAACCGAACGGAGAGAGTGCTGGAACTCAAACTCAAACATGCGCTTAGGTGATTAGAAAAGAGTGCTGTTCACATGTCTGATGAGGATTCAACACTGTAACACTGTAGAAAGCTCAGAAAACTTGAAATACCATAATAGCACCCCTTTAAGATCTTTAACTGGACAATTCTGTTGTTAGTTCAAGTAAAATGTTGCTCTTCTGTTAAATTCTCCAAATGTAACAACTTATTAACAGTGAGATCTTTGATATAAGTGTGTGCAGGTGTGTGAAGTGACGAAGAAAGCATAATGGTATTGTTACGAACTCAGCTCAGATTGGGAAAAGGGTTCCTGACAAAGCACTTCAGACCAAATAGCGGAGGCCAAATTTAGGATTTACATAATTTTACAGAACAAAATAAAATGATCCCGATTATGAAGCCAAAACTCCTAAGTTTGAATCCGCTTAAAACTTTCAAACTGATTGTAAAACAGTTTTAAAAATTTAGCAGACATGGATTGGCTGGACAGCTGACAATACATTGCGGAGACTTAATATCCAGAGCCCTTCAAACACTATCAGTATTGTTCATTTATCTTATGCTCTCACAGAACATCAGTGTTTATCATGAAATGCAGTGAAATCTCTAATAAACTGGTATACTGCAATAAAGGTGTACATAAGTCTGCATAATGTGAAGTTTGGTATTATTGACATATGTCAAAACAAAAATGTGATTTTATTCTGGTTAAGGGGATCATTTATGTGTTAGTGGCTAATTGAAAGTCAGACCTTAAAACCGGACCCCCTTGTGCGAGCTGTCCGGTCCCTGTACGACAGGTGTCAGAGCTTGGTTCGCATTGCCGGTAGTAAGTCGGATTCGTTTCCGGTGAGGGTTGGACTCCGCCAAGGCTGCCCTTTATCACCGATTCTGTTCATAACTTATATGGACAGAATTTCTAGGCGCAGCCGAGGTGTTGAGGGGATCCAGCTTGGTGGCCTCAGGATTGGGTCCCTGCTTTTTTGCAGATGAGGTGGTCCTGTTGGCTTCATCTGGTCATGATCTCCAGCTCTCACTTGAGCGATTTGCTGCCGAGTGTGAAGAGGCCTGGATGGGAATCAGCACCTCCAAATCTGAGACCATGGTCCTCAGCCGGAATAGGGTGGATTGCCCTCTCCGGGTCGGGAGTCAGGTCCTGCCTCAAGTGGAGGAGTTTAAATATCTCGGGGTCTTGTTCACGAGTGAGGGAAGGATGGAGCGCGAGATCGACAGATGGATCGGTGTGGCGTCTGTAGTAATGCGGACTCTGTGTCGGTCTGTCGTGGTGAAGAAGGAGCTGAGCCAGAAGGCGAAGCTCTCGATTTACCAGTCGATCTACGTTCCTACCCTCACCTATGGTCATGAGTTGTGGGTCGTGACTGAAAGAACAAGATCTCGTATTCAGGCAGCTGAAATGAGTCTCCTCCGCAGGGTGGCTGGGCTCTCCCTTAGAGATAGGGTGAGGAGCTCGGTCATCCAGGAGGGGCTCAGAGTAGAGCTGCTGCCCTCCGCATCAAGAGGAACCAGTTGAGGTGGCTCGGGCATCTGGTCAGGATGCCTCCTGGACGCCTCCCTGGTGAGGTGTTCTAGGCACGTCCCTCTGGGAGGAGACCCCGGGGAAGACCCAGGACACGCTGGACGGATTACATCTCTCGGCTGGCCTGGGAACGCCTCGGGATCCCCCCGCAGAGTTGGCAAATGTGGCTGGGGAGAGGGAAGTCTGGGCTTCCCTGCTTAGGCTGCTGCCCCGCGACCCGACCCTGGATAAGCGGCACGAAGACGAGAGACGAGACGAGACCTTAAAACCACAGTACTGCTGTGCATCTCAGTGCAGTAAATGTAAATGTGTTCTCACACTGCCAAAATCTGAAGAAAGACAATAGTATCTGAACACACTTCAAAGATGACCTTCAACGGGCAACCAGGTTGTGCCAGCTACATCTTAGCAAACGGCATAACTGGCAAAAGAAGGGGATAGTAAAACATACGTGATGCTCTAAAGCAGGGGTGGCCAAGTCCCGTCCTCAAGAGTTTCTACCCTGCAACTTAGATGCATCCCTTCGCTCTTCTGCAAGTCATCTGCAGAGGCCTGCTCATGAGCCATGCATTTGATTCCAATGTGTTGGAAATGGGATGAATCTAGACATGTAACTATCAAGGACCGGACAAAGGCATCTTTGTTATTAAGGAAGCTGAGACTCCACTGATGACATTGCAGCATGTGTTCTTTGGTAACGTCATGCTGAGGTGGTCTTTAAAGTCAGGACTTTCTGGTGATGTTCAGTGTCTTCAGTCCAAGTCGGACACATTGAAAAAAGATTTTTAGACTTGTGTGCATATCCGTTACATAACTCTCAGAGGCCACAGATTAGACTTTTTATTTAGCACAAACAGACAAACATTCTCCAAGAATACTAACAAGAGCCAGCAGAGCAGATGCTACACATCGACTGAATGCTGTGTGGCTGAATGTTAAATCAAAACTAATAACTGTGTATAGTATTTTTTGCTCTAAGTTACAGTCCATGATGTAAGCTACATAAAGCCTGTTACAGCAACAAATCCAAAGACTGTTTCAGGCCGTACTGCCAATAAAAGCTACAACAAAATATGGCTGTTTTATCTTTCCTGTGGGAACAGAATTGATTCAAAATCCCCAAACCCTGTCACACTCGGAGCAATGAATTCTCTGACATTTAAAGGTCTTTTTCAGCACACAAGCAGAATCATGAGAGCAGCGTTAGCGTTGTATTTATATCCCTGTGCTGTTTTCAGCAAATGTAGCAAAGAAGATGAATGAGTGTTTGAAAATGGTGCTCTGCAGTGAAAATCTTTTACCTTTTCTTTTTGCTTTTACCACTCTGCCTCTTATGTTACCTGATTTTCCTCCTCTCCATTAGGTGGTCATCAACTACTCAATAGTAAAGGGCCTCAAGTACAACCAAGCCACCCCAACCTTCCACCAGTGGAGGGACGCCAGGCAGGTCTATGGTCTTAACTTTGCCAGCAAGGAGGAGGCCACCACCTTCTCCAATGCTATGCTCTTTGCTCTCAATGTCCTCAGCGCTCAGGATGGAGGTATGGCTTTACACACTTACAGATATGAGCAAATAAGGATTTGAACAGTAGCTACAACTTTCATTTTTTGCAGCTAATAGACATCTCTGAACAGGGAGTGTGTTTATTCAGTTTAATCTTTCCATCCTTTTAATTTTTCCATTTATTCCTTTGAGCTGTCAAGTCTCTAAATGTAAAATAGATCATCTTGATTCTCACACCTACAAGTGTGAAAGTAGCTGTCAAGGTGTAGCTGTAGCGGATCAGAGTTACTCTAACTAGTCATGTCTATCATCATTAGCTATGTCCATAAGTGGAGTTAATAACAATAACGGATTAATTTAATTGGGCTCACGCTGTGACTTCCTAGGTCACATCGACAGAGCTGTTAATTTTATTTCTCCTGTTAGTGTTGTCCTGTTTCAAGTCAGAATGTTTGATGGCCCTTTTGAAGACTTCTTTCAGCCGTGAATGCATATATGAGACAAGCAATGGGTTCAAAGAGCTCTATGTGTGTCACAAAGAGATAGACAAATATAAACTGGGGAATGACAGAATGAGACTGAGGCAGAGTGACTTTCCCAGCATGCCACTCATTCTAGTAGCAACAACAGCAGCAGCAGCAGTAGAGTGTCTCCCCCTCCTTGCAGCGCCCTCCAGTCTCCTAATTAGAATGAGTCACTGAGAAGATCTCCCCCCGGGTTTCATGCAACCGAGCGGGCCTTTTCATCTTCCTAATAACATGAGACATAGAGGCTCGAGTGACAGTGACCAAACATAAGGATGCACACATTCCACAGATAAATCATGCTGCTGTCTATCTGCAGCAGAGCAGTGACCCCAGCTGCACCAAGAGATGCAGCTTTCATGCACAGCTGCACACATGCACTGCAGAAAACACAAGGAGAAGGGCATGATTTAAGTATATCTGTGCACTCTTGCTCATTACGTAAGTCGATATACACAGTCAGCATGCCTAAATTCACCACAGTGTGTGTGTTTCGTTGCTGTCAAAGTGACACCCTCTAGTGGTAAGGAGGTTGAAACCTTTTCTACACATTGCTTTTACACTTAGAGAATGGAGAATAAATACAGCATCACAACCCTAAATTCACTGGGTTACAGTGAAGAAAACTGTTTACTGAAACTGCAAAATGTCACTTTAAAAATCACATTTTGTCTCAAAATCAGGGACTATCTAGATTAAATTCTGTTAGATTGCTGAAGAGAGCCTCATTCCAGGTATGATTTTTGTTTTGTCATTAATTGGATGTCTAAAAAAATATATTACACAAATGTGCAGTAAATATAAAGAAGATGTTTGCTGTTCTTATTCTAACTAACCAATACTTTCCATTTTCATAATATTATTTTAGATTTAATTCTTTGTTTCGTTCTGTCTAAATACACCAGAGAATTACATTTTTGATGAGACTTGCTAACAGCCCCCATGCGTGAGTCTCAGTGTAAAACCAGCAATACATGGAACGTCTCACTGTCATAGTTGTTTGGCTGAGTGGCGTAAGGGCTGAGCAGCCTGAAGACAAATGAGACCTTTTGAAACATTATCCAGAGATGCTCGCTGCGCTGCTGCCGCCGCTGCTGGTGTAGGTTACGCGAAGATGACAGCTGATACTGGGGCTGAACTAGAGGATGCAGAGGAGGGGAGGGAGGTAGGCAGGTGAGACGAGAGGCAAACAGTGAGATGGGGTGATGGATGGGGAAGACCAGGAGGAGGAGGAAGCGTAGCTAAAGGCAAGAAATGGTCAGGAGAGAGTGGGTCTGTCAGTGCCTCTGTGTCTGCTACAGTCGGTTTCTCTTCTTCAGTATGTCATGTAGGTAGAAAATGCTTGTTGAGTGTGGGTTTGTATGCTTACATCTTGCATGACGTGCATTTTTGAATTTGTGTGTGCATATGCAAAGTTTTATTTGCATAATTATAATAATTTTGTATGTTTATACTGACAAGCTCACTCAGAAATAATGTAAAAGGTTACAATGAAAAAAAAAGCATTATAAATTAAGTTATTGGCTAAAAAGAAAAAGTAAAAAGATGAACAGAATAACTTTTGATTTAAATAATAAGACATTTAAGAATGTATCTGTGTGAAAACATGTGCACAAATCTTTAAAGTTGTTAGTTTGTCCATTAAAGATCACAGTGCCCATTTGACTGGAGGGTATTTTATAGATTAGACCCTACTCATCCTGTTCCATTTTCCTACTCTAATAGACATCAGTGTGTATATTTTGTCCTATAATCCATACATACTTGTGTCAACAAAAACTGCACATTTTGAGTGGAATTTTCAAAGATACAAAATTAAATGTGATCTTAGACCAGTAGGGCACACATCTAAAAAGCTGCTGTTATATGTTTTGTTAATTTGCAAGTTAAGTTCTGCTCTGAATATTTCCTAAATCTGTCTAGAAATTGCCCGTCTAAACAGGGGGGTTATGTGTTTTAGGCTTCTCTTTTCAGTCAGAATAGTTTTTAGGCACTGTAATGTGAAAAAAATCCAATAATCCCATGGAAAACATTTTTTATTTCATTAGTTGGATGGAAAACTTTTGACAAATCTTTTTCATAAAACATGTCATGTGTGTCATAATTTTATGATGAATAAATGTAATTGCAGGTTAGACACTGCCCACATAGTAACTGTGTGTTAAGGATAAGTTATCTGTTAGTTGCCAGGAGTCATGCTCTTTGTTATCCCGAGTTATTTTTGGAACTCTGTTACTTGATCAATGGCAGCCATTAACACAATGGCAAAAAGCTGCTTCCATCAGAGATGTGAGCAGTGGAGAGTATCGTCACTGTGAATTGACCCTGAACACAGCCTAACTGCAGAGCTGTAAAACCATTACATAAAGCCTACTTTTCATTAAATAGATCAGGAGATGGTCAGAAAATAAAGAGCAAATTTTGTTTCTGCTTTGGTTTAGGAATTCAGTCATAAATCTGAAAATGTTCTCTGTGGTTCTTGGGAAGAACAATGAAGTTTAATTTTACCCAGAAGAATTTGGTCATGAATTGATCATTCCCGCTGATTTGATCATAATCACTGAGTTTCACTCATCTCATCGTGTCACTTCTAATCACACTCCTTATCTGCCTCTCCATCTGCAGATCACACTAATGCTGTTAAACGGATTACACTGCAGAAGCCTTGTAGCTCATATCTTAAGAAACAGATAGTACACATACTTATATTTTACAGTCTCTTGAGCTCTCTTTGCAAAATAAACTGACTACAGGTCTTTTATCGCGAACATGTCCCTGTTGATTTCACTGAAATCAGGAAAGAAGTTGAATCTAGGGACGTTTTCAACAAAAGAGTCTGAGCTTTTACCCCAAAAACAAAATTTCTAGTTTGGATCTGTCTGCTTTGGAAAAAAAAAGCAGACAGCAGAGACATAATCCAAACATAATCCAGGCCTCGTTGGTCTATGGCTGATATTTATCTATGTGTCTCTGAGTGTTTGTGCTCTCTTCGACTTTTGTTTGAATTTCCTAGCTGAACAGGCAGCAGCCCAGAGTGGCAGATGTGTGTTTTGTTCTCACAGCATTAAGAATCAGATAGTGTCTCTATTAGCTGACGAGCTGGAGAGCTTCTTCTTCTCCTCAACAGAACAAGTGGATGAATCAATTTACAGTCATTTACTTAAAGGATTAATATGCTTTTCATCATACATTACTCAATTATAATAAAAAGGTGACATAATGAACTCCTGTTTAATTCCCTGTCATTTGGTAGTTAATTGTCTTGACTGGCACTAATTCTAATTAACATTTCATTTCTGCTAAAAGGATCATTAAGGCCAGCTTTGTTTTTATCTGTGATCATTTTTTAATTCTTCCTTTTATCTTTAGGTCCAGCTCTCCAACGACAAGTCCAAAATGGCCCAACTACAGATGAGATAGAAGCTCAAAGAGCAAGGTAAAAATCGTTTTTACTGATCACAACTCAAAGCCTTTCTGAGTTCTGGTCCATGGAGCCCATAATGTCTCCATTAGCAGGAGTTTTCACCATGTGCTTTGGTAAAGAACAAAGTCTTAACACTGAATGGAAATCTAATAAAGTAATCCTGAACAATCTAAATAAAAATACACTTATTATCTTTTCAGATATAATCCAGAGTAAAGTCGATTAATTTTCAAATCTGATTATGTGATCCCATTTACATTTAATCTGCTTGGTGGGAAGAGTGCAGTTAATTTATGGAGGGTTTTACTGATCTAACAGTAACTGTATGAGAGCTAAGTCAGTACAGCCGCTGTGGACTGTAAAAACCAAACAATGAGCTGAAAGATGTTAAAATGCTCACAGTGGTTTCTGACTGTGGTTTAAAGAAAAAATAAGCGCATTCCAGCTCTGACTGGCATATTAGCCATAGATACTGATTTAACAGAAATGAATGAGAGCAACATTGTCATGTATCTGCATCATATTGACATGTCATCCGACCGCATTTTTGGACTTTTCTGAAAATACCAACTGCAGGTTACAAACTATGTAAATTAGCACTGGAATAGAAGCAGACACTCCAGAGACTGGATGTTTGTAAAAGAAAACAGACTTTAAAGCTATACTTAGAGGTCCCCAGCAGTGATGTGACATTTACTGCTTACCACCGAGAGCTCTTGTACTTTACTACATGCATGATGACTTTTGTTCCAGATATTTCAGTGAATTATATCCGAGGGATAAACTTTTAGGAACCTCTGTGCAGATGGGACCCGTGGTTCGGATTAAGGCATTAAATACAATCCCATGTGTCTGACAACCTGCCACATAGCAAATATGAATGAAGGCCACTGAGATAAGCAATGCTGCCTGTCACGTTAATATCCACTAATTTCTTTTATAAAAATAGCTAAAGCATGAGAAATCCCCATTTTTTTCCTTCCATTGCATCTGCACATTGAGCAATCCTATGAAAAAATGAGTGTGCTTGGAATTATTTTCATTATTTGTACTGTAGCTGCTGTTCTGCTCTCATCTAGGCACAACTAGGTCTTTGCTGCTGTTTTTAAACCTATTTCCACTCAGCCTATTGGCTCATCCAAATGCTAAATGCCAGGGCATTTAGGGCAAGAGAACAAATATGATGAGAGTTATGGCTCAGTCTGATCCCATGTCGAATGAACTGTTTCTAGGATTATGGCCTGTGACAGAAGATCGTCTGCGTACGCCGCACGTTTCAGATCTGTGTGCACAGGCACTAATGATTCAACTGAACCATCTCCAGTAGTGGCGAGGTGGCATTGCTCAGCAACTCTGCTCCTCCTGCTGTGTGTGCTGCTGTCACATCAGGGACGCTGCTGTCTCAGCACTTCCCCTGTCCAACTCACAGTCAGACAATCCATTTCCTCGCCACGAGCTGTCTCCCTCCCTTCTCTCCTGGGCTGTGACATACATATGCTTCTCCTGTCAAAAGCAGACATGAGAGGGAAGAAAAGAAAAAAAAGTTTGATGAAAATAAGAAAGAGAGATGGTAAGGCGCTAAGCAGAGATGGATGAGATAAAGGGACTTTTAAATTGTTCTGTGGGAATTTTAGAAAACTCACTGATGTGAAGACATCAGCCTGAATTCAAATACAGCTTTGCATGAAATCATGGCATCAAAATGCAATTTTAAAACTTTAAAATTTTGTGAAGCGTTTCCATTTTTTTATTGCATGCATATCTTAAAACTATGGCACAAATCTGCAAATCATTCAAATACTAGATTTTCCAGATTGTGTATGTGAATGTATTCCCTTCTAACGTCACAAAAAACTAAGGAGATACCTTTCTGCTGCACTGCATAACCTCTTAACTACTTTGTGAATTATCGAGTTGACGTAACTGTAACTTTTTTACTGTGCCATTATACATGAGGCATGCTCCGGCTTTGTATTGTTAAACTATATAAGGTTTAATATGAATATAAGCATATTCAAAGTTCAAATCCTGTACAGTATTTGATATTGATATTTCTTTATTTTTGACAAAAAAAATACCACAATTTAATCAACAGGTTAAACTAAAGTAACATTTTTTATAGTCTGAAAAGGAGTAGGATGAAGTAATGCTTTATTCCTGCCCCCTTTACAACCACGTTCTTTTCTTCCTTGCATTTGTTAAATTCATCCCTTAATTGTCAGTTTATTTTATTTTTTTCAAGACAAAAATAACTAAATACCAAAAACTAATTAATGAATATAGACTTATAGACAACCATACCATGTACACATCTACATAAATATGTACACATGTACACACATACACACATGCATACCCACATACACTCACAAAGACAAAAAAAAAAATTATACCTCTATTGGTAGTCATACACCTATCAATATACTCTCTTATATATACCTGCCTATGCACATATATTGTTTATCACATATACACACCCATTTTGAATGCATGTAGCCTTCATAGATGTGAAAATCTGACAGAAACACATCAAAACTCATAACTAGTCACAGAACAAACAAGTGATATTGCCATGGATCACAAATATTAGAGACGTGAATGAGTTTAAACATGCTTCAGTTTAAGAGTAAAAATCATTTTACTTTGTAATCCCGATTAGGAAATTAGTTTCTGCATTTTATCCATCTCAATTAGACAACAGAGAGCTTTAGGCTGCCATAGGTCGACACCCAGGGTGCAGTTGGAGGGTTACCGGCCTTGCACAGAGGCCCTTTCTGCTCCCTCTTGCACACCAGGGACTTCAACATGAGTCCTCAGAAACTACCAGGATACCATTTTCCCCTTCAAAGTTCAAGGGGTCATAAAGAAGTTATTTAAGATATTTGCTGCTGTCAGCGTTCAACAGCAAATGTAAAAAAGAAAAAGATTTTAGATAACCGTTTTAGTAACCTAGGTCTTAGCAGTAGCCAGAGGGGCAGCAAAGTGAATTTACTGAACAAGACAAGGTCAGGTTACTTAATTTTGGATTTGATTTTGATTAGACTTTTTCTCCTTTTATCGAAGGAGAAGCTCTTTTGAGGAGTTTCAATATTCTTGAAGCAGACTAACTATGCTGTTAAGACTGTCTAGGAAAAATATATGAAACAAGAATTAAATTGATCATCTTATCAGTGATTGCAGCAGAGGAAATGGCATCCATGATGTTTGTAGTTTCGCACTTCATCCAGTCTATTTTAACTGAACTTAAACTCATCAGTTTAGGAGGATCTTTGTATTTTATTTAGATTATCTTTTTTCTTTGCATCATATAATTTAAAATTACATTTTTGGGAAAAAAAAAAAAGAGATATTCAGACTTGTTCCTGAGTCTGTGCAAAGTTTACCATTACAGCAATGTATCTGTCTTTAAAATCAGTGCCACTTAAAAGTTGTGGTGATTTGTTCGTGGCTTTGAATTGGTGTCTTCTTTTAAAAGTTATTCCACCTCATAGACGAGGAAATCTATTTGCCATGTTACACTGAAAAACATTATTCTTATACCTAAAAATCTGTCCATGCAGGTTTTTCTAACTTACTTTTTAAAAGACTTAAATGAGCACATTTTTAAATGAAAGCATAAAAATTGAGTTTCAGCAAGTAATGTGTTGTTTTTACAGTTTCACATTCAAAATGGTTACACGATTATTTACAAATCACTGTATTTTGTATTTACATATTTAAAAACAAACCACTTTTTTGTCTCTTTCAGGCAAATGATGGAACAGCAGCAGCAGATGCAGGCACACATGGAGCGGGAGCGACGGTCCTCCAACTCAGGTACACACCAGGTTTCAGGTCATTCCCTCATCTGCACATAAAAAATGCTTGCATTATTCAAGTAAAATCTCCTCTCAAGTGCAAGTAAAATTCAGGTTTATGTTCTTCATTGCATGGTCTTCTGTCCAGGTTCTCCTTTCCAAGGCCACCCTGCTGTGCTCTCCGTGGCCCCACCCGTAGTACCTCCACCAGTAAACATGGGCGGCCCTCCGCCCCCTCCACCGCCACCAGGCCCTCCACCGCCGTCTGCAGGAGCACCCCAGCCTCCCCTCCCTCCTCCGCTGCCCATAGGAGGTGGTCAGGGGGATGACTCACCTGCACCGACTGGTCTTGCCGCCATGATTGCTGGAGCCAAATTGCGTCGTGTCCAAAGAGTAAGGTCCAACTTTCTTTGTTTTTGTTTTTCATGATTTGATGGAAAATATGTTTGTCATGCAGGATATTACTGTATTATCTCATCTGAACTTCACTGATGCACTTGACATTGCTCTGTACTCTGCTCCACAGCCTGAGGACAGCTCTTCAGGCGCCAAAAATGATGCCAACCGAACAAGTGGGGGGAGTGGAGGATTGATGGAGGAGATGAATGCTCTGTTGGCAAGAAGGTTAGAAAAATGCACCTACAAAAAGTCCCACAAATGTCTTTTATGTCAACATACTGCAGCTGAACTAGGTGTAACTCGTTCCTGAAGCCTTTGATCAGTGTTTAATTCTGGAATTAAATTTCTTGTACTTATTTGAGGTTCTGTTTTCTCCCAGAAGGAAAGCAGCTTCAGAGAGGCCTGAGGACAGCCAAAATGTGAGTGAACTGAAAACAAGCATTGGTTGATATTCATCTGATTATGGACATAATTAGGTTTATGATTCAGGTATAGATTTAGAAAATGTTGACAGTGATTACATCTGCATGACTGTGTTTTAATTATTACTAATATTCTTATTATTAATAGTATTAGTATTATTAGTATTATTGAGTGATTAATTGTGAAAAAAAAACTGCACAATCATTCCTGCGTGATGTTCATTCAGCTGTTTTCTGAAAAAAAGAATTTGATATGATACAATAATTTAAACAGCAAAATGTTCTGAGTTTGTGGTGCACATCCAATGGTACCTAGAAGCAGAGGTGGCAATAAATGTTTTTGGATCTACCTGTACATTTAGAACAGGTGTTTTCATTAACAGGCTCGTTTACCTGGCAAATAAACTCTGCTCATGAAATTCAGCTTGCTTGGTGACTGGTCGGAACATCTGCTGGACAGGCAGTACTTTCTGGACCTGGAATTGCCACCTCTGCCTAGCAGGGTGATTGCCTGAAGAAAACAAATACATTTCCATGGTCGTTGATAATAAAGGGAAGATGTCCAGAAAACCCCTGCTCAGGACTGCTGACCTATCCAGGGTGTACCAAGCCTCTCGCCCAGAGATTGCTGAGATAGGCTCCAGTTACCCAGTGACACTAAACTGATAAGAAAATGAATGAATGAATGAATGTTCAGGAAACTACACAGGAAACACTAAACTGAGAGGAGAACTCTGGGCTGACTGACAAAACCAACTGACTAATGACAAGCATGGCAAACCATGACTAGACAAAGAACGAAGGAAACCAGGCAGAAGATAAACTGAGAGTCTAATGACAAATGAGGAGCAGGTGTGCAAACCAGCAGCTGAAAACCAGGTGTGTTGTGGGAGCAAGAAGTGAAAGCTTGGTAGAAGACAGAAGACAAAGTTCACAACAACAAAACAAGAACTAAACCAGAAACAGAACTAAAACACACAGATCGTGGCAAGGAAGGGGGGAAGAGGGTAAATTTGTTAACTGCTGGATGAAAAAGTTGAACTGTGATTGATGAAGATGATTGGTTTTCATCAATGAGATGATGGTATTCCACCTATTTTTCCACATTTTTAAAACCTTTTTCCAGCTCAGTTTAATGAAACCAACATTTTCAGCTCTTAAAATAAAATGTGTTTAATGTGACTGTGCTGGTTTAATGCAGGAGACATTAAACAATGGAATACGTTTTAGTGATTCTTATTCTTTCCTGTTATATTATTTATTCAGGATGACCCAAACAATCCATCACCCGGCACTCGGAGTGGACAGAATTCCACAGGTAGAAAAATTCCGTAAACACACAAATACACACACAGACATTCCCCACAAGATTCCCCACAAAGGAAGCTGAGAAAGTCATTGCTAAAACCTTTTTACACACATTGTATTTCATATAATAAGTTATGTACACCTATAAACATGTAAGCATGTGATGGCTGAGTTAACATTAATTAATGTAAATGAGTGTTGATGTTGTTTCTGACAGAAAAAAGGAAAAACTTCAGAAGATTGTGAGACAGATAAGAAAATATTGACAAACAGGATGTGATCAGGTGTAGAAACTTACAGCAATACAGAGAAACACGTTTACCTGATGACAACATAAACAAACACTATAGTGTTCATGTTTATCGAAACTAAAAACAAAACACTCAGCTACATTTAAAAATATGTATGTTGCTGAGACCACGTGTGTTAATACCCTAGCATACTTACTTTGTCCTCTAAAAATCCCAGTTACTCTTTATATGATTTAACTCTCCTATCACTGTTTATCTGTTCATTTATGGCACTGCTCTGAAGTTTAATCCATTTTTTCCCTCCTACTGTGTTTTGCTGTTATTGTAGATGGTGCAAAGAAGCCTTGGGACCGAGCTAATTCTGCAGACAGGTCAATGGTTTCAAGGTGAGAGCAGATTTTTTCTTAAGCTGAGAAACAACAGCCATGAAACAGAGATTTTTATTATTATTATTATTATTATTATTATTATTATTATTATTATTATTATTATTATATATTGTCATCATCTTACAGGGCACGACCTGCAGGAAGTTGTAGCGACACAGACTCGTTAGACCTCGACAGGATGAAACAGGTAACATAAAACACTGTATGACAAATCTTTAAATTATCAAAGCAAAATGCAGTCAGCTCTTTTATTTGGCATTTTACCACAAAAATTATTTGTATTTCATTAGTTGAGAGAGTAGATATTACCTTTTAACTCTTCCTGTGAACAGATTTTTCTAATGTAGACTCATTTTATTTATTATTATTATTTGTACTTCAACAGGAAATTTTGGACGAGGTTTTCCGTGAATTGCACAAAGTGAAGGATGAAATCCTTGATGGTAGGTTTTGGTCTTTCTCTTAAACACTGAGGTGTACAGAGTCAGCATTTATGAGCACTGTGAATATTCAAGTGGATAAATAGTGTAATCAGTGGTGGGTCATCTGAGTCTGGTAGTAATGTGCAGCTGTAACCACTAGGTTGCACTAGATTTTTGGAAAACTGAACAGTTTCATCCTCCAATGCTTTCAAGTTTAGTAAATATATAGCAATTAATCATCATTTTGTCAAATAAGGTAGCATTTATGTTTGTTTTCTTTTCAAGGTTTGTGAAAAATGTTGCTAAAAGGAGTGGAAATTTTTCTCCTTCCTTCATTTGGAAGGAGTGGAAAATGATGCAGTTTTTCATAAAACTTAAAATAAAAATCTAATTTTATCGTTAACATTTGAACACACTCATAATAGATATAACTGCATACATAACATGCACACATAACATATTAAACATGAGCTGGTATATGTGGCTCCAGTAGATAGATAGATAGATAGATAGATAGATAGATAGATAGATAGATAGATAGATAGATAGATAGATAGATAGATGGACAGACGGACGGACGGACGGACGGATAGATAGATAGATAGATAGATAGATAGATAGATAGATAGATAGATAGATAGATAGATAGATAGATAGATGGACAGGCAGATGGATAGATAGATGGAGGGAGGGATGATTATTAGAAATGATGTTATACCTGCCTTATAAATAGATCTCTAGACTTTAATTATGAAATGCAGCAATATAATTGATCTATTGTTCTATTCAACACTGGAATGAAAAGCTGTAAAATATCAACAGTAATGATCATTTTTTATTCTTTAGAAATCACAAACATATAAACATCCTAGATATGTTTAAATGTGTTTAACTAGAGCAAAAGTAAACAAAAGGATAATTATAAAAAATTTAATACAATTTCTCTTCATGTATTGATGAACTGTTGTTTAATTTCATAGAAATGTAATTAAATATTTAACTATTTATTTATAGCAAGGTGTTATGATCATATCTCAGAAATTTACTGTGGGTGATGTTGTTCTTTGTATTTAGCTGGGAAATTGTGTCCCAGCCTTCATTTTCAACCCAGCTTTCTCC
This sequence comes from Telmatherina bonti, assembly GCF_933228915.1. Taxonomy (NCBI): domain Eukaryota; kingdom Metazoa; phylum Chordata; class Actinopteri; order Atheriniformes; family Telmatherinidae; genus Telmatherina; species Telmatherina bonti. The sequence continues at coordinate 26,422,870 of NC_136614.1, read as the reverse complement.
CATGTTTTTCTCCTCACAGCCCTTAGACATGAACTCAGTCGAGTCAGCACGACATAATCTAAAAGAGCAACTCGGAGACATGAACCACTTTTTTCAAACCATTGCTCCTGCAGCAGCTGCTGTGGGCCTTAAGAAGAGGAGAAGTCAGGAAGAGAGGCCCAAACTGTGACATCTACTCATTGTGTTCAACTGTGGTGTTGAAGCAACGCTGCAACGTTGCTGTAACAACCCAGATGTGTCTGTGTAATTTTATTTGTTTATTTGTTTGTTTCTACTGAAAGACGTGAATGAGGCGCACTCTCGCACTGATTACTCAGATTTTATTAACACTTGTCTGTCAGCCTGATCCTCCCCTCTGTCCTTGACCCAAAAGAAAATGATCAAATCTAAACTATTTTATTCGGGTTTTTTTTTCATTAATTTGTTTTAAGATTTTTGTTGTTGCTTTTGTTTTTATTACATTCATTATTATTACTATCATTCTTATTGCTGTCAGTGAAATGTCATGAACTGTATTAGTGTAAAAATGGTAATATGGGGAAGTGATAATAAGAACATGATAGTAATGATAATGATAGTTTTATTATCAAACATTATTTTAAGTCACTTTTTTATATTTTATAATTCTTGTTTTGACTGGGTGATACTTTCAGGCATATCCCCTTCTTTTCTCTCATCATCTGACCTAAACAATTCTTTTTTTTTTTTTGTTAAATAATCCTTTTATTCAACACAGTTATGTGTGAAACCATGGTAAACAACAACAAAAACAAAAAAACATGAGCTTCAACTTGAATTCAAGTGGAATTGACTCCTTTGGATATTGCAATCTTCTAAACTAAAAAAAAGGGAACAAAATAAATAATACATCAGAGTATTTGTGATCATGTTGTTAATAAAAAATGTTTATTGGCTGCAAGGATATGGTGAAGTGCTGTTCATTTCATTCTCCTTTTATGACAAAGTGTTTCCTGTTTAAAGTAAAATGAACGAACACACCAAATTTAAAGTGAATTTAAAAAAAACTGTGAACAAAGTCTTGGATAAATTAAGCAGTCTCTTTCCTTCTGTTTTTTTTTTTTTTTTTTTGTTTGGTTTGTTGGTTTTTTGTTTTTTGTTTGGTCAGCACCAGAACCAGTTTGGTTCTGGTGCTGACCAAACACAGCTGGAGATGCAGAGTAATTTGTTTTGCCAAATAGATTAATCGATGGTTTTTTGTTTGTTTGTTTTTTTTTTATCAACAATAAAAAATTTCTAAGTACATTAATCACAAATTGGTTGTGAAACCATTTAGTGGAGAGATTTATCGATTTACAACAAATTATATGCAACAGCGTGAGTGAACTTATAGAAATTAATTATATTTTATTTGGATGCGTAAAACTTTTGTATATAAATGGAGAAGTGCAGTTATTTCTTCAACTTTATGTTTAGCATGCTGAATTAACTAGAACATAAAAACCTGGGGAGGTTGGAACTGCAAGCAGACCTGTCAAGCACACAGAATCTGTGTCTATGAAGCTACACTGTTGTTAGTCATGCAACATTAGGTCAAGCATTGTCCTACTGACATAACAATTTCCCTCTTGGGAAGACTTCCCCTTATTGGAAGTAAAAAAAAATTATACACCCTTGCATCAGTAGTGCCTGTATTTTGTATTGAGAAACAAACACACACATTTGTATGTAAATATATATATATATATATATATATATATATATATATATATATATATATATATATATATATATATATATATATATATATATGTATTTTTTTTTTCAAGTTAGTTAGAAAATAACCACTAAATACAGAATAAAAGTAATAAACCAACGTTCCTACACTAGACATGGTGTAGGAATCTGCGTTGGATGTAAAAAATTAAAAAAAATAGAAGTCTGCAGAAGCTATTTTAATACTTTCTTGCATAGCTGCTATTGATAAATATAACAGCAAATGTGATTAAATGTGAAATTGCTTCATCTGCTTGAAAAAAACTAACAAATTACTCGGAAGTTCTCTCTACTGACGACTATACCATTTATCATTTAACGCATATGTGCACATTTGTTTATAAATGTTCAGCAGATGAGCGCTTGTGAACAAATGTGTTTAATATATCACGTCTACAATGTTTGGAAACCCCCTCTGGAACCTCCAGCGACACAGCAGCACTAATCTCGCCGAAGTCTCGCGGTGTTTGCATGACGGAGCATAGTGGCGACGAGAGCTGGTGTGGGACGGAGTGAGGAGAGTTGTTATCGAAGAAGAGGGTGAAGAGAGACAGGCAAGAGCAACGCCGGGGGTGTGTGAGTGTGTTTGTAAGATCCACCAAAAAAAGGAGCACAACACGGCGTGAATGAGAGAGGCAAACTGGCGGATTTCAATATGGCATCCGGAGATACGCTGTACATTGAGACAGACGGCTCGGAGATGCCGGCCGAGATCGTGGAGCTCCACGAGATAGAGGTGGAGACTATACCGGTGGAGACTATCGAGACCACCGTGGTCGGCGGGGACGATGACGACGACGACGGGCAGCCCATGATCGCGCTGCAGCCACTTGTCACGGACGACCCGAGCTCGATCCACCACCACCAGGAGGTGATCCTGGTGCAAACCCGGGAAGAGGTGGTCGGTGGGGATGACTCGGACCTGCATACGGACGGCGGTGGTGCATTCGAGGACCAGATCCTCATCCCGGTACCGGCTCCGGGGGTTGAGGACGAGTACATCGAGCAGACTTTAGTGACTGTAGCCGGGAAGAGCTCGGTGGGTCGAATGAAACGGGGAGGCGGCACCGGTGGGAAGAAAACGGGCAAAAAGAGCTATTTAAGCGGCAACGAGGCTGGTGGAAGAAAATGGGAACAGAAGCAGGTGCAAATAAAGACACTGGAGGGGGAATTTTCTGTGACAATGTGGGCATCGGGTAAGTAGCGTCGGCCCGACGGTGTCTCTTCAGCTCCGTTGCATGAGGCCTCTCATTACCAGGGCGTTGTCCTGCTGCACCAGTCTATTTCCTGGAGTGCTCTGTCGCGCCGTTGCAAAAAAAGCGGCATATATTGCAATGTTTCGATGCAAAACCCCTGTCTTAGCATATCAAAATGTTTTTGTTTTGAAGGGAGGCCATGTTTAAGGTGTTGCTGGGCGCCGCCATATTCCCAGAGACTAGTAAGTATGGCGGCGGCCCCGAAAAAATGGCGATAGACGCGGCCAGGCGGAGATGGCGGCGGCGCTCCGGGTTGAGAGGCAGCTGGCTCCGCTTATATCCACAGGCCTTACACTGAGGCCCACTTACTTCATATTAACAATTGATATTGCACGGGGGGTTTCTTATAAGCTTGTTAAATGTTTATCCTGGTGCAATTTAAAGTAAATTTCTGTTTATTTTTTATTTTATTTAGCCGCTAGCTCCGGCTATTGCTGGTAGTGGGATCAGGTAACTTTACACTCCAACAGCTGGCTACGTACAGCTGTATGGTAGTCATATGTTAACCCTTTACCATTGTAAATAACAAAATAATAATAGTATGAGAGCTTGTATTTACGTTGTATTCTGTTATATCACAACACTGTAAAAGAGCGAGTGTAACCTACTTAGTGAAATAAGTGTACCAGTTCATGTTGTTTGTCTATTTTTAGTGCTCTCTGCTGGTTGATTGAGAGTAATGTTTACACGTGACTGCATTTTGTTGCTAAACACTACGTTAAATATATCTATAATTTCGCCTAAATGCTCCCTATATATACTTGCTTTACAAATTTGATTTAAAAAAAAAACTGGATTGGAGGTCTTACAAATTACTTTGTTGTAAACCATATATTTATTCCCTTTATGCAAAAATAAGTATTCTTCATTACTTAATACCCACTGAAAAATTTAATATCAGTCTTTTAAAGTTATTGGTTACAATTAAAGTTCTGCACTGAAATCAAGTAAAACCATTTTCAGGAACCTCTCTTGCTACAAGTTGTGATGCATGATAATTACAGTCGGCTGTCTGATTCGTGCTAAATTAGAATAGCCCAGTCTGGAGAATAAACAGATTAAATCTGCTGCTGTTTTTTCCATTAATCAATTGATTGATGAGAAATAATGTGGAGAAATTGAGAAATATCACTGCAGACATTGGGCATTTGAATAAGTGGCAGACCTTTAACTTATTGATTAATCTACATACATTGTGACACAGTGGTTTGATAATCTTGTTTTAAAATCCCCCCCCCCCCCCCCCCCCCCCACTCTCAATATCACTGAGTAATGTGTGCAATGTTTTTTCCCATGTATTCCTGAAGTCAGTACAGAAGTGGTTCTAAATGTAACAGGATAGCCGATTCTGCAGCAGGTGTTTTCAGCTCCCCCGGGGTTTATAGCCAGGGTACCACCAATATGTTATCGGTTCAGTCTCTGTAATGTGTTTTTAGATGACAATAAAGACATTGACCATGAATCGGTGGTGGAGGAGCAGATTGTGGGGGAGAACTCCCCTCCAGACTACTCTGAGTACATGACGGGAAAGAAGCTGCCCCCTGGTGGCATTCCAGGCATCGACCTGTCAGACCCCAAACAGCTGGCTGAGTTTGCCAGGTGAGTAAAGGATGATGTGTGTGTGTGTGTGTGTGTGTGTGTGTGTGTGTGTGTGTGTGTGTGTGTGTGTGTGTGTGTGTGTGTGTGTGTGTGTGTGTGTGTGTGTGTGTGTGTGTATGTGTCCCCGTCCAAATCTTTGCATCCTTTGCTCCTGGCAGTTAACAGAGTTGTGTACACTATCAACAGAGTTCTGATTAATATACACAGGAACCTGCTCCTTTGTTACTGGAGTTTTATAGGTCAAAGCTAGGTTTAAAAAGGTTTTGTCAAATGTTTGAACATCGTTTGAAGAAATGTGTGGTGGGGAAGCATCGAGGAAATTAAAGGCAGAAAGATTAAAATAATACATCTTTCTGAAATCTGGTTCATGTTATAGCAAAAACTAAGCAATAGTTACAGCTTAAGTTTGAAATAAAATGTATCCTTACCAATTACAAGGGAGTGGAAAAACAATCTAGAAAGATGCATATTATCAGATTACTTTATATTTTGATCAATTTTGATTTAAATTAATCTAAAACAGAAAGTTCTAACATTTCTATGAGAGTGGTTATTTTTAAGGGAAAGGTGACTTGCAGTGTATCAGTGACAAAAGCAGTCCTTTATAAGCAACTTCTGTAGCCTCAGAAAGATTTTAAAAGGAATTTTATTAATTTATTCTATGAAATAGACCATTTATAGTTTATTTTGAAAATAATTCAAACATTTTTTTTTAAATTGTTGTATTAATTATCAATTCCAGTTTTCATTTTTTACTGTCTCACTTTGATGTAATTTCCAGATTAATTGCGATGCAACCCTTCAGACTGAGGTTGCTTTGGAAAATCTAGCCCTGCATCTGATTTAGGACCATATATTAAATTTGTGCTTTTCAGTATCTCATAGAATAGCAGAAGAAGACCACATGCAAAAAACAAACAAAGAAAAATGATTTTGGCCAATTTTGCTTGCAGAATGTGATCATCGCCTAAAAAATGTATTTTAATCAATTTTTAGGTTTTTGTATCTAACAATAGTGCAAATAAATTTGCTAAACCAGCTGTGACACTGCCAACTCAATTTCAGATAGCATCCATCTTCGTCTGTAAAATAATTAACTTGTACTTTAAACCTGCTCGTCATTGTTGGTAAAAATTGTACACATGACCCACTTCATCTCTGCATCAAATGCTATTAATACTTTTATATTTCCGATTTCTCATTCGTAAAATATAATAGTTCACCAAGAAAGCCATTAAACTAAAACCTTTGTTGTGGGGAAATTGAATTGAAAATAGTAATAATTTGTTCGTATGACTGGCACCACTGCTGTAACCAGCAAATGTGACAAGTCAGAGGATTGACGTGTTTTTCAAACTAACGTCCTTCACTTGCAGAAATAAATTCAGGCGTTTAATTGTGATATTTTAGCTGCAACAAGTTGTCTTCTTTATTTAAACAATCATCTTTAAACTTGAGCTTGTTCCTAACATGGGAACTTTAGTTAGAAGAATACTGTTGCTTATTTCTTGCTGATTAAAACCCTCATACTCTCTTCAGAATGAAGCCCAGGAAGGTCAAAGAGGACGACGCTCCACGGACGATAGCTTGCCCTCATAAAGTGAGTCTTGCACTGCCGTCCCACACTGGAATCCTGTCACTACTTTAGCTAAATTAAATTAATCCTTCCTGAAAGGTTTAAATGTGTCACCCATTGTTGGTTTGTCACGTTACACTAAAGCTTATTTAAAAGCAAAGATAACACTTGAGTGCATTGATTTTGATGTTGTACAAGAACAATCAGGCCTTATCTGAGCTAGTCAATGTAAATTGGTTTTTCTGTGCTCTTTATGGCTGCTAACAGTACATCACCAATTCAGAATGGATTTTTAACAAAAAAAAAAAAGCTTCACGAAATGCTAAGAGCCTTTAATACTGATACAGATACAAAACAATGCAACCCCTTTGCGTACCACTTAAAGCATTTACAGCTTTGCTGCAAAGAACCTTACATTGTATGTCTTGTCTTGTCTGTGCTGCGCGTCTTTTGATTCAGGGCTGCACAAAGATGTTTAGGGATAACTCGGCCATGAGGAAGCATCTTCATACCCACGGACCCCGTGTGCATGTCTGTGCGGAGTGTGGCAAGGCTTTTGTTGAGAGCTCCAAGCTTAAACGTCACCAACTCGTTCACACAGGGGAGAAACCCTTCCAGGTAGGCCTCATTCTCTCCGACACTTCTACTATATATCATTCGAATTATGCCCAGAAGAAATAGACAATAAGCGCTACTGTCATGAAAACATGATCTTAAGTGCATAAATCAATTATTTTTGATCCATTTGAATCTTTTTTTGGCTCACTGGCATTTTTCTTTCCTAGTGTACCTTCGAAGGCTGCGGGAAAAGGTTTTCTCTGGACTTCAACCTGCGCACACATGTGCGGATCCACACTGGAGACCGGCCCTATGTCTGTCCTTTTGACGGCTGCAATAAGAAATTCGCCCAGTCAACCAACTTAAAGTCTCACATTCTCACACACGCCAAAGCTAAAAATAACCAATGAAAGCCCCTCCATCAGCATCCAGCCACAAAGACGAAAAACAGAGCCCTCTGGCGGCACATGCAAAACGTCTTTTGCAGATGGAATGAAAAGCTTGAGACTTTTTGATTTTTATATATATATATATATATATATATATATATATATATATATATATATATATATATATATATATAAAACATTCTGACAGATTAAAAGACAAAACACTGAGAATCAGCTGGTTTTCCTGAGCCCCTTTTTCTTCTGCTGTCATTGGATGAGGAACACAGTGAATACTCCCCAAAGCCACGGCCAACATAAGTCCCTGTTTATCCAATGGCACTCAGTTGCCAGAAGATGGAACCCATGGACATACATCAGAGACTTATTTTTACCAGAGAGATCAGAGAAGCGGCAGTTTATTAGTATTTTTATTTTGTTGCATTGCTGTTATTTCCCTCCAAGTGTGCATATTGTACACTTGCCTCAGGCTGTGTTAAGTAAAATTGTAATTTCTTTTTTTTTTTTTTTTTTCCCTTCAGCATTATAAAGTCATACTGAGATGAAAAAAATGGCCTCGGCCTCGTTCAACCTGGTTTACGCGTATGAAAAGTTGAAGAACAGTTGTATGTTTGCATTTCCACACCTTTTGGTTGTATTTTTCTCTAACCACAAAATAATCTTGTATACCTGTATTGTATGGCTGTATTAAAAATTAAGTAGACATAGATAGAGGTGTGATTTAAAGTGTTAACCAATTAAACTTTTAGTCATGAGTTGCTTTATATTTTCTATTAACTGTCTTTACACAGCTGAATGAATAATATAAACGTACTCGGAGCCTGTCACAGTTGAAGTATGTGAAGCTTACATCGAACCGACTGCGAGACCATCACCTCTTTGTTTAGAATGTAATGTACAGATGTCAACCATTAACTTCCTTCGTTGATATTTACACCATGTATCTCAACTGCCCACAATAAAATGGGTCATTCCAACTCTGTTGAACGGCATAAAAAGTTTTAAGTGCATCCTTTTTTCTTTTTGACAAGATCATCTTACATGTAAGTTGCATAAACTGCACACTGCATTAACTGTGGATGTGGCCGACTGTATTCTGTCACTGCTGGTTTATTTTTTTCTTTCATTTGAAGCTCTAAAACAGGTTTTTCTATCTTTACTCATATTAATGTTCTTATTAAAGCTCTTTAACCATAAAAATTTTTTCAGTAGATAGCAGAAGACACGGAAGGAAAAAAAAAAGCTGAATAATTAGCAGGGAAAATAACTGAAATATAATGTTATTGTTACTGGACAAAACATAATCCCAGCTTTCTTATAACCAAATTTCATTCATACAGATAATATGAGAGATCCCTCAACAACATGTTTAAACAAGCCTCTCTTTAAATACTAATAAATTTTAACTTCATAATTTTCTCCTGTGAAATTTATAAGTAATTGTGGGAAATGAATCTGGTTCCGCTGGGATCTGGTCTTCTGCTTGGGGAGATCCATTGGAGCTTCATTCTTTTATTTTCTTCTTAAGCATAGAAAACACTGGAACATGCTTTATAAAGTAATATTCTGTAGACCTACAAAGTAGTTGGAGCATATAAAAGGATGGATGTTTTTGCTTCCCTACTTAGACATTTACCCCCGCGAACAGACCCCAGATAAGCAGTACACTATGGATGGATGGAATATTCTGTTCCACAGTTCCTTGCAGTCACAACCTTTAAAGCATTGCTGCATTATATTTATCCAGTTGTGCTAACTGGGATTTGAGTGAATAAGCATGACTTTTAGCAACATTTTAAATTACCACATTTGATTGCTTTATACAGAATTAGGAATGCAACAAACAATTTGGAGAGTTTAATGCAGGGATCCTCACCCCTGTTCCTCAAAGGCCGATGACCTGCAAGCTTTCAAAGTTTCCCCGCTGCAACGCACCTGATTCAAATCAAAGTGTATTTAGCAGACATGTGGAGAGCTTGTCTGAGTCAGAGTCAGGTGTGCTCCAGCTGAGACACTTGGAAATTCTGCACGACACCAGCTCTCGAGGACCAGGACTGAGGATCCCTGGTTTAACATCTGTAGTTTGATTACTACAGACAACATCACAGACTAAATGTTTGATTGTCACCCCAGCATCATCAAGAATACAGAGAAAATCTCCTCCCGTCTTTTCTTAATCCTGTTACCTTTTCCAGTGAGGAATGAAGTTTTTAAACAACCCGACTAAACCCGGATGTCACTGTTTTGCAGCGAGGAGATTCTAAACTCCAGCCTGCTGACCAACAAGGACTTCGGTCATTAGTGTTGCCAGAATGGGTTTACTCCTGATGTTCTGCCATCTTAAATTAAATCGTCCATCCTTGGATTAGTTGGCCCCATTAAGAACAACCAACCTGGTCAGATTTTACCTTTTCCCTTCCCCAGTGTCTTTTAAGGATTGCTATTGTTGATATTTCAAGAGCTGCTAAATTTTAAGACTCTTCAAATGTTATAGCACCAAGAACTTCTTTAAGTAACTGCTTTGGCTCTGGCCTGCAAAGTACTTGGAGCCTCTATAAAGAAACCCAGAAGCCTGCAATTTCCATTTAACTGTCTCCAAAATGTATGGTAAAAAATGCACATCTGCTGTGCAGAAATGCAAAGTAAAACCTACGATGACTGCAGAGGAGCTGCAGGGTTGTTTGCAAAAAACATTCTCTGCAAGCTATCACCACAGGGAAACCACGACTGCAAACTCATCACAAAACCCAGTGTATAAAGCATGCAAAGCAGCATCTCGATATGTCAAATATGTCAGCATTTGATGAAAATAATATTGTTTCAAACTGCACTGCGTTGGAGTGGTGTGGCAGCTAGTGGAGCAGCGCAGGAACGTCTGTGTGGAAAGCATCAGAAATGGATTCTACTAAAGAGCACCAAATTCTGGGTGAAACTGTCACATGATATATAGAGAAAAATAAACTGAATAGATGCTGGCTTTAACAACAAGACTCCCCTCTGAGGTGCTTTTGGAACCTTCAGAGTTCCCCTGATTTAAACATCATTAGAAAATCTACAGGTATGTCTTTAAAATGCTGAACACACAAAGCAGCCTAAAAATATCTCAGAACATGACGTGTTCTGCAAGACGGTGACTGAATATTAAGCCAACATCTTGTTAAACTTTTGCACAACCAAATGCAACTGATACAGATATGTCAATAGTTTATACAATAATGCTATTAATACAGATGCATCCCATAATAATATAGAATATTTTTTCGCATGCTACTGCTATATATTACTAATGTAATGATCTGATATATGTTTTAGTTAATTGAGTTTTGTATTGTGGCTTAGCAGCTTTCTGTACCCCAGGATATTAAGGCTTTTCCCCTTTGAGTCTCTGTCTTGTGAGAAACATATTCCAGAGACAGACTGCATACATATTTCAATTAGGAATTAGAGAAACTAGATATAACCATCCACAAAGACATCCTGTGTCAGTTTTAATTCATATTTAACTCAGGATAATGTTCTAAAAGCTGCATCTCTGCAGAAGGATTTCCTTCCTCTCCTCTCAGATCTCCACTGGCAATTTTTAAGTTCCTTCCTATAAGTCTTTCCCCTTTTCTGCTCAAGCAGCAGGATTAGCACAACTGTCTATGTCAGCGTCCTCCTAAGATCCTGCTCTTTGGCCTGATCCCCCCCTGCTGCCGACTCCCAGACCAGCTCCAACAACTGCCCTCTTCAGGCAGCAGTCGGTACTGACCTGATAGCAACGCTGTCCATGGTGCTGATCAGCAGGCAACTTGTGTCTGTCTTTGTAGTTTTTTCTTCAGTCTCCGTGGTTGAAAACTTCTATCCTGACTGAGGAAATCAGGCAATGTAGCTAAAGTGGATTATTTATGTCTTATTGTGTTTTTAGACTCCAAACAGGTCAGTGTTCCTGCTTTAAATTCAGAACGAGGGTCACCTGTTCTTTTTCTTTTTGGTTTTTTTTTAACCTGAGAACCAACTTTGACTGAAACGACATGTAAAGCCACCCTCCTTGTTTTGTTAATGTGACTAAAGAAGAGAGTCAGGGTATGTTAAAGCTTTTTCTCCCTCTGCTTCTTCTCTAAGTCAGAATTTATTTACAGCACTGCTTGTTTTGATTGACAAAGGCAGGGGAGAGTGAATGCACTACTTGTTATGCAGCTGAAGTCTGTCAAGCCTCCAACACCTGCTCTCTTTCAGATGCTTATTTCATTATGGCTTTTCTCTCCCCCAGGAGTCGAGGCACTTGTTTCTTTTTTAAATCCTGAGTCGCATGTTTACCTGGATGTTATTCGCTTTCTCCCCGTCTCTCTTCCCATATCTCCCTGTCTCTCTGCTTCGGCCAAGTCTTGGCTTATTTGCAGCTGAGTGGGATCTCACCCACCATCTCAGAGCCTGAATTTTCTTTCATTAGCTTGCCTGTCTCTTCTGTGTTGCTCTGACTGCAAGCAAACAAAGGTTTATCACACTGCAGAGTACCAGGCGGACTGAGCAGCGAGATAAGACTAAACCCCTTCGTCTGTGAGTGGAGACTAAATCAGGAAATCCACAGATCTGTCCACAGCTCTCTTCAGCTTAACATTTATTTTACATTTCTTAATAACACCCCTGAAAGGACTTTGCTCCTGCTTGTCAAATGCTGAATCTGATCATTTATCAGTTGAAGATGTGACAAATGTGAATAATTTATTCATTTTTTTTGCAAGAAGTATTCAATTATAGGTACATAAACTCCATTCTGCTTGTACAGAGCTGTACAATTGGGCTTTTATGTAGGTTATACCTTGAAGTACATCCTTGATTATATAATGAAAGCCTGTCAGTGACTATCATGCTTAACTCCTCCAATTCTCCTTCGCAAGCCAATTTGCTGCTAAGACAAGCTGAACAGTGATAACTCCATTCCATCCAATCTGTAGGTCAGATCTGTTCTAGACACATTTAAATCTCTTGAAGTGTCTTTTATTCAGCACTGGGCACAGCAAGAGATGCTATTTCCATGCAGAAAATATGTTGCCAAGGTAACAGAGGAGAGAGTGAGAGCATGTGAGAGAGAAAGAGGCTGAGATACCCCCCGAACACCAGGACTGCTGCTGCAGATGTTAAAGCGCGACGCTCTGCCCTGCTAACATCCAACATGCCCACAACCTCACATCTGAGGGGCCCGTGTTTGAATCCTTTTAAAATGTCAAGGCAGCTGGGTTTTTTATTTATTTATTTATTTTAATTTATTCTTTTTTTTTTTCTGCTCAGGTGTCACAGAGCACAAAATGGTACAGGGTGTAGTTCACCTTCCAGTTTCCAGTTCTTCTGTCACACCTTTATCAGTTCTCTCTGAGCTTGTCTCTGCCTAAATATAGAAAGCTTTCCTCCCCTCTGCCTCACTTTCACTCTTTTTCAGTCAGTGTACTTCCTTCCTTCCTTCTCCTCTCTGCGCCTGACGGGCTCAGATTTACAGTAGCTCACGTACAATGTTATGATTGACTACACTACACTGATGCCAAAACAGATTGTACAAAGACTACAATGGCAGATTTTCAGATCAGTAAATCGTTGCATGACTGCACTTAATGCTATGCTTAAATTGATATCCATATATTTTGATAATCAGCTCATGTCATTGATTCTTTATGTGAAAAGGTCTGAAATTCACTTGCTTCTGTTGCTAAAATGCAAAGATAAGATTTCTTTTATATCAATTTTTTCCTTCATTTTTCTCTTTGCTTATTTATGTTTTTGGGGTGTAGAAAGTTAAACTAAGCAAATTTACTTTGTATTTCATGCAGCTTTATGCTTCTAGTTGACAAATTTCTGAGGGAACACATTTATCCAACATTTATCTCTTTAGTTTTCACATTCTTTCCACATCAAAAACATACATCTGATCAGAAAAACAAACCTGTAAAAGGGGTTGAAGGCATTTTTCTATGGTTTCTTAAGTTTTATTTGGATAAAAACAACCTGAATTCTTCTATTTATGAGTGCCAGAATTTATTGTGGACTTATTTCTATTGTGTAAGTCTCTTTTCTCTTTTTCAAAATGTGTCGACAGCATGGAAAATGAGAGCCAGGTTTCAGATATACAACCCGGCTTTTTTAGTTTCTGGTCTGTTCTTCGCTTTCAGTTGCTTTGAGTTACGTCTGCCTCGGTTTCTCTCACATCAGATATGACCTGCCAATCACAGATCGACCTTTGTTTGATTAATGTTTCATTTCAACATCCTCATCACGTCCTCTTGCCTCCACCAGGCCACTGAAGGTGAACTCTTGTCAAAAACAGCAAAGCCATTCCATCTCCAGTTTTTAAATCACCCAACTGCACGGCTGTGTGGCGATGCGATCGTCAATGCAAAGGCTGTCGAGGTTTAATTAATATACTTTCACACCCTTGTATATGAAGAGCTGCCTGACATTCTCAGTTTCTCATATTGCGGCTCTGTCTGATCAGCTGTAGCGGATGACAGCAGCTCAGATGATCGCTGTGGGCGCCCCTGCACCATTTCTCTTTTCTTTCCATACCCTCAACTGCCAACATGGGAGACATATATGACCAATCAGTGTGAAATTCATGTCTAACACGGACTGATATCTCATCTTAACAAGCACACTTGCATCACTCTGAGCAATAGATAAGATTAGCACACATAAACACTGTCATTTCTTAATCCTTCTGTGAACTGGTTAAGGAAGACCTACAGGCAAGCAGATTACTCTCAGAGAGAAAATGCAGCCATTCATGCAGTTGCATCTACATGTTTGGAGCTATTTGGCGTCTTTGTAATGGGAGTCAAAATAATGTGGCCCTTGACCTCCCAACAACTTCCCATCCTCTATTATCAGAAGGCTGAAGTGATAACAAGATTAGCACTTTGAGTAAATCACTGTGATTGAGATTTTAAGTGTCCCCCTTCACCAGCTATTGATAAATAGTTGAGAGCTGACTGGCACATCTGCTTGGCAGCTGCACTGGTGTTTTAGTCATTTCCAACTCTGATAAATCAATGAGAGATCCATCATTCCGGAGAAGGAGAGCAAATCATTTCTATAAGAGATAGCAGCTATCAGGCAAATGGGCAGAAAATGGTTCCTAATGGTGCCTGGTACGTCTGGCGTAAACTGCAGCCAGCCTCCTTGCCGTCCATCACCCTGAGGCATATGTAACAGAAAGACTGGAGGTTGCTAGAGAGGAGAGGAAGAGGAAAAGGCATCTGTTTGTTTAGCGTGGGAACCCCTCCAGGGGGCAACATGATAATCTGGCGTCACGTCAAACCAAATCTTCTGGGATGATGCTGTGATGAGGGAGTCACTCTGCCAGACACTCACTCCCACCCACCCACCCTGTTATTGTGTGACCTTCACTCAGCACAATTTGTCCAGTTTCTAATGATATTCCAAAAAAAAAAAAAAAAAGAAAAAAAACTTGCTCATTCTCTCCCTCAGCTTTTTCAGAATCCTGCTGGTAATTGACTCAAAAGCTGAGATCATAAAAAATGAATGACTCAAACATTTCTTCAAACCGCTGAAATGAGCAAAGCCGTGAAAGGAGTGGGAGAGGAGAAGTTTTCAGGGTGAGAAGTTAGCATCAGAACAGGATCTTTTGGCAAAGCCGGTTTTCAGCTTGGAGTTTGACGTGACAGTTGTTGCTGAGTAAATGGGAATAACCTTTGTGACCATTTCAGTTGTCTCCTCTCTTGTCCAGACTTCTGCGTTCCCAGAAACGGTAATCACATTCACTATTAATGAGCCATGATGTTCAGTCTAAACCCATTTACTCCTCTCAATAATGCATAATCTTTGGAATTGCCTGTGCATATTTTATACAATACCACCTCCTCCTCCGTGCTCTCCCCTCCCCAAAAAGATACCAGTGATGTTTAGGTTGTGTTCACTACACAGCCCTGGGCTCTCTTCATGCATTCTCCCAGGAACAATGCTTGCCAGAGAAATGATGTCTCATGTGTGACTTTGACTAACACTGCCTGCTGCATGGAGATAATAAAACACTGAGCTGTAGCACAGAGAGCAGAAGGTGCTGACACACTTGTTCAAGATCCTCAGTTTTATTCAATTAAGCCTTCCTATTACCCCTCTCTAATGATGACACTAATAGGCTCTTCAGTATGTTGAAGTGGGCACAGTGATTTTTTAAATAAGACAATTGACCACAAATTGTATAAGTCAGTGTCCAAATGTGATTTCCCCTCACATGATTGTCACTAAAGTTCATGTATGATTAAAAAAAGAAAAAGTTTTAAATCTTGTCCACATGCTTGGTATATGTATTATGCTAAAATTATCAGTTAAATTAGCCATCAATGTTTTCTCTGTTGATATTTTATCTACAGATCCCCCACCTACTTTCCTAAGAAAAGAAAACTGAAATAACCAGTCTTTTCAAATTTACTGTTAAGTTTGTGGAGGTAATAAAATGATAAACTAACACAAGTTGCAAGGAGAAGTCAGCAAAAGCTAGTTAGAAAAAAAAAAAACATTAGCTAAGGCAGCAGCTCTCAGATAGCTGGAGCACACTGGCTACTTGCTAGATGTTAGCCAAGAAGCACACTGAGCAAGAACTGGAAGGTAGTCAAGGAGCTACCCGGGTTAGCTATTAGCAGATGAGCCAGGGGCTCGGGAGTCATATCAGCACGAGACTATGGACATTAGCTGCTTGGCTAGCTCAGGAGGTAGGACTTTGTATTCCTAGAATCTCCATCCACATATGCTCCATTTCTAGAATTATGGCAAACAATAGAAAGTGAATAAGTCACTATCTTAATACTTCTATTTCATGACATTTAACTTCCCCATCTTGAGTAAAGCTGTCTGGTGTAAACACAGTTGGGGATATGTATGCAGGGCCAGATTAACATATTTGCAGAGAGCAGACTCATGAACAAATCATTTTTAGGCAATGATTTTTTTATCAATCTCAAAAATCTTGGAAATTTTGAAGATGGTGGGGTGATTAATGCAGGAGTGGGGCATAAAAGCGGTCAGTTGTTGCATCAGTTTAAGTTGTTTAGATGGGAACTTGTCCTGTCAGAACAAAGTGAAACTCACACCAAATAAAAAGCCTGTTAACAGCAGGAGCAGAAAATGTATCTGGGATTAGAGGGGTGGTAATGGGAGGGATTTTCTGGCTTGATCAAAAGCATGGCAAGACCCCTGCAGTTGAGAGTGGTGAGTCAGTGTGATGCAAGACAGTAGACCAGAGAGGAGAAGGGCGGTGCCAGGAGGAGGAAAGCCAGACAAAGGCCCGGAAACACATTATTATGGTTTTAAAAATGGGTCAGCTTCATGCAGTTTTGTGAAGGGCACATTGTGGTTGGATGTGGCCAAAAGGTTCACTGCTCTGCTCGTTGCCTGACCTCCAGCTGAGGTCTATCACCCACACTCACCCCATTACTGCCTCCTCCCCATCGCTACCATCTTTGTGAGGGTTTGCTGAATACTAAAGTGCCAAAGGCTGCGCGGCTGCCTTTCAAAGGATGCTCTTTTTGTTGCACCCTGCTCTACATACTCACTTATTCCCCATGTTCTCTTCCTCTCTTGTCTCTCTACATCTCTGAGCATCTCGCTTTCTTCTCCACACCTCTATTTTTCCATCCTCACCCCTGCCTCCCATCCTCCTTGCCATATTTGTTTCACAAAACCTTCTATCTATTCCCCTCTGTTTTGTCTCCTCTCCTCCCCATGCTTCTTCTGTCTCACTCCAGAAATGCATCTATTATTAACAGACACCTATGGCTCTAGTCAACAACTGAACCAAGGTCCAGGCCAAGCTCCCAGCATTTTAATCACTTGTAATGAACAAAAAAAGAATGAATAAAAATGTTTCAATACAGCCTATTTAAATTAAAAGAATTCTTACATAATGTGTGTAGCTTATTTCAGCTGTATTTCTAACCCAACATGCTGTATCTTTTGCAGTATAAAATTGTGGGAGATCCCACTCTATTTAAAATTCAATCAGCCAACATCCATACACCAAAACACAAAGAGAACCAGAGCTTGTATTCCAACAGATAATGCATATCATGTCATTTCTATGATAATAACTGTGGCATTAGTTGCACATGAGTTACCACTGCGGAGGTTGTGTTTAACATATCCTGTGGCAGGTTTTTTTGCAGCGACTGCTTTTGGAGGGAACAGGCACGCTGCTGTTAGATGAGCGCTGAGATGTGCAAGCGAGAAGCATCCCCAGTGACTAGCACGGCCTCTTTTCATCATCTGCTTCCCTGCTCTCTTTGAACAAACACGAGGGCTCAGGGAGCTGTCAAAGGTCCACCACTTGCAGAGAAAGGGAGAATTAAGTTGCTGAAAGACTACTGAACACCTAAGTTTACAATCACTTTGGCTGACAAAGCTTGCACGAATGAGAAAGGGACGCAGCTATTGTTTTAATCTGAAACATTACACTGGACAGAGGGCTCCTCACTAATTTGTGATGTGGGAGAACTTGGGAAAACACACAAGTCAAGTTGAAAATGAGATAAATCTCACTGTGTCCCTTTTATCACTGGTTTATTTATACTGGTAAACATCAAACAGAAACAACAGCAAAATCAAGAGCGGACGTCCTCTCATTCCTGTAATTACCCTTTTTCGCTTACATCCACAAGTTATTTTACAATGGTTGTTTTCAGCATGACATAATGTCTGCAAGTAAAAAAATGGAAATGAACCATTCCGTTGGATCTTACCCACACATAATATCAGATTACCTGCCGCACCTGTCATGCCATTGGTGTTGCCTCTCAAATCAGTCATGACAGAAATCCTATCAGAGTTGAGTCTTTATGTAATTATGTGATAAAAATGTATTGATTCAAACCGGAGGGCAGTATTAGGCTGAGTCGACTTTGTGCCACAAAAATGCTGCATTGTGCTGTGTCTGGGAGGGTCGGGATGAAAAGCTGGAGCTCTGTCTGTCTACAACATTCTGGTCCCATGTCTCTGGGATAAAAGGAACATTCTTAATCTCTCCAAACCACCACCAAAGTAATTAAGTCACATCACCATCCGTCTGTGGAGCAAGAGACAGAAAAAAGCTCAGTCTTCAGAGATTGTTTCACCTTGAGTTACAGACAACGAGACTGTGAGCAGGATAACTCCATCCTCTGCGTGATGCTTTCTTTGTTATAATACAGTATGTCCAGGTTACTGCATTCAATACCACATGAACACTTATGGTTGCACTGAGATATATAGTATCTCACACAACTAAACATTTTTGTACATGACGTTTTATACATTGTGTTGTACCTTTCATCAAAGTTTGATCCAATGTTATAAAGAAGACTTTGAGAGGTTATACGGTAGAAAACCAATGTGAAACATTTCCCATCACCCTGTGTACCTGCCTTCCACAGGTCCCTCAATAAAGAGCACTAAAGCTCAAAACAAGGCATAAAATTCCTGTCTGTTCCACAACCGGCCGCAAATCCAATCCAAGAATACAAGAGGGCGCAGGTCATTAACTTCAAATCATAAAGTGCTCTCCAGCAGCCACTCAGACTTGGAGAGTTTGTCCCTGGCTCGGTGAATGTTTGTTGAGCTGTCAAGCTGCGGCAGCTCTCCGCTCATCGACAGGCTACGCTTTGAGCGTAGACTGGCTCCAGTTTTGGGGTAGGCCACATAGCAGCGCTCCCTGTATGAGTCTGCGTTGAGCGAGTGCCTGCGGTTCACCCTTACTCCGCCTGCAGGCACAGTCATATAGTGTCGTGATGCATGGTGGGGGCGTGGACCCCTGGGAGCAGCAGTCCATTTGGTAGGCTGCCCTGGCACAGCAATAGGGATGCCGGTAGCCATTTTAACATCTGATGAGTTATTCCGGTTCATGTTATTGAGCTCAACATCTGCCTGAGCTTCAGCTCGCCGTGCCTCTGAGGGTTTTGGTGGAGCATTGGAACGTTTGGGCCTTGGAGCTCCCGGGGAGGCTGGGTGCCAGCTGTGACTGCCAGCAGAGGTAGAGACCGTGCAATCAGGGACACAGGGTTTTGTGGTGGGTACAGTCACAGGTGGTCGTTGCTTGGCTGGTTCTGGGGGAGGGAGCGCAACTCTGAGGCAGTCTTTATCATTCTTCTCTGGACGCAACACCTGCTTAGAGAGAGACTTGGGTATCCCACAGCCCTGTAGCTGTCCATCACTGCTCAGGGATCGAATATCTCCCATCTCCAGTGCCTGAAATAACAGAAGACAGGTACAGCAAAAAGAAAGAATGAAAACTGATTCATTTCTAAGCCCTGATTAACAACCAATAAGAGTGTCAAACAAAAGGAAAAAAAGTTATGAATCCCGCCAAACTGACCTTATCCGCATCTCCTTGGTTACACACCCGATAGCGCACAATGAGGAAGATGATAAAAGCAAGCACAGAGGCCACAATAATCCCGCCGATGATGACCACAATGGTGCCACCAAGAAACTGGGACTGCATGAAATGGCATCTCAGGTACTGCGGCTCGGTAGTGAAGTGAACGCAACCTATCACCCTGGTAGCGGTCAGTGAAGTCACCTGATCATCATAGATGGCCAGCACGCACAAGTCATAGTGGGTACCAGCCGCCAGGTTGTTCACAAGAATGTCCTGACTGGCTGGGGGTATCATTCTGCGGAAGAAGAGCTTTGTGAGTTGAGGCATAGATTAGGGAGGTTTAAATGAAAAGGGACTGAAGCAAATCAGATTATCCAGCTTACTGTTGTAAGAATAAAATGACATGACAATCATTTATCTCTCAGGAGACTATTTAAGATGTGTCTAGACACAATCTTTTGTGACATTTGATTTATTCGTTTAACAATACCACTGATAAAGGGTTGTGTGGGAACATAAGAAGTCTCTGCTTGTTCCACAGCATCAGGAAAGTTGGAAGTCTTTCAAGTCTTCCAAATCCTGCCGCTAATAGTGAAACACCATATGTGCTACCTCAAAGTTATTTCTGCAAAAAGGCATCCGTGCAACGATTCTATCATGCATTAGAGATTATTACTAAATATGGCGTAAAAGCAGGTAGGGATGAAAGAATGCAACATGCGACTGTTCTTAAGAAAAGCTTGTCTGAAGCCTCTGGTGCTTTTTGTGAAGCACAGTAAGATGACTCTTTCATCTCTCTAAAGGGCCACAGCTTAGTGCTGACATTATGTTTTGATTTTGTTGATTAAGCATTATCAGGGTCTTGCACATAGTAAATAACACACAAAGGGGGGATTATGAGTCTAAGGATGAGAAGTCAGACACAGTGCATTATGTCTTCCTGATAGGATCAACAGATACCACAAATCATGCCGACAGTCTGGCCTAGCTTTTAATGATAAAAAATCCAAAGAGATTTTAGCTTTCACAGTAGACTATAAAGGTATGTAAAGGGTCATGGGATTAGAATGTAGTTCCATTTGAGTGAGTGCACTCCAGATTCACATTGTATGTTTCTTCTTTTTATGTCAGGTTACATCTTCTTTTCTTACCTGTACACCAGTGAATCATCATAGGTCCCATTATACTGGATTTGAAACATGCGGATCCCAGGAATACTCCTGTGGAAGTTAAATTTGACCAGGGCTGAGGTGGAAGTGGCCTCAGCAATTACTACTTTCTTCTCTTGGATTGTCTTTGCATTCCCCAGGGGCACTCCCCCAGCTTCTGCCCCCGTCTTGGTTACAGTGGCAATATCTGAGGATCCAGGGTCAGGCTCCTGCTCTCCGAGTGTGTTGTTTGTGATATGAGGGAGTTTAGCAATGACCAGATCCACTGTCTGCTGAGCCTCTCCAGCGGGATTGGAAGCAACGCAGGTGAAAGAACCTTAAAAAAAAAAAGTGAATTAATGAGATCAGCATCCTGCTCAACCATCTATATGGTGCTCATGTTACTGTCTGCACTGAAACTGCAGCAAATACGTCTAAACATAGCCAGTAAAGTGTTCTCTAATAGAGCAAGGCTGAGTTGAACTTACTCTTTGTGTCTTAATATGTATGTTTTATTGTTTCTTCTGTACAGCACTTTGGTCAACTTTGTTGTTTTTAACGGTGCTTTATAAATAAACTGGATTGGATTGGATTAATATTCTCAGCAAATTTATCTCCAATTTTCATTAACTTAGTATCGGATAGCATTAAAACATTTACCTCATAGCATGTTTGAATTCAGTAACCTGTCAACTTAGCTTCACATTTAGGTTTTTTTTGTTTTGTTTTGGGAAGGGAATATTGCATGGTGAAGCTCAGCTTTTTGGGGGGTACGTCCATTTAGGTACAATCATGTAACTGATACTGGTACTTTTTTGTACCACTACTTTTATATATACAGGGATGTTTTATCCACTATTATGTGTCAAGTTTAAGAGAATAAACTTGCTAAATCTGCAAATAGCCAACTGAGGCCAACTGAACTCCTTTTGTCAGATAATAAAGTGTTGACTAAAGTTATTGTCACTAGAGTGGCAAACATGATGTAGAACCTAGAGCTGATATTTCTAATATAAAGCTTTAACAGTCCTGCTCTAAATGGCATGCCTTCTGATCATATCCAGTGGATGGTTAATCATAAATCTAATGGGCCAGACCTCAACCCTTGAGCTTCTATTGTTCCACTTAACAGTGTGTCTGTCAAACATTTAACTGTAAAACTTGGCTGCTATATAGAACTGTTTGGACTAGGATTAAAGACAAAGAATTTCCCACCAACAGGACTGCTGTTAATACGTCAATTGTTCCATTTATATATACCTATAATAATAAAAAAGGCTTTAAATCTAAGAAAAAATTATGGCATGAAGTTGAAGTCACAAAGTGTCAGCACGGATGTATTCTCCTTTGAGTGGGACACTAAAGGACAGGATTAAATAAACAGTGCTAGAAAGCATGAAAATATTTATGGTATGTACAGTTTTTCTAAATAGGTGTGCATGGCACAACTGTAATGATACATAGTCATGGAGAAGATTAATAGCCCACTCTTGTTTTCCAAACAACTGTATCTTTAATTGTATCAGGAATTAAAATTAATATTAATTTTGGAAAACAAGCTTGGTCCAAAAAATGTTTCTGTAAGTGTAAGAAGTGTAAGGATAGGTAACATCCTCTCTAAAGTATTTCATAATGCATGAAAACATAATTCTAAAGGTTACATCATGGCACAGAAAAAAAAACTTTGAAAGCAAAAACAAAATGGCAAATTGACACTGACTCATGTTTTCAGTAACGGTGACATAGATTTGTAATGCCTCTTGTAGGACTAAATGAAATTGTAACTACCAATAATATTGTCCTGAATGTCCGACAGATGTCAGGAATCTTTATCTAGAACTTATTGCATAGACTATCATTCTAATTTAAGAAATAAACTATGTATTTAAAGATAAATGTCTTTCTATTTGGAACTCCTCAGGTTGCTTCATAAGGGCTGCTGAATGTATGAACTCCTTTGAGGTGGGGGGGAGAAGACTGTGGAGGTGAGATAAGCCTTACCTGATTTTTAAAGAATCAATAGCATGCTTTGTCACAAGTTCACAAGTTTATTTTATTGGCTTATTAGAATAAGATAATTTCTCTTCTCGATTAGAAAACATAGTTTTTCTCATATTATACTTTACTATGTCACCACTCATCACCTTCGGTCGAAAATACTTTGTTTTAGCTCTTGTGGCTTTAAGACCCCAAAAGGCCCCAAACTAATGTGATTGGTCAAGGCAGCTTTTTATCTTTCATTCAAAATGCAACAAGACAGGTAGTATGCTAAACCTCTGCATGGCGATGAAAACATGGCCAAGACAAGCTGAGGACTTCAAGGCTTTCTGTGGGGGATAACTCACTTTGATGAGGAGTTATGGATTTTTAATTTTACAAATGAAAAATTTTACAAATAAAAAATCACGTAACACACTTTAGAAGGGAGAAAACCTTCAAAAAGTTTCATATGGTACATTCCAGCTACAATTTTTCTATAGTATTTAATATGTTAACCTTTAACACAAGAAAACATGAGAGCAAGCATGTTTATAAAGGCTGTATGGCGGACATAAAACAATTCATAAAAGTTGAAGTCACCTTTCATTTCCTCGTGACTTTTATCAGCACGTAAACCTGCATGCTCCAACCATCTCCACTTTATCATCTGATGTCAAAAAAGTGCTTCAGCCCTATAGACTTATGTGCACACAAGCAAACAACTAATTTTGTTCAGTCAACAACACAAGCGCAGCCACCGGGATGTAAACAGACCTGAGTCCTTGACAGTGCTGATGAGGATGTCCAACGTTCCATCTGTGTGGACCGCGGCCCTGGAGGAGTTAGACATAAGGCGTCCGTCTGGTGCGATCCAGTGGATAATGGGGTCGGGGTCGCCCCTGGCTTTACAGCGCAGGGTCACACTCTGGCCCTCCAAAGCTCGCAGCTCCTGAGGCAGACGCAGCAGAGGCAGTTAAAGTGAGGACCACTTCACACTCATATGTTTTTTTTTTCCTGGTAAAAGTAAATTATCTCAGCAATTATGCAGAGAAGGTCTGCTGAATCTAAATGAGTTTACATGGCAAGAGTTGTTTGGCAAGATCGTTCTGTTTGGATGCTCAGCGACTAAATCACTACAAGCTCCCACTGTGTATCAAGAGCTTCACCTCCAATCCATCATAAACACAATAATAGCTTTATTAAAAATATAACTGAAAATTTAGCTATATAACTTCTGCAGAAGGTCTGCTGTGGGTCTTTTTTCAAGAGTTATATTCATCACAATAAAGTCTTAACTTCAGTTTCCCGGTGTGTTTAACAGCTGTTGTAGGACTGCTGTTTAAAAGCTAATATTTTTTATGACAGTCCAGGCAAACAAAACGTGCCACCCTGGATTAACTAAGACAGTATCTGTCTTAGACGATGTATCCGCTTGTGTAATGTCTTTACAGGTTATACCTGAGAGTGCCTGGTGATGAGAGGAGGGTCACAGAGGAACTCTTCCTCTGACACAGTCCAGAAGTAACGTCCAGCAAGATGTTGTGGTGATGCACACGTTTCCAGATCATCCTCCCTCCGCAACCTCCGCAGCCAAAGCAGCTCACAGTTGCACCTTAGTGGGTTCCCTCCAAAGCTTAACGCGAACGATGAAGGTCCCATTATCCCAGATGTAGCCAGGACCCCTGCCCTCTGGAAAACCGGGTCAGGAGGAAGCTTCTGGAGCTTGTTGGATGTCACATCAAGCCTTTTAAGCTTCTGCAACCCAGAGAATGTACCCTCTGGGATATAGCTGAGCATGTTATGGTCTAAATTGAGCGTATGGAGATTGGACATCCTCTGAATGGCAACCCATGGGGCGCTTTCCAAGTTGTTGTAAGATAGGTCCAGCTCCTCCAGTGCTGTTAGATCATTGAAGGCCCCGATGTGGATATGAGTGAGCTGGTTGTTGTTGAGGATGAGGTGGTGCAGCTTGGACATGCCACTGAAGGTGTCGTTGGTAATGCGGGTTAGTCGGTTGCTGTCAAGGTGAAGGGCTCGTAGGTTCTCGAGGTCTTTGAAAGCATAAGGCGCAATGGAGCCGATAGTGTTGCGAGAAAGGGTCAGGTCTACCAGCTTGGTCATGTTTGCAAAATCTTTGCGTTTAATGCTGGTTACAAAGTTATCCCCAAGCCGCATCTCCACCGTGTGTCTGTCGATGTTAGGGGGCACAAACAGCAGACCCTTCTTGTCACACAAAGTAGCCAAGTTGGGGTTAAGCATCTGGCAGACGCAGCGTTTGGGGCAGATTTGAACTTTGTGTGCCTTTATGGCCACACCAAGAACAATCAGATACACCAAAAATGACTCCATTTGGCTTCAAATCAGGTTAACAAACCTAGAAAAGAAAAAGAAAAAAAAGATCAGGGCAAACAGAGAAAAAGAGAAGCGTAAGTTAAAAATGCAAAGTGTAAAATCTTAGTCAGTATCGTTGTTAACAAAGTGCAGTATTTCTTACTGCACTTTCAGCAAGAAACCACCCTTTAAATGAGAAATTGGGACTTTCTCCCCAGTAAAGTTCAAGCTTTTACGCTAGATTTGAAACACTATCTGCCAGCTCAAAGCTCAGAATTGAAGTGAATCCAAATAGCGAGCAGGAAGCTGAGAAAGTCAATGCCTGAACAAACAATAAATGCTGTGCAATTAGACATGAAACTAATTAGTCACCTGCAGACTTGAGAGTGAAACATCCCCAGTAATCATGTATGGTCTTTGTGGCAGCTTTCCCTTTAAGCTTCTGCTCCCCTGATCATACTTTTTTGATATGATAATACCAGTCCTTTTATGTTTGTGTACAGAAGGATGAAAGTCTAGACTGGCAGTTCAGGGCCTCATAAGAATTAGACTGATATCTCACAGGATCATATCGCCAATAGGAAGGAATGATTGGGCCTGGTGCCTCAGTGAGGATGTGCTATGCCTTTCTATTGATTTTCTCTCTGCTCTCTCTGCTGCTACTCTTACTTATGACACAACTGAGATGGGGGATAAGAAGGAATCCATTTGAGGAATCCTAAGACATTGTCAGGGATATCGAATGTCATAAAACTAAGACCTCGGTGATCAGATCACAGACCTGCAGGTGTACCACACAATGTGTTTGAGGATGAGTGACATTAGATGTGATTATATTTACAGCTGAAATTTAGTGCCATTGTAGTTAAAGCATGCAATATTCACACCCCTGGGTATCCAATTACAGTACACAGACAGGAACGGCAATTCAAATAAATACAGAGAACAAGAGATCCAATCCCTCAGTTCTTGTAAAATCACAAAAGCCAGCTTTAAATACCAGAGAATGGCTGATTTATGATTACAGCTTCCAGTGGTTTGCTCATAATACCTCCACTGTCCATGTTGGGAGTTGGAAACTGTGCATATAAATCTTGCCTCAGTAAAAGCAAGCCACTTGAAAACCTTTGTGCTTCGAAAATTTCTTCTGCACCTGACACCGAGCTCATGGTGCGATAACCTTGCCAGTTTGATTATGAGGAAAATCTCATGAAGAAAAACCGCAGAGAGGACAGGAGTGACACACGCAGCCATGTGGGGGAGTAAAGGAAGTCTGGTGGCATCCGCTGACAACGGCTGCATTTTGACAGCTGGTTAAAAAGTATCGCAGCCTGACAAGGAGGCAGGAAAGAGGTCGCCTTTAAACTGAACATAATAGCAAAGGGGAGGATTATTATTGGAGAGCACGCTGACATTTTTATGAGCACTGCTGATGAAGCAGCAATGAATAAATGTCTTTTCCCTGACCCATTTTCTGTACGGGACAACTTCACCAAATCGGGAAAGATTTGTGGATTTTATTTAGCTGTGCAGTGGCGCATGGGGATGAGTTGGTGAGAAATGGAGTGTGGAGTCATTACCGAGCTTCGCCATGACTCTTCTTGGCCCGTCCGTGGCAAGTTTAGTATCTACTTTTACAGTCATGTAAAAAAGAAAAGAAAGAGACAGCACATCCTCCTTCAATTTTAAGGTTTTATGAATCAGGATTATTACAATGATTTTAAAAAATGAACTTGTCACTAATAATGCTGAAATTAGAGAAATTCATTCTCTGATAAACAATACATTACAAGGTTCACTGAGTCAGTCTTTAGTGAACAAAAAGTGTGAGAATACAGGAACAGTGAACAGAACTCCTGTTCTCAAGGGCCACAGCCCGACAAGTATTAGGAGTTTCCCTGCTGCGGCATGCTGGACTCAGATCACTGGGTAATTATCAGACTTGTGCAGAGCTTGCTGTCAAGTTCTGCACAAATATGCTAATTAAGTCTGATGTGTGTCAGGTGTGTTGCAGCAGGGAAACACTTGCAGAAGTTGCCTGCTTCTGTTTAAGCAAGCAGCAAAAACTGGAAGTGACCATTTTCTGTATGGCGTTATTCATCTCTTACATTTTTGTTTAGTTAATTTGCCTTTTTTACAACGTTGCTTCAGATCACTGAGTTTTGTTTGTCAGACTATTCTCATATGGGCTTCCACACAATGTAAGTATAGACTTTAACTGGACCATTACAACACACTGATTTATAATTGTCATTCTGTTTTGGATTTGTTGGTGTGTTTGTGATTATTATTTGGTAGCATGACCAGATTTCAGTCAAGCTTGACCTGTTGGACCGACAGCCTAACATTTGACTCTGGAATACTTTGGTACAACAGAGGAGTTCACAGTGGTCTCAGAGACTGCAAAGTGTCCAGGTCCTCTGGCTGAAAAACCAGCCCAAATGATCAGCCTTTCATCACCGTGCTTAACAATTGGAATGAAGTGTTTTTGCTGTGTTGGTTTGCAGTGCTGTGCATTATGACTAAGTTTTGTGATTTGTTCATTGGCGACTTTGCAAACCAAAGCTGCGTTGCCTGTTTTTTGTTTTGGTTTGTTTGTTTTATCCCTGGCAACTCTACCAAAGTCTGTTTTAATCATACAATCACAAGCTCTAATATTCAACATGCTAACTGAGGCCTGTAGAGTCTTAGATGTATCTCTTTCGATTTTTTGCAGATTTTCTGAGCATTGCAAAGTCTAACCTTGGGTTTAACTTGCTGGGATGCTCCCTTCTAGGAAGATTTCTAACTATCTTTAACACTTCAATCTTTTCAATGGTTGTTCTTACTTTAAAATGAAGGACTTCCAGTAGTTTGGAAATTACCTTATAAGCCATAAAAGACTGATGAGGAGCAATAGTTGCTTCTCTAAGATCATCGCTGATGTCTTTCTTCCTTGTCATTGTGCTTACATACACCTGAATGTTACAGGCTAGAAAATGGCCAAAACAGCAGCATTTATAGAGGAGGTCACAATACTAATTATCAATTAATCAAGTATTTGATTGGCTGTAGGCTACCTGGTTGCTACATATGCTCTCAATTAATTCAAAGGATGTATTTAAATTTTCTGGCACCTCTTATATGTTTTGGCTCAGTTTTTTGTAAATGACTGTAATTTGTTTTTATACAGCCAACATTTTATTAATGTATAACCAGATGATTATTATTTTAATGTTGGGATGTGTCAAATATCAAAATAAACCATTTAAAGAGGATTTACTTGTTAAATTTCTATAAATGTACACGCATGCATGTCCAATGACAGGAAATCTGATATGTTTTTTTAAGTGTGTGCATGTCTGTGTGCCAGTCACTTTCTATGACTGATTGGTACGGCTTCTGGTTGTGCAATGAGGCAGAGAGGACCTGCTATTTCTCAATCTGAACGGTTCTGAAAATGTGATATTAATTCACTCTGTGTAGATGAGACTGTTTTTCTTTCTTTCAGCTGAAAACTCAGCCAAACGTGAAAAGAGTGGTTGAAATGGTAATCCTTCCAAAATTCACTCTGTGAGGACAAAAGGACAACCTCCTCTGCACCTAGCAGCCCCTCGCTACTGAGACCTGGCAGGAAAGAAAATATCTGTTACCATCTCCTTAATTTGCATTTAATTATGGGGGCTCCACAGAGATTTGCATAACAGGTTGCACTCATCAGGTACATGAACAAATAAGTAGATAATCAATTAATGCATTCATCAATCACGCACTTCATCTTTAAATGTCACACCTCAAAAAACCATTACCATCCAGGTTGTGCTGTTCATTACAGTGAGTTGACTTGAGAGACTCAAGAAACAGACAATACATTGATGTATCAGCTACAATCTCATTCTTAGTCAATCAAATGTAGGTTTACTACCTCAGAGAAGGTATTTCCGCCCTCAGCGAAAAGGAACAGACTGACAGCCCACACCCACACTGGCACACCGGTGGGTGGATTTGTGCCTAATGGAGGCAGCTCACCACACAACAACCTCCAGCCACTGAGACATATTATCGCATGCAGCAGTGGTATGCTGTAGGAGAGGATATCTATGGCCTCCCTGGGGTAACATTCGCCAAGAAAAGCCTTATGCAGCATGTTGTTTGCCAATCGGCCGATGAGGTCATAAGGGGGTTTGTTTTCAGATGGTATAACTTATGCTGGAGCTCATATGAGGAAGCTTCTGCAATCCATGTCTGGGCAGGAAATCAGTGAAAGCAGTCTTGTGCAGGGAAGTTAATGAGATGTGTTTGTGGCTCCACGCAGGTCGACACAACAGCAAACTGCTGCGTCTCGGGAGCGTCTCACCCAGGTTAGTCAGAGAAGAACAGCCGGATGTCTGCTGCTGCCAAAAATAAGCTCCGTTGTGTCAAGGAGGTAAAATGATGCTGCAGCGGGATGGTAGAACGGTATCGACAAAGCAGTGAAACAGGTCCTTGGCCCATCTCCTTTATGAGGCCAAATGGAGCTGCTGCATGTGCTGAAGTGGATCATATTTTGACTGAGCGATAGAAATCCTATTTTGTCAAGTAAATGCTTGTATAGCCCAACTCCAAGCATCTTGGCCAAACACTGATGCTGTTATGGACCTTGTAACTAACTGTGTTTGTGATTTTTGCTTATGTGTTATGACACGGTTTTCCTGCAGTCTGCCAATGTTCAAGTGCAAAAGCCATTGGATGGCAGTCTTGATGTCATGGCAACACAGAAAACGTCAGTTTTGGGTGTGATGCAATTGCTGGCTGAATTTCAGACAACCTAAACTGATTTGAAAGTTCTGGTTGAGGTCCATGGCAGATCTCTAGCATCATTTATGACAGTCTTGGTGAGAAGAATGCACATTCAGATAATTTTGTGTTGAATTTAATGCTTCAGTCATTACACATTTCCCTTGTCTGGCATGTTATAAAAATCCAAATGAGTTGGTGGGAAATCTAATGCAGCTGAAATTATTTTCCAGTCCGAAAACCCTGCGTGCATTTGTGTGTGTTTGAGCCAGGGGGATAGAATACTAAGCAGAGACCACTGCATCAATAGAAGTGCTGTTCATCAGAATCTACATCTCCCCCCTTTAATTCCAAGTGCTTCCCTTCACACTGCACCACAAGATATTCAGTGCTGACTTGATCTGCTGGATATCTTGCAAGAGTTGAAAAAACTCTTCATCTTCTTCATGATGTGGTCCAGCTGAGCAGGCGACAAATTTACAGTCTGACATTGATATAAATTGAAGATCTTTTATGGTTTTTCATTCTTGTGCCATTGTGCTGTATCCTGGTGTGAAATTCCTTTTTTAGATTATTTTATATCACTGTTAGTTTTATATTATTTCCATGGCTTAGACTAGACAGCCATCTTCCATTTCCATGTTGGAACCATGTAGGAAAAAAGACTGAAAAATATGTCACCTTGTGGGAAATTGTCCACAGGGTTTAATCAGATCCAATAGTTCTTGTCTGATTACACAAGTCCTTTTATACGTTTCTCCATTCAAACGTTAAACACAGATGCATCCCATTGTAAATCCATGGATTCAATTTCCTCAATCTAACCTATGCCAGGTCAATCGGACAAGAGGCTTCCTATAAGACCTAATCCTAACTCCCTACCTTGGCCCTCCTCCCCAGTTTTCATGGATAAAGTGTCCATTTTCTTTTGAGGATCAAGGTATAGCAGTCATTAATCACTTCAAGGGTGATGAGGGCAATTTGGATGGCTAGATTTCCATGTCTCCCCGAGCTCCAAAAGTAACAGGTCATTGTATCCTTGCCAAAAAAAAAGCAGGTAGAGCCAAGAGAGGGAACTGAGATTAGGCTCTCTCCTTTTTCATTTGTCTTAAAACCCAAATGAGACCACAGCAATGCAATGAAGTGGATGCAAGTCGATGACCATTGGAAGGCAGTAACGTTAATAATTTAGGTTAAACGCCTCAGGATAAATGTTTGTTGCCATTAAACCATACATAAAAAAAGGAGACTAAATGTTGATAAACAATTGCGAGACAGAAATGGAAATTTGATGATTTTGTGAGGTTCACCCAGTAGCTTTTATGTAGTTGACTGGACGTGTTTCAAAAACTGCAAAAGGATCTCCATCCCCTGATTATGATCAAGAGGTTTTAATCTTGCAGCAGATGTTAAATATGTTAAATATTAAGTGCAGTTTTGAATAAAAAAAGAGTTAAAAACCATAGAGAAACCTCCTCTTTTGTTGATAATATATATGACACACTCCACAAGCAGCCTTTCTTGTGCTTACACATTACTTTATATCTGTAGGTTAACAAGGGCAATCAAAAGTACATTTATGTCTGTACATACCTGTTTTTTTCAGTGATACAAAACCCTTAGGAGATAGCCCTCTCTACAGCAACAAAATAGCTTAATAATAAAAAGAAAACTAATCATGAAACATTTCTCATATGGTGCACGCACAAGTGGAGCAATTGCACGTCTGTGCAAGTACGCATCAGTGATATCCCAGTTTCAAATCTTAATGAACGCACTTCTTCAGCAAAAAGAAAAGCTTATTTTGAGGAGTTGTGCAAATTTAGGTCAGTGAATGCAGAGCTGGTGTGCAGAATAGCCTGCTGCTGATGATCCACCTATCTCTTCTCTGCCATCAGTAAAAGGTAAAAGCAAAGGAAGCACCAGCACTGAGCACATTCTCACAGCAGCAAGAGCAAACAGGAGCAGCAAAATGAGGCGTGGGCTTGGTTTCACTGGTGTAGCAGTTACAATGGTGCCTTGGGCACTCATGAATAATGAGATATGTGATAAGTAACACTCCACAGAACACATGACCATTATCTGTCATTAGAAATAATGATATACATATATCCATCACATGAACCATGCTCCTCTCCTTAGAGAATTAATATCAGTTTAGCTATTTAAGTGGACTCTAACACAGCTTAGTGACTGTGTGTAATTTGCATATCAGCTATAATCACAGCAGATTGCATCCTCTGGGCAGCTAAACATACACAAAAACAGCTGAAATCAATAATATCCTGCATGTATCTGAAAGTAGACTGAATAATGGGCACATCAGTCACAATCCTCACTTTCACCTGTAGGAAAAAAAAAGACAGAAAAAAAGCAGCATAGAAGGCAGCCAAGTGGATACTAAAAATAAAATCGCTATCTGATGACGTTACTCTGCAAATAAGGAGAATTTTTTGACCTTGCGGTGCAGGTCCTGGACTGGTGGGTTACACAGCCACAACCCCTGTCATGATGAAGAAGTGGTGTTGGTGGTGGCGGGGGGCATTCAAATGGGTCCTGGGAGAACTACTTCAAGTCAATATTACGGCTCTTCATAACCAACCCTCCCCTCCTCCCCCCTCAAAAAAAAAAAAGAAAGAAAAGAGTTCAGAGCTGCAATTCCAAGTATCAATTATTGAATTTACCTTGCAGATGAAACATCAAGCCGAGTCAAAGGAGGGTGGGTTTGAGCTTATTTCCTCCCAGAGGTGCTGAGAACATACTAACAGTGGCTTGTTTAAAATGGGACCGACGGTGGCTCTTTGGAGATAATTCAGGTGTCCCGAAACAAGCGTCTGGGGTTCCTATAATAAATAATGGCCTGCGAAGCCAGCGATGCCCTTCAAGAAATCCATAACCAACAGATAAAGGACGATTCCTTTGCGATCCCTTCCCACCAGTGAAATGTCACTCAGACTTCCTCATCTGGAAAGAAAGAAAAAAAAAAGAAAGAAAAGAGAAAAGCGCAACCTGGAGGGTCCCGTTCTAGCTTTGAAGATGCAGCTGTGCGGGATCGCCTCTATTGCGCATCCGCCTGTGTGCGCCTCCGGAGAGAAGAGAAAACGCCTTTTGTAGCGACAGGCTGCCTTAATACACCGTGCTGTGAGTGGCTGGTGTTTGCGCTGAATCCGACCAGATGTTCGTCTCGCTTTCACGGGCTTTTGTTGGCGACGCGGAGCTCAGCCTGAGTTAATCCAGATTGACTGAGAGGTTGCTGCCATTGTCGGCTGTATCTTCCCTCTTTTGCCCCCGGACTGCTGTCAGCCACCGACCCAGCTCCATTTCTGACCAGAGGTGCTGTGCTCGGAATGGTAATCGGTGCGCTCTGAGCTGCACAGAGACCATTTGTGTGCATAGGCAGATGCAGTGCCTCCCAGCCTATCTCACAGGCAGGCATCATAATTTATTCATGTAGAGTGAACTCTGCTGCACGAAGATGCAGTGGACCTATAATATTCTCTAAGAATTAAAACGAGGGCTGGAATGGTGATCAGATTTAGAGATGCAGGCAATGGGGAAGAAAAGAAGAAGAAAAAAGAGCCAAGCAATAATCAGGCTACTAAAATCTATTCATTCCTTTGGATAAAACTTGAGCCTTCACATCTGGTTTGGGCAAAGCCAGAAAAAACAGCTTACAGTTCAACGTCCTTGTATGTATTATTGATTTTTTGGCAATAAAGTGTGGAATTGGCTGAAACTGGCTCCTGGCTCATTTGAGGTCTACCTGGAACACAACCAACAATTATCTGATAAATTCATCCTATATTGTTATATGCAAAGTGTAGCCAGTACATGCACAAGTATATTACAGTAAAGCAGCTCCAAAGTAATTTTGTGGGACTTTCTTTAATCTAATTTCTGAGAAATTATGACCAAGAACACACTAGGGGCCTCCACTTTAAAACAAGTGATTGTTGTCATCAGAGAACTCCCCCCCGAGGATTTCTACTTCAGATCAATAACTCAATCCAGTTACAACACATCCACTTTAAATCAATCAAAATAGCGTGTGGTTAAAGCATTTATCCAGAATTGGAAAGGCGTGAGCTGTTGAATAGCTGATTATACAATATGCATGTGCACAAACTGTGAAAACTGCACTCACTCTTTATTGTCTCACTCTTGCTGGGAGATCACTTGGCAGTCAGTAGATTTCCAGTGATTTATGAACATATTTTGACAGCCAGTAAAACCCACTATATTGAAAGATTTTTCCTCTGCTTTCTTTTGCTTTCTTTTGCAAAGTAGCGCTAGTATTCTGCTGTTAGAAAGTGTTAATGTCAAGGCCTGCATATGACCTCCTGTGAGTGTCTCAACAGCGTCATTGCCAGCTGACAGTTGGTGATATGAAATGACACTGACATGTCTTGCTTTTTCTTTCTTTTTTTTTTTTTTTTTTTTGCTTCTTTACTGTCGTAATTCACGCTGAGCCTCACTGAGGCATGTCATCCAAGAATTGCTTGTAGGTGAGGCTGTCTGCATGCTCGCCCGTGCGGCTCTTCTTCTCCAAGAACAGGGCCATGGTGTCCCGCCGGGGGTCAGCAATGCTGCGACTCCACAGGCTCTCTGTGATCCCCAGCAGCTCATGCACACCAGCAGAGATGACCTGCAGGATACACAGCGGGGTTGAGGCCTTTGATGAAACATGCTTAACGCTCTCAAACTCTTTTTAATAATGTAGCCCCAACTGAGACTGAGAAAATCAAGTCAAGGAGATCTTATTGAGACTCTTGTATAATAAAAACAGAGCAGAGTAATACATTTTAAAGCAAATTAATCAAATGATTTGTACGTTAAACATACAGTAAACAAGAATGTTATGGGATCCTTTACTGTCAGCTCACACGTATCAACGATCAGTGCTTACACTAAGCATAGCTGAATATCTCAAGACACTAATGGTCAATTTAGTCTTACCTCAAGGACATATATAAGAAGAATAACAGTTAACAACAGAGTAGGCTGTGATCTGGGGTGTCCCTGACAGTGATACTTGGTTATAAAACACAGCTTAACTGGATGTCACACTTTCAAAAAGTGCCAAACAGGATGTGTTATAGTACTGACTGGACCCAAAGAGAGCAGCTTTCTGCCGTCTCAAGTACAACACACTGGAGACTTACAGCTCAAGTGAAAATCCAACAATTATTTTCTCTAATTGACTGAAGTTGTCCAAAATGACATTTTAGGTGACGTACATCAAATGTTCTGGTGATTAAGCATAATGGTGTATAAAATGTAAAGTTTAATATGTGAACCAATCTGTTTAATAAAAAAACTCAAATTTGAGTTTATGTAATCAAATCAATGTAATCTTATCAAGCTGATGAAGATGATGGAGGATTCTTCACACCCTCTCCACAACACAGTGATGAAACAACAAAGTGTGTTAAATGACAGGCTTCTTCAGGTTCGCTGTAAGACTGAAAGATACATAAGATCATTCCTGCCAGCAGCCATCAGCCTCCGGAACAAGACCTCTGCTAGTTAATTATTATCTACTACAATATTGAATTAACCTTTGAGGATTAATAAAGTATTTTTCATTTCATTTCATGTCCTTTCTCATTACCTGCATGTCTTTGAAATCTGTGATTCCGAGTTTTGGTAAGTTGTTACAGTTCACATGAATCAGCTTCCTTCCAGTAATGAAATTCTTGGTGAAACAGGCCTGCAGCAAAAATGAAAAATCAACAACTGGAGGTGGACTGGTACTCATACGGTTTCTGGATTAAACCAACCAGTTTCAACCTACTTTGTAGTGAGAAAATCCCAAAGACTCAATCCATCTTGCAACGTCAAGGCAATCCCACTGCAGAAACGCCATGCTGTCCTCAAGCACGTTGCTATGGAAATAGCCAGGCACTGACCTATCTTTCCTATCACTAAATAGTGTTTTTTTTTTTTTTTCAGCCACTACAGCGAAATGTAGTCAGTTTATAAATTCTCTACTATATTGTGTAATAATTCAGTTTTAGATCTTGTTGTGGCGACTTTAAAACATTTTAAAAACTAAATTTCCAAATAAGAGCAAAATAAATAAAATAGAACTAAGAGCGCTACTCTTCTTTGCGTTCCTCACAGCAACCAATCAGAACTTCCTAATTTGGGGCGGTTAGTGAATTTCGTGCAGTGATTCGCTATTAAAAACGTAGGTCCCGCCTATAATTAATGGAATCAGCCAATAGGACAACGTACCATTTTCACAGATCAAAACATCATCTGCTGTGGTCTCAATTGATAAAAGACAGTGCTGTGCACATTTGTAGATCTGATAAAAGTGCAGCTTTGCATCTCTCCGTCCTGTCCTTTGGAAGCGTTTAGTGCTGAAGTTCTTCGTTCTCCGGGATTGTGGGTCGGCTGAAGGGCTTCAGAACAGACACCAGACTGACTCACCACAATGGCAGCAATCCTCCTTCGGTCCATATTAAACAAGCAGGTACAACAAATGTTTGCTCTTTTTACAGGACCGTAGGTTTTGCTTGTTGCTTATGCAACTCGGAACAGCTAACAAAGTCACACGCGTTGCACATTGTCCACTCCCCCTTTCTGCAAGAATTTATTGTTTTTCATCGATAGTAAGGTTTTATTGTCATAATATGCTTGCACTTAAGCATTGGTAGAATGTTTCTTGATGATCCAGAGTGGCCTAATTTGAGACTCTGGATATGACTTTAAGCTGTGTAGGAATTTGAGTTGGTAAATGTTATCATGTGTTTTCCCCCCAGGCCCCCCTTCAACTGGGTCGCATGTGCTACTCCTCCTCAGTGGTAAGAGGCACTGCTACATTCAACTTCTTTTGTAACTTCGCCATAAATAAATGTCAGGAGTTCAGCAGAGCCTCTGTGTTTTTTATTTATCTGTTTGGGGAAGAATAAATTGTCAAGTAATGAGATATGACAATTTCTGCAGTTTTTTTTGTTATTTTTTTTTTTTTTATATATATACTAAGTTGGTGGCTGCTGCACTGTTGTATATACAGACTATTTGGACTTCTCCATTGTAAATATACAATATGTTTAACTGGGAGTTAGAATTGTAAAGGACGGTCAGTTTTAGTTGGGTGGCGTTAAATGTTTTAACCAAAACCTTACTGGACCTCGAGTGGTATGTGAAACCTAAAGACTTGATAAACAATATAAAGGACCAGTATCTCTAATACTGATACCATTACATGTTGGCAATTCAGGTGGGATTTGATGCATCATCACTTTGCTCAGTATGAAGGAACCTTTCTTGACATTTAAGTGTTTTTGTCGTTTTGCTTTTTGATTGTTTGTTTAAACTCAGGATTGTATTTGGGCAAAATGTAAAACTAAATAAAAATAACAGTAACAGTGACATGACAAGGTTTAAATTTCACCCAGTTAATGCAAAAGAGTGATTACACTGACTCAAGTGCAATTTCTTTCAATTGCATAAAATGCATTAATTTAAACAGCACATTACAATAAGATAAAGATATTATGCTGTGGTCTAGCACTGTTAATACTTACGGAAATGGTAAAAGTAATACATAAACAGTTTAATTTAGAAAGTTAAATAAATCAGGTAATGACAAAGATTAATAAAATAATACTTTTACCACCATTATTTATGTAAATAGTCTTTAACATGCTGGTGTCAGTTGCAATAACCTGTGCCTCTGGGTTAGAGGTCTGGTTCTATAGGAGTGAAAGTAAAACTAAAATATCTGTATTGATATCAATACCAATTTTGTAAAATTATTATTAATACTTGGATTGATGCACCAACCTCTACTCGATCCCTGCTTTTGCTTTTGTCATTTGTTCTGTGGTTTGTCTTTGCAAATAAATTATGTCAATGCCCATCAAAATGCAGTTGGCTGAATAATCGAGATGATGAGGTCCGTGATAAACAACATATTGCATTAAACCACTACAAGAGACTGGCTTGTAAACTGGGGAAAATTACATTGCATTACCAACTCTTTTAGAATACTTATGGACTTTTCCATCACCCAGCTGAGTCACTAAATGCAGGTAGTGATAATTTATGCTCATTAGTGATATTACGGGAAACAGACAGTAATAAGATTATTTTGTATTGAAAAAAATGCATTAGAATAGTAGCCCACAGATTACCAAGTAAAGACCTCTTTACTATGCATCATTGTGTTCATTGTCTTGTCTCTGTTTTTTTTTAGCACATCCTCTAGACAAAATCTGTGACGCTATTTCTACATTACATTAAGCATCTTACCCAGCATTATGACCAATAAATCTTTAACAGGCCATCCAGCCAATGTATGGAAGTAATCAGCAAAATTACTATTAGTTCATCTGCAATCAGTCTGATGTAATATTTTGTTGAGTCGTTAGGCTCTGCTTAGTAATGTCTCCTCAAGCAAATGTTTGTGGGAAGTGAACACAACTCATTGCATGCACAGTGAAAAGCTTCAGAAAGTCAATGCGCTTGTTGTGGCGATTAATAGATAAACTCATTGAACTTATCAACGATTTAGCTAGTAGGAAGGGATTTAATTGTATTCTTCTTTGATCTCTCAGCCCACCACTAAGCTGTTCATCGATGGCAAGTTTGTGGAGTCCAACTCATCTGAATGGCTAGACATTCACAATCCTGTGAGTATTCATAGACCCAATGTTAAAACAAACTTCACAGGGGCTTGGAAATCAAGAAATGGCTGCAAATTACTTATGTAGTTTTGTGTTTGTGGAAGTGAATCTGGATTAAGATATTTATTCAAACAGCTTCATTTGTAAATAGATGAGGAAAAAAAGTCTACTTTTCACCACCTGCCATGTTATATAGCCTCTAAGAGTTCATCCTGGTGATGAACTTGTCAAGTACTGGCCTGTAGCAAGTCAGTAATGGGTAGATTCATAGCATGTACTAATATGCATTGCTCATCACACACTCTTTCAATGCAGTAAAAGACAGAAGACAAATATTTTGTAGTTCAGCATTAATGAAATGATGTCCTGGAAATGATGCCATGTAATTGCTTCTCTTCTTCTCAGTCAACTTGTCTGTTTGGACTGTCTCCTTGTCCTTAAGGCCACTAATGAAGTAGTGGGACGCGTTCCCAAAGCTACTCAGGAGGAGATGCTGGCAGCTGTGGATTCCTGCTGCAGATCCTTTAAGTCCTGGTCCGAAACCTCCATCCTCAGCAGGCAGCAGATCTTCCTGCGCTACCAGCAGCTCATAAAAGACAACATTGTAGGGAAATTTGTTAGTTTCTCATAAGTGTTTCAGGGTAAATGACTGCTTATTTTCTGAAGTAATCCTTGTTTGTATGTCACTCTAATATTTCAGAAAGAACTGGCGAAAATAATCACCTTGGAGCAGGGAAAAACTCTTGCTGATGCAGAGGGAGATGTATTTAGAGGACTACGTAAGTAAAATGATACATGGAGTTGAATTTAAGCAGTATGATTGGGTCTTGATGGGCCGGCTGGATAAGAGCGCTGCTGAATACATATCAGAAATTAAAATTCCCCTGTTGAAACTTTTGTCTGCAATATCTGAATGTACCAATACAAAGAGTACCTGTTTATCTAGAAGCCTGGGTAAAGGCTTGAAACTTAAGTAGTTTCTGGGCATCCATTATTTGTGTGTGTAACCACACACTCACAACAAAGGTGACTTGCACTATTGAATTAGTAAATAAGAAAGTGACTGGTTTGATTTTTGTCAGCATATAGAGACTTACTGTGCCTTTCATGGGTGCATGCTTGGATACATACACTGAACAGCCATTTCATAAAGTACACCTTAGAACAGGGTTGTCAAACCTCCATTCCTAAAGGGCCGGTATCCGGCAGGTTTTTGTTGTTGCCTTCGACCAACACAGCTGATTCAAATCAAATGGATCCAGCAGCTTCTTGTCAACATATTTATGGATTCGTTCAGGTGTGTTGGAGCATGGAGACAACAAAAACTTGCTGGATACCGGCCCTCGAGGACTGGAGTTTGACACCCCTGTCTTAGAAGGATGAGGTTCGACTCACTTTTTCCTTCAGAACTGCCTTAATGGTATAGAATCAGTACAATGTTGTAAAATACTCCTGAGAGATTGCTCCATTTTGACATGATAGCATCACAAATTTACTGCGGTTATGTCTGCTGCACATCCATGATGAGAATTTCCAGTGGTAAATGTGGAAGCCATTGTGTTATGTTCAAGAAACCAGCTGAAGAGGATTTGAACTTTGTGCTGGAACCCATCAGAAGATTGGTAGACTGTGGTCATAAAGAGATGGACATGATCAGCAGCAATAATCAGACACACTATGGTGTTTAATACTCAGTTGGTACCAAGGGGCCCAAAGTGCACCAAGAAAACATTCACCCTACCATCATCAGCCTGAATTGTTGGTACAAGACAGGATGGCTCCATTCTTTCATGCTAGTTTTTCACAAACTGAAACAATTGAAAGTATGCTTAATGACGTTTCTTTGCTTTAGTTGAAGAAGAAGCCTTAAAGTACAACAGCTCCATTTGCAGCCATATCTTTACGGCTTTGTTTAAATTAGCAGGCTTTAATTGGGCAGTGAGACAATTCACTAGGTTGGGCATCTTTTCCTTTCCAAGTTCAATTATTGCGCTTCGCACTTTCATGCAGACATAAACTTGGATGCAAATTGCATTCAATAACCCTTAAGCATATAATTATACACTGCCTGGCCAAAAAAAAAAGGTATAATCTGGATTTAACTAAGCAAATGGAGAAGAGCCTCCTATTGGATCAACAAAATTACTGGACGGGTGGTTATCTTCCTAGCTGGCTGGATGAAAATTATTTAACCTCAACCAATGCAATGAGCTGCGATGGAGCTGTCGAGGGTGTACCCCGCCTTTCGACTTCAATATTCTTCAGAAACGACTAAAATTGGGTCAATAACTGTCCATTACATTATTAATATTGGAAGGATAGTGGGGAACCAATATCTTAAGGAAAAAACGTGGTTGGAAAAAGATTCTGAAGGATCTTGATTGATGATTGCTTAAAGGTTTGGTGAAACCAAATTGAAGAGAAACCATAGAACTTAAGGCTCTGCTTAATAGCGAAAGTAAGAGCGTTGCCACACGCACAATGCAAAGAGAAGAAGGTGATGTGGTCTGATGAGTACAGATTTACCCTGTTCCAGAGTAATGGGATGCATCAGGGTATGAGAAGAGAGGCAGGTGAAGTGATGCAGCCATCATGCTTAGTGCCTACTGTACAAGCTGATGATCTGGGGTAGCTGTAGTAAGTCACGTCTAGGTTCAGCAACATCATGTGCCCAAAGAACGAGGTCACCTAATACCTGAGTATATATACTGACTGAGCAGGTTATTCCGTTAGTGGATTTTTTCTTCCTAGATGGCAAGGACATATTCCGTGATGACAGTGCCAGGATTCATCGGGCTAAAACTGTGAATAGGGAGCAAGAGAAATCATTTTCACACATGGAATGGCCACCACAGAGTCCAGACTGAACCCCATTAAGAATCTTTAGGATGTCCTGGAGAAGGCTTTGGACAGTGGTATGAGATACTGGTAAAAATGAATGGAACACTGGACAGAAATAGCTGTAGTGACATTGCAGAAGGTGGTTCAACAAAATATTAATAGTAAATGTACTTCTATAGCACCTTTTCAGTCATATTGACCACTCAAAGCGCTTTACATTATATGGCACATTCACACACACTCATACCACATCGACTCTACCATACCACTGAGACTCATCAGCACATCAAAGGGGCAACATGAGGTTCAGTGTCTTGCCCAAGGACACTTGTGCCTGCAGTCACGGGAAAGCCTGAAATCAATCCCCCAACTTTCCAGTGGAAAGATGACTGCTCTTCCTTCTGAGCTACAGCTGGATGTAACCTTTTTTTTTCTTTGGTGCTGACTTTTATTTGGCCAGGCCATGTATGCGAGAGCTCATCTGCGCTGGAAACTTAGTGGAAAACACTTGACTACCAGTTTTATTTTCAGACACTTAGATTTCCCTGCTGTATGGTCAGTTTGACCATAAACATATGGCACTGATCCTTTTGAAGACATCAATCCATCCCAAGGGATGTGTTGAACTGGTACAATTTATTGAAACCGTACAATCAAACCACTGACTTGCAGATGAGTCTGAATCCTGTAATTCCTCCATCATGGAACAATAATTACTGGGCTTCGCTATTGAGAATTTTAAAGTTTAATTTTAAGAACTATTCCTATTAAAGTCAGTGTTTTTTCATGCATACGAGTGTGTTTTGTGCTAAGGATGAAACATTTGGCAAATAGGACCTTGAAGTTTCTAAAACATCCAAAATGCCCAAAAGATGCCACATTTCCTAGCTGGAGACATGAAACATAAGACAAAATGCTGGTAAAGCCTGTTAGTTTTATATTTTTATTATTTTTTAAGTATATACTAAGTATTTACTGAGGGGTGGCAGTGGCTCAGGTGATAGAGATGCTTGTCTAGTGACCTGACAGTCTGTGATTCGAGTCCTGTTCTCCTACATCGCTGCAGCCCCAAAGCAGTCTGATTGTTCTCTGAAGGGTCCCAAACCTGAATAAGTGCAAAGAGTTACGTCAAGAAGGGCATCTGGCATAAAACAACAAGATGTATATATTTACTGATACTAGGGATGCACCAATACACTTTTTGTGGGTTCCGATCCGATACCAATATCTGAAATTTAAATATCTGCAGATGCCGATATTTACCAATAGCAAATCTGTTTATGTGAACATTATTGTGACTATGCTAATTATTGCTGTTATATCTGTGTAAGATTTCATTAGGTTGTAATAAATTACCCATCCTTTCTTAAGTTACTTCACCAATAAAGATATAATGCACATCTACTTCAGATAGCAAAGTAAAGATGTAGGGTTTTCTATTCCTTGAACTCTTAAAGCGTTCAAGGTCTAGAAAACTCTCAAAGGGAGGGAAAAGTAAACTTTTCTTTTTTTTCTTTATTTTTATTTTTTATTCATAAAGAAATGCTTTTCTCATTTAACATAGATAAACAAATGGGTAACGGCATTCCTGCAGAATGACACTGTTCAGTTGTGATGCAGAAGATTGACTTTATAACTTATTTTTCTATGCACTTTTTCAGTCATTGTAAAATTAAACATAATTGTCTCCCTCCCTTATTTAGGGGGACTTGTTTGCTTAGGCATCCTCAAGTAAGCAATAAGCATTTTGAGAAATTAAGAAAGTACTGTCGATTGCATTGAAAGGATCGTATATTTTGGAGACTAAAAGTCTGAGCTACTAAAGATTTTTTTTAATTAATTATTTTCTTCTTGGTGCATATCCCAGTTTAGGGATGCTCTAATTATTCTGGCTTGCTAACTTTTTATTATCAGCAGAAAGACAGACTGTTTGCAGGTGCACTGCCAGCATTGAAGATCTACTGCTGCACAGAGGGAAATGATGTTTGAAGTTTGTTCAAGTATTACTGCCGTTTGCCAGCATAAATAGATGGTTTGGCTTATCTGTTGAATAAGAGACTGTAAAGACATTAAAGAATGCATTCTGATGTGGATGATCAATCCTTTTACTGAGCAAATATGGATTATTATTACCATGTTACCTTTTTCTTCATTGAACATTTAATAATCTAAGCTTTGATGTATTTATTTTTTTGACAGGTCTAGACAATAACTATGCGAAAGTTACAATGTTATGGGCATTTAAAGGGCAGAAATATTACATTTACTTATGTGTTAAGACCATAATCTTAGTACATATCACTTTTAAGCATCTTTTGCAGCAATGATAGCCTAAAATCTTTTAGGGAATAATGCAACTCCTCATGCACTTAATAGGCTGCAGAAACTTCCTTTCATCCTTTCTCAGATCTGTGACTGAACAGGATCCTGCCTTACGGGTCCGCAGACAGTTCTTTTGATGACTGTTCTTTTGATTTGGCTTTTACTCTGACATATCAAGATTTTTTATACTTGAAATCCAAGCCCAGATGCTCCTTTACTGTTATTTGGGTGTAAGGTGACGACACCAGAAGCCTAGAAATACTGGCAAGTTCTCGCTGAGTCAGAGGTTTGGTATCACAGGACTAAAAGTTTTATTAGTTATTCTCTGAGGCTGAACATAGTAAAACATTAACTATATTTCTGTTACATTTTTCGTGGATGCACCCATTAGTTAATTGTGTAACTTGCATCTTTTCCATTTTATGTTTGCCCATCAGAGGTGGTTGAGCACGCATGCAGCATCACATCCCTCATGCTTGGGGAAACCTTGCCCTCTATTACCAAGGATATGGACACGTACACATACCGTCTACCACTCGGAGTTTGTGCCGGCATTGCCCCTTTTAACTTCCCAGCCATGATTCCCCTGTGGATGTTCCCCATCGGGATGGTGTGCGGCAACACATACCTGATGAAGCCCTCTGAGCGCGTCCCAGGTTGCACAATGCTTTTGGCCAAACTGCTTCAAGATGCTGGGGCACCAGATGGTACACTCAACATCATCCACGGGCAGCATGCAGGTAAGCGCACAACTTCCCA
The DNA here is from genome assembly GCF_933228915.1 of Telmatherina bonti. Classification (NCBI taxonomy): domain Eukaryota; kingdom Metazoa; phylum Chordata; class Actinopteri; order Atheriniformes; family Telmatherinidae; genus Telmatherina; species Telmatherina bonti. The sequence goes on along the minus strand of NC_136614.1, from coordinate 26,378,631 downwards.
TTTATTCAGAAGGTGTACATAGAGTGCATTTGTGGTAAAAATGTGGGGGGGGAGTTGAAGGTGTTATGATGGCTGAAACTAGATAGGAAATTTTTATAATATGTGCAGCTTCTATTAGAGCATTTTACAGGTGTTTCAAGCCGGGAGATTGAAGTCTTTTTATTTGTGCTCATATATTTTGCCTTAAAGGCCGAGGCATTGAAGAAAAATGAAGGTTTTACTACTTTTTCTTGTATCTTTTATGCAGCTGTGAACTTCATCTGTGACCATCCGGCAATCAAAGCCATCAGTTTTGTGGGCTCCAACCAGGCAGGAGAGTACATCTATGAGCGTGGCTCCAAAAATGGCAAGAGAGTGCAGTCCAACATGGTACTTGCTCTAATCACAATAAAAATATCATTTAGGGAGCTATTTTTTATGATAACCAACATATTTTAAATGATTATGTGTCCTAATTTTTTTTATTTAGGGGGCCAAGAATCACGGTGTGGTCATGCCTGATGCCAACAAAGAGAACACCATCAACCAGCTGGTGGGTGCTGCCTTTGGAGCGGCTGGTCAACGCTGCATGGCTCTCTCCACAGCTATCTTTGTCGGGGAGTCCCGGGAATGGCTTCCAGAGCTGGTGGAGCGCTCCAAATCACTGCGTGTAAATGCAGGTAATTTAGGATGCTGCATCACAACAAATAAATGTTTTGTTTTGTGTCTTTTTTTCTCCTCAACCATTTTAGGATGATATGCATTGTTAAGTATGGATTGTTTCATTTAAAATGTTGCCCTGAGATATGGCACCTTTTGTAACAGGCTAAAATGTTGTGCTTTAGGCGATCAGCCCGGGGCAGATGTGGGTCCCCTGATCTCACCTGAAGCCAAGGCCAGGGTGGAGTTTTTGATCCAGACCGGGGTGGACGAAGGTGCCAAGCTGCTGCTGGATGGGAGAAAGGTTCACGTCAAAGGATATGAAAACGGAAACTTTGTAGGACCCACCATCTTAAGCAATGTCACGGTACGCTTAGAATTTGAATGTACGTGAGAAAAAGAGTGAAATATCCACATCGTGTATTTCAGATATGTGTGCAAAATCTCCCGATAGAAGCAACAGACAATTTTATTCCTAAACTGGAGATCACAGTAGGAGGCAGAGAAAATGGAAAGGAAACAATATCATGCAGAACTTATTTGCAGATGGAGCAATAATACAAAACAATATCATTTTTTTGTTAGCTCAGTGTCTTTTTGAGCTTTTTCTCATTTAAATTAAATGTTCATTGTTTTTGCTGGCTCTTTTATCTGAATGTTCGAAGGAATCTCTGGGAGATGGAAGATCTTGTCTTATTTTAAAAAAAAAAAGCTGGAGATGATTTCCTGTTTGAAGTCTAACAGTCTAACCTTTCAGTGAAGTTGGGGGGTTTATGTAAATAGACAACTTGGCTCTCTCTGTACACTACAGACTTATAACACATAAATCTGAATAACACAAGTTCTCGCAGCGTGACTTCTTCCTTCACCCTTTAATGTTTCTACTTATAAGTGTTGTGTGTCAGGCTTTGTGGCTGTTTAAATAAAGATGTTCTGTTATGAAATGCATGTAATGTGTTTTTCCCTTACCATACTGGTGCTGCATGCTCTGGTAATAATACCTCAAAGAGCTTTGGTCATAGATTTTGGTTATTGCTGAAAAAAAAAATCCTGTTCAAATTATGCTTCTGTTGTTTTCAGCCGGACATGAAATGCTACAAAGAGGAGATCTTTGGGCCTGTTCTCGTCATCCTGGAGGCTGACTCTCTTGATGAAGCCATCTCTTTAATAAACTTAAACCCTTATGGAAATGGCACCGCTATCTTTACCACCAACGGAGCCACGGCACGCAAATACACACACGAGGTGGACGTTGGCCAGGTAATCCAATCCAATCCAATCCAATCCAACTTTATTTGTAAAGCACTTTAAAACAACCACAGTGGACCAAAGTGCTGTACAGAAGAATAAGACATAAAAGGTAAGAGATGTTTATGCAGGTTGAAGGTTTTGGGGGAGAGGGAAAAAAAAGCTTCCAGTGCCTCGAAGGCATTCTTTAAATCGGGAAGTAAACTTGTCACCTTTAGTGTTATTTTAGCTCTCAGTGAGTCACCTGTGTTAGACTGAATAACAGTTTTGTGTGTGGGACGTGCTCTATTTCAGAAGGAGGAAACGGAGTTCATTTGAGGTGGGAACATTTATTGGACTAACATCCTGTGGTACCTTGCTGACCTGAAACTGTCACAGTTATGACTTACCAACACCAGGCGAGGTTGGGGATTGCCAAAGCCTGGGGCAAATGTGCAGCAAGAGACTTATTTCAAGACTTATTTTTAACTTGTTTAAATGCGATAACTGTATTTAACTGTCGTTGTAACTGTGGGATTAATATTTTCCAGGACCTTATCCAAAATAAGTTAACTTTTTTTAATGACTTTATTGAACATTTTTGGCTGGTAGACAGCTGCTTGTCAAAAGCAAGAACAAATTTCCTATGATTACCACAGGATGAAATTATTTTGTGATTTTTTTTTTTTTTTCTTTTCATTATTGTCATATTGTTGTCATTTTTCAACAAAATAACTCTAAACAGAGACACTGATTGTCAGTGATTAATGACGTAAAGCTTGTTACTGTGTTTATTTACACTGCTGGTTGTAATTATATACAAAGCACCTGCAGTTTTATAATTTGTTGCTCATTTGCGTCAGCATGGGTTGACATGGGTATGACCCAGGGTTGGCCATATATGGCCCATGAGGGGTTCTGCCATGCAGGTTTTAGGTGTTTCCTTGCTTATGTTCACCTGGCTCAAATTATTGAGTCATTAACAAACTTTTGGAGAATTTGAGGATAAGTTGTTGAGGGGATCCATTTCAGTGGAGTCAGGTGCATAATAGTATGAAAACACTTTTAAAACCTGCAGGGCAAGTAGCCCTTGAGGACCACCTTTGGACACCCATGTCCAAGCAGGTCAAAAAAATGTGTTACTGCAAATCAGTCTGTAATCTGGGTATTTTTGTAGTTTCAAAGGCGCGTTACTAACTGTATATAGACCACAAAGTCTCTCGATGCAGCTAGATAAAAATCATTGCAGTTTGATTGCATAGTTTAAACTATGAAATTCTGTCTGTATGAGAAGTATGGTTGTGATTGGCCCAGGTGAAGAGGTTTTTGAGAGGAAGGTCAGAGGAATTATACTGGAACATTTTCAACAGGATTCATCTGCTTTTTCAGCCTGCAGCATCAATGTTTGCAACCAGTCCTCAAGTCTAAATGCCCATACAGGTTGTCCTTTCATACCCTGAAATATGATGCTCTTGGGTGTTTTCAATGCATTATGTAACAACAGCAAATGGATCAATGCCTGTATGATGCGTTTACTTCAATGAACCACAAACTCCTTGTTAGGAGGAAAGGAGGGGGCTGATGGTTCCAGTTTATGCAACACTTTCAGCTGTGGGACTCCAGTTCTAGACCATGGGAAAACCGGGTATTTTTTTCAGTTTTCATTCATTTACTTTTTCTTTCATTTTACTTTCACTCACTGTTTAAGTGGTTAGGAAAAGATCATAGTTTGGACCAAAATACATTGTTTACAAAACTCATGCTGCACCAAAGATCACCAACTCAAGTCGTGGAAGTCTACCATCCAGCAGGTTTTAGTGTTTTCCTGATACAACACACCAATTCGAACAAAGAGATTCTCCAACAACTGTGCTACAACATGGCATATTGTGACAAGGTGACCCACCATCACCTTGTACTTGTTCTCACAATTACTGCTCAAAAAAAAAAGTGATTTTTTTTTTTCTTCTTCATTGGAGACTAGTTACAATGTTTAAACTGAATTTTGTTCTGTTCTCATGATTGAGGCTGTATTTGGTCACAGACAACTTTGCTTGTTATTCACGTAATGCACATAGTGAATTTGATGCTTGTTCAGTTTATCAACCACTGCAACAATGCAGACAAGGAATTATAGCTTCAACTCTTGAGTTTTAAAGTTTTACAGACCAAATTATGTTGTTTTTGATCTACGTCTAATTTTTCTAGTTGTGATTTCTTAATAATATCTTGTCTTTGTACAGATTGGAGTGAATGTACCCATCCCCGTACCTCTCCCCATGTTTTCCTTCACTGGCTCTAGAGGTTCATTCAGGGGAGATACCAACTTCTATGGCAAGCAGGTAAATGGCTAAAGTAGCGTGTCTCAAATTAGAATTCTTTGATTGCAATGTTTTGTGATGTAAGTACTCGCCGGCTCATTGATGGTTCTGCTTTCACCATCAGGGAATTCAGTTCTTCACTCAGATCAAGACTGTTACATCCCAGTGGAAAGCTGAAGATGCAACTCTAAAAAGCCCTGCTGTTACCATGCCAACCATGGGACGCTAAGCTAAAACTGACAGGTCATCCATCATTGTTTCCGTCCATGCCTTAAGAAGAAGCAAAAGGAGAGATTGGAAAAAGGTTACTTGTCCTTTTCGCAGCTGACAAACATTCAAACTGGAGATATTTAGAGGGAAATTGTTTGAACTTTTAAACATCCTCTTGCTACATAAACACAAAAGCACACATGACACCTTTTTTTCTAGTAGTCCCGAGGAAGAGAAACTGCATTTATGCACTGGATGACACTGAAAGTAACTGTGGGTTTGTTGTATTTTTACACTTTTTTTCCTTTAGTCATTTCCTGCGCTGCCCATGGGGGGTCGTAAGTTAATAACGGCCAATTTCCTAAGCCATCAAGTGCTGCAACATCAAATTTCTCTAAAGGGTCTGGATTCTTTCAAGCAGCAACAGAAATCATCTCCCACAAGTATGTGCTAAGGTTGCTTAGCCTGTTGCTTTTATTATACGATGGAGTAGAGCAGGGGTGTCCAAAGTCGGTCCTCTGGCCACTGTCCTGCAGGTTTTCAATGTATCTCTGTTCCAACGCATCTAGCTTACATTGAATGGAGCCAGCAGCCAAGCAAGTTCTGCACAATGACAGATTAATTTGAGTCAGGTGTGTTGGAGCAGGGATGCATGAAAAACCTCCTACAGAATTGTGGCTGTCGAGGACCAGAGCTGGAGACCCATGGTGTAGAGCACAGGTGTCAAACTCCAGTCCTGGACGGCCGGTATCCTGCAGGTTTTTGTTGTTTCCCTGCTCCAACACACCTGACTGAAATGAATAAATAGGTTGATGAGAAGTTTCTGGATCCATTTGATTTGAATCAGCTGTGTTGGTAGAGGGAAACAACAAAAACCCACCAGATACCCGCCCTCGAGGACTGGAGTTTGACACCCCTGGTGTAGAGACTTGGGAATGGAGCAAATGTTACACCAGAATGTGAGCACATCTACCTCTTTACTCCATTTAAACTGAAAAAAGAGGTTGCAGCTCCTGTCCTGTAAATATCTTTTTTTTTATCCTACTGAATACAGTCCAGCACAGGTGTCAAACTCCGGTCCTCGAGTGTCGGTATCCTGCAGGTTTTTGTTGTCTCCATCCTTCAACACACCTGACCAATATTCATAAGCAGGTTGACAAGAAGCTGCAGGATCCATTTGATTTGAATCAGCTGTGTTGGTAGAGAGAAACAACAAACACCTGCCGGATAACGGCCCTCTAGGACTGGAGTTTGACACCCCTGTTCGTCTCTTGTCAGTGTCAAATCTACAGTTGTTTTATCCAAGAAAAATACTACTTTGGTGTATAAAAAAAAAAAAAAAAAAGAATGTTATTAACTTGAAATATATGAATCTGTATAAATTATGATCAAATATCTGGGATGAAACTATCAATAGAGGTGCAGTTACAGTATGTACAAGACATATTTTCCATGTCTCCTCCTGTGACTTCTTGAGCTAACAGTGAAGTTACGGTTGTAATAAAGACTCCTGAGTGGATTGATTCCTGTTTTTATATTGTTTTTTTGTTGTTTTTTTTTTTGTTTTTTTTACTTGAATGCAGTGACCACTTAACGTTGAGACAACAGTGTTGCTAAAAAATAATACCCTGAACTTTAAATCAACTCTACTGAATGATGGGCGGTCATGTCGGTGGCAGAATCCCCGCTGTTTCGACAGCTTGTGAAATGTAGAGATGGTGCTTCTTCTGGCATAAAACCAACCACGACGGACTGGACAAGCTGTTTCATACTAACCCCGGACGTTGTGTTCAGACAGCTCGAGACGTATCGTTATAAAGTGTACAGTTGCACGAGACCAAAAATACTCTGTGTGACGTCGGGATGTCGGGGCGCTGCTAACAGGACACAATGGTGAGCCCCGGTGTTTAGCATCATAGTGTCACAACATTGAATTAGCTGTAGTTTTTCTGTCACTGTGGAGTTCATTTGCAGGGCGGTCAGGGCTGTTTCTGCTCAAACTTTGTTGGCTTAGTGAACTCGCTGTATCAGCTAACAACCTAACATTAGCTTGTCAGACATCACCATTTACCGGCGTTTGTAATGTAGCAGTCGTGCTAATTGTTGTCAGTGCTCGGTCTGTTATAACTCAGTTTTATTACACCAACTTTAGTATTTTACACCGGAGCGTTGTTAACTGGAAGTAGTGGGGATTTCAGTGAGGACAGCTCTGTTGTAAGTTATATGTTTAGTGGAAATGAAGTATAAGAGCAAAGCAAGCAGTGAAAACAAACTTCCGTGTACTGAGCTTTTAAAACCTAGTAAACTTAAATGGGAAGGAGTTTTACATATCAATGCTTTCCCAGTTAATACCTCAGAAATGAAACGCTGTAGAGTGACAAATGACGTGTAAACACTGCAGGGAAGTAGACAACCAGCAAATGTGTACAAACGTGACGTCACGATACCGACACCAAATCATCCGTCTGCGCATGCTCCGCTGCGTGCACAAAGTGCAGCACTTTGCGAGAGACATACTTCAACTTTTATGTACGGGCCAGTCACACAATTGAACAATTTAAAAAAAATATATATAGAGTTATACAATTAACTTTTATTTGATTTTAAATTAAGTTGGCAGGCCATGTAAAATAAAGGACAACATGAACGTTTTGTTACAACACCTACTTTTTCAGCAGAACCCTAATATGGTTTGAGAGTTGAAAGGTAGTTAGTACTGGACAGATCTTTCCCTGCTCTGTTTCCATCCGTCCAGTTAGAGCCGTCCTGTTATATATCCACCTGAATTAGATTTGGCACTGTGTTGCAGAAAAAGATAAAGTCTTCCCTGGGGGTTAAAAAAGGTAAAAATTACAGTTTTAATCTAGAATATCCAGAAAAGGAATCTGTGTGATATTGGCAGCAATAAAGTCTTTAATATCATGCTTACTTTCACAACTTCTGCAAATATTACTGAGACTGTTATTTATCCAACTTGGAGATTTTTTTTTACTTTTTTGTTTGACTTGGGGAAACAAATCTGAGTAGTTTTCACTTTTTAACAAACTCTTCAAAATAACCTTATGAGTTCAGATTTGTTTGATATAAATACTGACAAACACCAAGCTTGAACTATGTGATTTATTATTAATTAACTTCTTTTCTATACTGCTTAGTTAAATTGAAGATCAGTAGGAAGTTGGAGCCTATCAAAGAATGTGAGAGGCAGGTTACACTATGGACAAGTGTCCAGTCAATCATGTGGCCAATACAGAGAAACAAAAATCATCTAAGCTTACACTCAATCCTAGGGAGAATTTAGTGACCAATTGACTTAACAAGCATGTCTTTTGGATAGTGGGAGGCTGGTGTAGCCAGAAAAAAAACACACATACATGAGGAGAACATGCAACATACTGTGGAGGTTGTGGTGCTAACCACCACACCACTGTGCAGCCCTGATCTATAACTGACCTGTGCTAAACTGGACTCACAGCAATCTGACTACCCTCCTGTTTGATTTCTTCCTTGTGCAGTTCTTGCTCTCAGAAGTAAGTTGCCTTGGAGAAAAGCATCTGCTAAATAACTGTAGAACAAAACATTTTTACATTTAAATGAACAATATCACTTACATTTCAATGTGTTCATTAGAAAAAAAGATCAAGACAGTTATTGCACCATGCACTTAAACTTTTTTTCAGGGACTTTATCTATAGTGTCAGTACTGTCAGTCATGTTTTACACTTCACTTTTCTATATCTGTATGATATTTTCCTGCCACTGTGTCAGCATAAATTACCTCAGGGTAACTCGTGTTGATATACAAGTGTTATATTAGAGAAAATGCTGTTATTTGGAATAGTAACTAATTTCCTTTTAGTGGTGTACACAGACAGATTCTGCCTTCAGCACTGATTACTGTAATGTAACATTTCTGTGTTGGGATTGTTATATACAGTGAGCTTCATATAAGCGAACCTCAAAACAACAACATCAAATTTATTTGATTTAACAATCACAATAAGGATAATTATTTGGAAATATGTTCATTGTAGTAATAACCTTATTTTCAACAGTGACATTTAGCTACCTGAACATCTCAGTGACAAATAAAGAAATACAGAGACTGCGCTATAGGGGACATTTAGCAGATAAGCCTGTAACCAGATCCCATAGGGGTCTCGTACAGTTTTAGCACCGCTGTTCGTTGGTTGGAACTTGTTTCTGACCCAAGGGCAAGTGAAAAAACTTGATATTTAAAACCTGAGTTGAGATTCATAAGAGGTAGCATTTCTGAAGTTAAACGCCCCCAGTCTCTTATATTTTTCTGTAAACACTGTGACAGTCTCTCAACAGGGATTCTTTTTCAAAGCAGCGCTTGACTGATGAAATAAAGATTTTATAATTGTGCAGCGAGGTGTTGCGACATGCACTGATCAGATCATCCAGACCCCACAGATTAAGTCCAACACAGTGAAATTGCTGTTTGTTTAAATTCTCTACAGGAGTTGACTTAGCAGGTTAAAAAGATGGTTTTGAGACACTGACAGGGTGTGGTCAAGCAGGATGCTGTAAACAAGATGATTGCTTCTTATTACAGTTGCCTGCCACGTTGTAATTTCAAACCTCTCAGCATTAGTCATAGCACCTTAAGCTGCTTTTGAGGTCTAATAAGAAGAACGACTGTTTATTTGCTGTTACTCCAGAGGGAAGATGAAGCCCGTGGTCCAGCTTCTCCTTCTGGTCCTGCATGTTGTTGCAGGACTCAACGAAGCCCAAGTCAAGACCTCTCTGCTGGATTTTTCCTGGATCCTTCCCAGACTCAGCCGGCCAGCGAATCAAAGCCGCATTTTCTACGCAGTGATGTTTGATGCAGGGAGCACAGGGACACGCATTCATGTCTACACCTTCATCCAGAGTGACTCAAGTAAGACTGCGAAGTTGTCTCAGATTTTATTGTTCAAGCTGTTTACTGCTTTTTTCCCTCTTCTTAGGATATCACAGTGTCAGAGGTGTGGAAACGACTAAAAACACATAAGTGCTGAAAAGGTTGACATGTAATTTATGCAAATTGCCTGTAAAAACACCCGACTGAGGCCAATTGTTGTTGAGAATAATGAACTTTTTTTTCTTATATGATTCTCTTCAACATTTACTTTATTTCACACTTCTATAAACCTGCAAATTCTCACTTTAGAAGACATTGGTTGCACTTGACTTCATTTGTCAGAACTATCATGCATATGTATGCTAAACGGATTTAGACCTTTTAAAGCCTTTAATGGCTCCTTCATATTTGATGTGGGTGGATCTTATATCTTTCAGAGCAGCTGCCTGTTTTGGACAATGAGATGTTCCATTCTGTAAAGCCTGGTTTGTCAGCATATGCTGACTTTCCTGAAATGGTGAGTTCATTGTCAAATACAATCAATTATATTGAGCTGAGGGAAAAGGTTCGCTGGCTCTATATTGTAGTTTAGAAATGCTGCTAATAACCTCCCTCTGTGGGAATCACTTCGCTGATGAAAGTAAGAGGAGAATAAAGCAAAATGTAAACACGGGGAGAAATTCCAGCAGAATTAATTAACATTTGGAGAATAAACTCACCTTTTACCTGTCAGCCTGCTGTCAAAAGACCCCAGTGTTGAACGCTGCTTTTACCCAAAACTGTATTCGTCTTACAGGCCGGTCAAACGGTGAGCATGTTGTTAAAAGTGGCGAGGAAGACAGTGCCTCATCTGGACTGGAATAGAACGCCTTTGGTCTTCAGAGCCACAGCTGGATTTCGACTGCTGCCCACAGAGAAAGCCCAGGCTCTTCTGGACCAGGTCAAATACTGCACTGATAATGAGAAGTGATTCTGTTGTAACAGCACTGAGACTCTGCAAAGTAGGGTGCAGTTCTTCATCATAAAGGAGTTGTTAGTCTTAACGCCGTCTGACACTTTCACAGGAAATGTACAACCTCTTATCCAGTGAAGCAGCAGGCAGAACAGGAAAGAACATTTTCAGTGCAGTGGCAGGTAGTGCAGAGACGAGAGGGAAGTATTGCCTCCAGAGTGGGGTGAGCACAGTATGGAAGGCTCTTGTTTAGGGGATGAGATAATAATGGATAGCCCTGGGGCACCTTGGATGATAAATGATACTTTATTAATCCCCCTGAGGGAAGGAATTAATCCCATTCTGTGGAGGGCACCTCTGGATGAGCCGCCATTACAGTAGATAATGTTGGGGCTATTTGCCTGCTGCTCTCATTCACCCTCAATCTTACTCTTCTCCCTCCTTCTTCTGCTCTCAGGTTCAACATGTGTTTAACAAATCTCCTTTTTTGGTCCAAGGCAACAGTGTCAGCCTTATGAACGGCACAAACGAAGGTAACGTCAGCCCACGCTCTGTCCTGACAAGTAGCACATTCATCACATTATCCCAGCCTCTCATCCTCTGTCCTCAGTTTGGTATTTCAGTTTGGCATCATCATGATGCCGTATTCGTGTGCTGCACATTTTTTTCTGTAAAGAACTCCTCTTAATGAAGGCATTTAAGTAAATTACAGTAGATTATGAATGTTATTTATAATGACACTTACAAAAATTACGTCCTTTCAGCCACAAAGTTATTTTGAAAACTAAAAGCCAGTAATTATGTGGTGAAAAATGTTAGTCTCTTGTGCTATGGTGTAATTGATTTGTCAGCATTTCAGCTTTTCACAAATTTGTTGTCAGCTTTTTTTTTTTTTTAAATGAGCTTGTGAGTTCCACCTGAAATTATTGCTTTCTGTTTCTTTGTTTGCTTGTTTTGCAAATATAGGAGTTCTGGCCTGGATGTCTGTAAACTTTCTGACAGGTTAGTACTGTAAACACAAATCTACACACCAAAAGATACGCTGCATATTTTTCCTAATCATAAAGTTGCTTCTGTTTTCTGGTGTTAGGTTAAATAAAATATCTGTGTCTTTAATGTACAGTCAGTGTTCAAAGTTCAGGTGACATTTTAAAATGCAAAACAACTTTATTCTGTTTTTAATGTATTTGAAGCATTTTTAACAAGTGAGTTCAAATGACTTTTTTTGGTGTTTCCAAAACCAACTTTGTGTTAAAATTTGATGTCAGCAACACAGTAAAAGTTGGACATGAACAGTGTTTTTTTCTTTTAGCTTTTTTTAAAAAATGGTTTGGGAACTAGGAATATTGTTATCCAAAAGGTATTTGCATCTGTTTTTCCTGAACACGTGATTTTTAGGTGCTCAGTAGTCTTTTGATGTTTGATCCTCCTCATCAAATGCTACATGCATTTCAGTCGGAGAGATTTCTTAACTGCAGACGGGCCAATCAATCACATGTACTCGTGTCACTCACACACCTGCAGAAAGAGGAAAAATATCACCACAGTGGTTGCATGTCTAAATAAGTGCAGTTGAACTGTTCACTGATAACAGCCTGACAGCATGAACTTTCTTTTCTTTTCTTTCTCTGAACTCAATGGTCATGTAGGTCATGACCAGCAATTGTTTATATTATGATATGCTGCAGACATTTTGTAGACCAATAATTTTTTACATTCTTGCATTATACGTGGGGCAAAGTGTTGAGCCACAACCCGTCCTTGTTTAGAAAGACTACATTTTTGGTGACTGCTTCTTTTATAGTAACAGTCAAAAGTTTGGATATTGGAAACTTTTGGGAAAGCACACCCAAACATTTGACTGACAGTGTTACAGATTCTTCGAAAATTATGCTTGTGTGTTTGGTATTAATTTTCTTTATCTATTTATAGTGTTTACTAGCATCAAGTACAACATTTATTTTATACTGTTTTAAAAACAACAAAGATAGTCAGTAAAACAATGCTGCAGACCATTTGCTTGAATTTGTCAGTCTAAAAACAAAACTTAAACAAATATAGTAATAACACATTTATTAAGTTTTAATGGCAATCCAAATTTTGGGCTTTTTTGTTTCACAGAAGGTAATAGTAATATTATATGCCATTGTCCACAAATAGAGTCTGAATGGGCATATATGAATGCCTTGCCCATAGAGCATGGCTGTTATCTGAACTGTAGCATAAAACTGAATGCTACAGTTTTATGCTTCTTAGATGTGTACCAAGAGGGCCTTTTGGAGATAGCATCTTAAATGTGTGGAAAATGTTTTCAGGTCATCTGGATGCAGCTCTTAAGAAGACAGTGGGAATATTGGATTTGGGAGGAGGATCCACACAGATCACTTTCCTGCCCAAACACAGGGTCAGACACTCATCTGAATCTTCCTATCAAAATTAGTTAACTAAAAAAAAATGCAGGGATTTTAAGTTACTGTGTCTTTAATTTCCACTCCAGAAAACCATTGAAAGTGTCCCTGTTGCTGATTATGTTGCCAAATTCAGCTTATTCAACTCAACGTTTGAATTGTACTCTCACAGGTAACAAATGTGATGGTCAATGCATGGTGAAATTCTGTGTGTTCTAAACCCCTTATTAGACTGTTCTGACTGCATGAAATACATTTTTGATTTAATCTCTATTCAAAGTTACATTCATGTATATCTAAGCTGGCCTTCAGTAATGTTACCAATTCCAACTACTTTTTCTTACTTTTAACTTGGTTTGGATATTTGTAATTAGGACAACTTGCTTAGTCGTGAGGATGTGAATAATGGGATCACCAACACTGGCATGCCCTACTTTCAGGATGACTTGCTTTTTGTATGAATTCTCTGCTCCTGATTTGTGTGAATCCTTTGTTTTTCTTCAGCTATCTTGGAAGTGGACTAATGACAGCACGAGTTGCCATACTGGGAGCTCCAGTCGCAGACAGCTCCAATCACGACGTTAACAAGCTTGCATTACAACAAACTTCGGGTTTGTGTTTTCTTAGTGTCACTGAAGGATACTGAGACTCTAAAGCAATTTGCCAGCAAACCTCCTACTTCTGCAAATTACAAAGTGAAGATAATTCTTTTTTTTTTATTTTTTTTTTTTATTGTTGGATGTCCGTAAAATCTCCTCAAGTAAACATTTCAAGAAATACCCTGAGATTAATCACTTTAGTGCTTTATCAAAAAATTGTGCACTATCATAGTTTCTTGAGTCAAAGTCAAGACTGATAAGCTTTTGTGAAGCTGGCAGGGGGAGTAATTATGTGTGTACTGTGACAGGGTTGGAGGGGCACGTTTTTAATAGTTCCTGTCTGCCAAACAAGTTCAGGGATGAATGGAGCTTTGGAGGGTTGACCTATCAAGTGAGCGGAAAACCAGATGGTAAGTTTTTTTGTGTTGACTAAATCCAAAGAAAACTTGAAAACTGATGAGTTTTCCTTTGATTTTAATTTAGTTTGTGTTAAATGAACAAACAAAACTGATGACCAAGCTTCAGCATACATGAGGTCATGTGACTGATTTAAGCTTGAAATGTGACAATTTTGTCAGCCAGAGCTATCAAAATTATTTGAATTACATATAGTTTTATACCATTTTTCCAAGAGTTAATGAATAATTCACATCACTGTCTTTGTTTCCCTCAGGTGATACAGGATACAAACATTGTTATCAGGAAGTACTGAAGGTGGTGAAGGGGTTTATTCATCAGCCGTACAAGCTTGAAGACGGCAGTGTTTTCTATGCATTCTCCTATTACTTTGACAGAGCTGTGGATGCAGGCCTTATCGGTAAGCACGCACACACTTTCTGTCCACACCCTCTATAATTATACAATGGCAGCATGTCAGCACAGAGGCTGAAAAATGTGAGTCATCTCCGTGTGTATCAGGGGATTTGATGAGCTACAGCTGTGTAGGTATTATAAAAATTGCTATCCTCTGCCAGTCTACACAGCAAGGCCATAAGCTCCATCATTAGCACTGTGAAGGTGTGCATGTAGATCTGCTGTGCTGTAATGAATGTTTTAGCATTTTAAATGTAAAATGACCCCCAAATCACCCCCCTGTTGCAGATGGTATCCAAGGCGGGATGCTGCAGGTCAGAGACTTCAAGAAGAGAGCCAAAGAAGGTGAGTTGGGCTGAGGAATACATCATTACTATGACAGATCTGCAGCTCCCTGTACTTCAGATACAGTGTGCATCTCAATAGACTTTAAGTCGTATCTATGTGAAATGCTGACCTCATCTGTCAGCAGAATACAGATGACTGATTATATAGCCTAACAGACATGATTTGTCTTCTCCCTGCTCAGTGTGCAAGAAGATGACCAAGCATCTAACCACCAGCCCATACTTGTGCATGGACATGACCTACATCACTTGTCTTCTCAAGGATGGGTTTGGTTTCAAAGAGAACACAGTGCTGCAGGTTAGATTGATTTATACAACATTAAGTGTGAGTGGCTGTCTTAAGAATGCAACAAAAGAAAAAGACTCAAGCAATTTCATAGTTTGTAGGGATTTTAAAGTTACTATATTAAAATCTGTATAACTTTAAGGTAAGATAAATAATTCATCGAACATGAGCATTGCCATGTTTGATCAAGAAGTTGAGCATGTAAAATATAATTTGAGGACACATAAGTGAGGTTTAATCCTTTGGTCTTGTGGCATTTTATTTTCAGGTGACTAGTTGTTGAAAAATTAACATAATGAACACAGTATATTTAATTTTACACAAACATTTTCTCTTTTATTTAGTTAATACAAAAGTCATTTGAGTGATTTGGTTATTTCCCCCCACAGCTGGCCAAGAAAGTAAACAATGTCGAGACCAGTTGGGCTCTAGGTGCTACATTGGACTACTTCCATGACCTGAAGATCTACTGAGAAGAGTCGAAGAACAGATGAAGGCGATGAGATGCTAATTCACGTGGTACTCGCTAACAAACACATGGAATGCACACTGCCTCTTCTAACAGACCCATACATTTGCAATTGTTTCATACAGCCAGAAATAACCTCAAAATTCATTTTTAATTTATTTTAATACAGTTTTTCCTCATATGTTAATGTAATCTGCTGTAAATCTGCTATGTTGCTTTACTGGGATCAAGTGATGCATTGGAGGCTAAGTGCAAGATGTTAGCTGGGTATAACTAAACTGAATATGTAGTTGGTTTCAAACAATCATCAGGCTGTTTGGCTTTCTTGGGCTGGTTGTGCTGTGCATGACCATGTTTTCACGCAGCAAAGTAGTATACAGTGTTTTATCAGTTTTTAATATCAAGTGTTTGTTGTGAGCATAAAATGATGCATCTGATACATTTAAGTCTACCTAACAGCCATTGAGGTTTCAGTTGTTCATTTTTCATCAGCAAACAATATAGGACTTACTTTCACAATCTTTTACAACCCGTCTCATTATTTCTTTGGGAGTATTTGTTTTCAAAAACATGAGGAGAAAATGTTGCTTGTACAAACTCTGCAGTATCACATTTCTCAAAATAAAAGCATCATAGATTGCTAATTATAAAATATCTACAAGTGTTAAAGTCTGTGATTAATCTCTTTACAAACATGTCTATGTTTAGTCCTCTGTGACTGGCAGTCCAGAGCTGCTGAAATAGGCAGTATGTGATGTGCGTCATGATGGGAGACTACAGCAGAGCAACCACATCTTCGCCATAAGCATGGCCTTCCGTTGTCATGGCCACCAGTTCATGTGGCTGAGAGAGAACCACCACAGATTCAGCAGAATCTATAGGGAAAGAAGCAAACACAAGGCAAGTTAAACAATTACCAAATGTCATTCAACCTTTTAGCAATTACAGTGGAGTTCACTGAAAAAAGAAAACAATCACATTCTTCAGTTTGCCCTCAGTGTGACCCAAAAAACTAAACTTTTTCCTACCCACAACCTCCTGCTTTCAGGCTCCAACTAGGTAATGGTCACAGATGAGAAAAGGAAGATGGTTTGACTGTCTACTTTCACTCATTAATATGCTGCAGCCTCTTTACTTGGGCTAAAAAGTGTCATCTAACCATCTGCTTTTTGGCAATTAGCAGTTATGCCACAAGAAATTATGATCAGCGCATCATCACCTGGGTTTACATGGCTGCTTCTGATTCACGCAGCAGGAAAAAAAATGAGCACAAATGTTAAAACTGCACCATATACTTACTGTCGACGCCTGTTTCAGAGATGATATTATCTACTTCAGGGGAAATTTGTGTCATTATTACAATCTATAAACGTAGCTGTAAAACTTGTAGTGATTATCATAATCAGTTATTGTCTGTACACTTGGTTTTTTGTTGTAGTCCAACAATTACGAGCAAATTTGTATAATATAAGAGGAGTTTTAACTGATGATCACTGTTTCAGATAAAACAAAGTTGCAAGTGCAGGTCGAACTGTTCAAAGACCCAGAATAAAACCATTTAAAAGACGCAACTGCTGTGAACACCAGAAATTTAGACAGCCAATGACTCACACTGCTTAGAAGAACTCATCAACACTGACTGAAAAACACTTAACAGGGCATTAGTAACACCACAAATTGACTCAGTGTCGCTGACATCAACACAACATTATGAGCTTCAGCAGATGAGTGTTTTTACTGCAGGGTTGTTACATGGTCAGAACTGTTGTTAGTCTGTCCACCCTTCACATGTTTTGTTCTCACTCGTGTCTAAATGCATACCTGGTGATCTAAGCATGGCATGATGAAGATTCATTGGTTCCACAGTAGTTGTCATGGTGACCATACCTCCTCCATTCTCACCATCTGCCTCCAGAAGGCTGCTTTGTGTCAGAGCCTCTCCTGTTGGTTGCAAGCAGAGGTTGAAACTTTTGCTTTTCCAACACGACAGATAATAATGAAAAAGCCAACCGTGGAGCAATAAAACACATCGCAACAGTAATTCATACTGGAACTACTACACCTCAGCTACACCGATATTTGCTCAAAGTATATGGTTTTAAGTATAAGAAAAGTTTGGACGCATATAAGCTGTTGAAAGCTGCAGGTTTTCCATCAACAGCAACTCTATATCAATTAGAAATTATCCGTCTCTTATTCGACTGCATCTTGCTTCGCTTTTACAAACAACCAGCCTCTTCAGGGACGCTGACCCAAATAAATCTGCTGTTTATAATTAGAGCTTTGGCAGCTTTTCCACTGTGGTGATTCAGCTGCGTGGCTTCCTGATCGTTACAGAAAAATGACAGAGGCAAGGATGCACTCTGTCTGCTGTCGTTTGTGCATGTTGAAATTGAATTGAAGCATTTGGTACAATTAGTCTAAAACATGAAGTGCTCGTTGAAAGATGCTTGAAATCTTAAGAGGTGTGAAAATGACACTGAACAGGAACAGGAGTGTCAATTTTTCTCATCTGCAGTAGGAAACTGCAAACTAATTAACTAAGGGAGCCTTTAAGATGTGAATCTGAGTTACAGTGCTATTTTTGGTAATTACAAACTTCTTAAAAGAATCTTATCACATCACAGAAAAGCCTAACAGGCCTCATTCTGCGGGAGAGTTGTGCTTTCTCAGCTTTCTTTTTTTAAAAGATGTGCTCAATTTAAAACAATTATGCTGCTGGCCTTTAAAAGAAAGAGCTAAAAATCATTAATAATTAAAGAAATGTTTCAAACTTTAACTTGAACCAATAAAATCTCGATGTAGATTTTTAAACTCTACGGGCTGCTTGAAGCTACATCATCCAAAAATTAGCATATCGACCTACCACACTGAGTGTGTGTGTGTGTGTGTGTGTGTGTGTGTGTGTGTGTGTGTGTGTGTGTGTGTGTGTGTGTGTGTGTGTGTGTGTGTGTGTGTGTGTGTGTGTATGAGAAGGACCTGTTTCTCTACTTTCACTACTGAGCCCCTCCTCTCCATGCCTCTTCCTCATGTGAACATTTCTGCTACCCGACTGGGAGAAAGTCTTGCCACAGATCCCACACACATGAGGCTTCTCACCTGAGAAACGAGGGTAAACATGCAATGAATGAAAAATCTGTTTTATGATCCTCTCTGAACTGACATCTCTGAGACGAACAAGATATATCTGCAGAACGCTAATTATAAAGCAACTGAACTGTTGTGCAGCTGTGAACTCTGCACCACTCACCAGAGTGTACAAGCATGTGTTTTCGTAGACTGGAATACTCTGCAAAGGACCTCCCACAGCCATCTGCTTCACACAGAAAAGGCTTCTCTCCTGAAAATAAGACATCCACCACACACATCCACGTTATTCACCTTTATATACTTAAACCTCATTAAACCCAAACTAGTCTACAACAAGGTTGTGCAGCATTTTTCTTTTGCCTTTCATGAAAGTCATAAACAATAAAAACTCACTAAAAGAGCTCAGCAGCAGTCCTAAAAAGCTACTCCTCCAGACATAAGAGCAAAACATAAATAAGCAATGTATATTATAGCTGCTCTGTTGGCCGATCACTAGACACAAGAAGCAGACTGTAAAACTGACCATCAAAACTTTTAATGTCACCCTAAATAAAATATCAGAGTAATGTTACTGCTTGCAGCAGTGAAATGGAGGCGCCAGCTCTGCTGACTCTTCAAATCTACGGTCTTCATTGCACCAAGGAAGCATTAAAAGAGCAGAGTCAAAAGGCCCGAGTCAGTTATTGCCTCCTGTGTGTTTGAGCTTTCAGACGTGATTATCTACTGCTTCTCACCTGTGTGAATGCGTCCGTGATTCTTCAAGTTTCCGGCGGTGGTGAACTTCTTGCCACAATTTTTCTCTTTGCAGATGAAGGGCTTCTCACCATTATGAGTCCTCATGTGGACCTGCAGCCTCTGTAGCACGTAGAAGCTCTTCCCGCAGCCCTCGGCACCGCACCTGAACATACGATCATTCCTGGACAACAAGAAAACCAAACAGACCAACTGAGGTTTCTCTCGTGCAGATATTTACACAGCTTTAAGAGTACAAGGACACACCTCTAAGTTGTGTACTGTTGTGACTGAGTCAGTCTAACTGTACAGCACCTTAAACCCAACATCCATGGTTTATTGTGATGGCTGATTGCTGTAAATTAGGGCTGTATTTCTTTTAAACAGATTAAATTACAGCCTACATATGAATTAATCATAATTTATCATCATTCACAGCTACATCTGAAATATGCCTGTTTTCACTGTATTGTACCAAGAGAAAAAGCAAGACACACATTAAACTACAACACCCAGGAGAGACATGCTTAGTGATTACAAAGTACCTGAACAACTTCAGTGAAAATCCTTGCAGAGTATGTAAAATTATTTTCTGTTTATTGGTTGTTTGGATGTTCTTTTTATGCTCAAATCCATCCTTGGCCCATCTAATGTTTCATCTTAGCTGAAGATGCCTACATGTCCTGCTGTTGTAACAGAGAAATGGTGGATGTATGCTGCACATGCATTAAATATGTCAATACAGAATGAATGAAAGCTTGATTTAAAACATGTGCAAGTAACACCAGTAAAATGAAGAACACACAAAAAAACAAAACAAGTCAGAATAGTTGAAACAACAAAACAAACTCAACATGTCCAAAGAAGAATTGGACAAAGAACAAGCTTATTTAAACCTACTCTATTTATACATAAATTAGTTATTGTTGTTAAGGGGTTATTTTTGACAGCCTTACTGTAAACATTTTGCTATTTCTACACTTTTTAAAAATATTTTCCACCAAAACTTTGGTCTCAAATTCTGAAAGTTGAAAAGATTTGGATGACTGTTTTTTCATTTTCCTTGTTCGTATCGAAGTTAACAAAATGATTTTGTGGTGTTTTTTGAGTCCCTTTGAGCTGGCTGCGGTTGTTTACATCATTTTCATGCACAGGAAACAGAAATACTTCAAATGTCTATTTTTGCATTGCCTTTTGCAGGTAATACTAGTTCAGATGGGAAATAATTGTTTAACAGCTGGAAGCCTGCACGCTTTATCCAGAAATTACACCCTTTGACGAGGGCACTGTCCGTATGACTACTGCTGGACTCAGTTATGTGTGTGTGTAATGTGTTACCTGTGTGTTTTGAGGTGGTATTTGAGATGAGCCGGCCAGGTGAACGTCCTGCAGCAACCCTCAAATGAGCAGCGCAGGATCTGCTTGGAGAGGGGGCGGCCGCTTCGAGCCGGCAGCTCTCGCTTCTCCACATCTGCTATCAAACTGTGTGTGTGGTCACCTAGGCAACCAGAAAGGAGGGAGGAAGTGAGCAGGGTTGTGCAGTAATCAATCCAAGAGTGCAAGGTGGCCTGCCTCTGGAGCCTGACTCTGTAAAATCATCAGTTACTGACTGAGACCTGCTGAACAACTGCAGGAAAAAGAAAACAATCTGAAACTGAATGCAATCACTCCCTTTTAACCCGACCCGACTCCCCGCTTTGAACGGCTTTAACAGCTCCCACTTTGCTTGTGGTGAGGCGGCTATAATGCACCCATAGCTGGTGCCCCGCTGCTGAAAGAAACATATCTAATCTAAAGCAAGTCAGTGGGATGGCAGCAATTACAGCAGCTTGGATCTGGCAGTTTTAGCTCCACAGAGAAGAGAATTGCTCTTTAACATGTACTATACCATATGACCATACTATATATGACCATGAGGGAATACACGGATTTTTAAAACTTTTAATTAGGAAAACATTTGAAAAACTGCAAGTATAAAATTCAAAACATTGATTTATTATTATTATTCCATAATATTAATAATAATAATAATATCCATAAGGATATTGCGATCATTTCTGATGCTAAAGGCTGTGTATCTCTAATTGCATTGTGCCTAATTGTTGATGTTGAAAAAGATATAGAAGACACTGAAGACTACAGCCATTCAGACTTAAATCAGTACACCATCAATGTCTCCAACTTGATCTCAGTGGATAAATAAAGTGGATGAAGACAGATCTGTTGAATAAAGATTTGAATTAGCTTTGCGATAGCCTGAGGGGAGGGTTGCTTTATCCAGATAATGTGAAGAATTGTGGTAGAATAATAGATTCTAGTTTGTTTAAGGAGGAACTCACTGGAGGAGCCTTTTTTCTGCCATCACTGTGTCATTTTAAACACACTGCTGACTTTTCTCATTTTATTTAAATAACTTAAAATATGATTGAGTTTTTAAATGAATAAAAATAAGTACCAAAGTAAATAAATAAAAAGCACAAGTGCACTCTTGCATTGCTTTTTGTTTTGTCTGCACAGATAAACCATATTTAAGAGATCCTGGCTGAGGCTTATGAACAAACCTGGAGCAGGCAACGAGGAAGAAAATTTAATATCATTTCTCTACCATGGCTTCCAGCTGCAATTCGACTCAGGAGGGGTTCAAAGATCAGACATGTAGCTAGGAGTCACAGTGCCTTAAATGTCATGGGTAAATTCTCGATCTAACAGGGAGCCTGTGGAGAGACGGCGCTTAAGATGGTTGGCGTTGGAGTCCAGACTCCTGGCGTGGGTCAACGGTTTGATACGACTATGTGCTGCGGGAAATGCATGTTCGTTTTGGATCAAAGCAACAGTTGTACAAAAGAATAAGAAAAACTAATAGAGACACAGCTCAGAAAATCTGCAGTCCTGTAAATGATTTAGCATTTTCTGGTCTTTGTGCTGAATTAACTGGCGAGCTGGTGTTTACTGTACAGACATCAGAGGTATTGATCCAAACAAATAATATTTCTGAACCATTGGCCATTATATAATCTATATCAAAGTGTTTTCCTGATTGCATGATCACCTGACTTCAATGCTACCTCTCTAAATGTTAAAACTGTCTTTGTGCTCAGCAGCTGTGTCTTGCATCCATCCCTTAGTTCTGCATTGATCTGATTTCTAAATACACACGAAATTACTGTCAGAATCCACTAAATGATAATCACTGCTGGTAAATCCTCGCTTGATCATCTCTGACAGACTTGTAAATCTATCAAGGCAAAGTTGCAAATGAATTTTACTTTGAGACATCTGATGGTTTGGCACAGTTCTAGTCATCACTGATTATGCTACATTTTCATCTCATCAGTGATCGCATTTCTCGTCCGTCTTTGATTCTGAGCTATTGCCTCACAAATATATTCTGCTTCCTGAAAAACAGATTGATTTATAGCCATTTACTAAGTTTATACTCAAACTTATTTGCTCCGTCCATACTGTGCATATCTACAAACAGCAGTACAGTGTGAGAGTATTTAAAATTATTTTCCAATGTAAAAAAAAAAAAAATGTGATTGTGTTGCTGATAACGTCGCTTTACCATTAGTGACACTTGCAGCTCTGGCATCCTGGCTGGCTCGGGCGTCTCTTGCAATTTGGGCTCGTGTGGCAGCAATCAGACTGTCGTGCGCCAGCTCCTGCACCCGCAGATACCAGGGAGCGCTGCCATCTATTCCATAATCCCCTGACGAGACCCCCTCGTCTTCATCCTCGCCGGCGCCATCTGCAGCGAAGATCAGGGACTCTGAAGAGGCTGATATACCTGAAAAGGACGAAAAGGTTAAGAAGGAACTCAGGAAGACCGCTGTTCTGCAAGGCAAATTGTTTGAGCCCCTTTAGGTCATATTTCTAAATGTATTTTTTGAACAATACACACATACACACATTAAAAAAAGAATAATAACCATCTTTCCCCTGAGTCACAGACAGAGCAGCACACTGTGCAAAAGCTATAAT
Organism: Telmatherina bonti; assembly: GCF_933228915.1. NCBI lineage: Eukaryota > Metazoa > Chordata > Actinopteri > Atheriniformes > Telmatherinidae > Telmatherina > Telmatherina bonti. The sequence goes on along the minus strand of NC_136614.1, from coordinate 26,355,690 downwards.
TCAAGAGGCAAGAAATAATTTTTCTGACTCTGCTGCCAACGGCTGATGAACCAAGAGAATGTGCCTGCCAAGGATCATTTATTTAAACCAAAACACCTCTTTTTTTCTGCATCAAAATGTGTCACCTCTTTTTTTTTTAAGCTCTGTGTGCAAAATCGGCCTCTGTGAAATCAGAACGATAGAAACGAGAACAGATTTAAGACTTATCCTGGAAAACTTTTTCCCCCCACATGGGGCACAGCCAAATATGCCTTTAATTATTGATTCAGTTGTTATTTTTTTATTCAATGTTTGAGCTGGGAAAAATAAATCTTTAATCATACAGTCCAGAACCTTTTATCCTTGTTTTCTGAAGTCTACAATAGAGCTGTCAGCCAATAAGGACTCTTAAAAGGCAGAAAAAACAACTTTGTCATTTTGACAAAACACAGATCAACCAGAAGACAAAAACTGATGAGAGGAACATCAATGGAAAAGAATATGTCATTAAATTTAAAATGCTGTACACTTGGTGATTGATTTGCCTCTGACAAGTGTTCAGCATCAACATGGTGTTTGTTTACCTTTAGCGAGATTGAGCAGGACGTATGAAGTGCTGTCTGGCTGTTGAAAGTCATGTAGGATGGTTGGGGGACTCGGTGAGGCCCTGGGTTGGGAGTGAGTCTGGACCACTAATGTACGCTGCTCTGGCACACCTCCAAACTCTGACAGGGAGGGGGAAGTCTCCGGCTCGTGGCTCAGGCCTCCATCTGAGGAGGAAGCTGATGTTATAAGTTTCAGTACTGAACATTTCATCAAATATGACCAATTATATTATTTTGTTTAGTAATAAAAAACTGCTTACACAGTTCAGAAGTAATGACAGTCATGATTTGAGAGTATAATTGTAAACAAAAAGAAATGGATGCACTATAGGTAATGCAGATTAAAAATGGATATAAAAACTAATATTTGTGACAAGCAAAAGATTTATTCAATATGTTTAAAGGCTTAGATGAATCCATACGATGCATTTTGATAAGCAAACACTGAAAATAAACACTCAAGTTTGTTTTCCACACTGTGCCATCCATCCATTTATGACTGGGATTTCTGTGCTTTCTAGTATCTTTTTCAAAACAGATTTATCAAATAAATAAATAAAGTAAGTCAGACACAATTTGTCAGGATCCTGTACATTGGTGAGGAAAAGGTGGCGCATGTGATCAGTGCGGCGTCTGCAGTAATGCGAACTGTTGTGGTGAAGGAGGAGCTGAGCCAGAAGGTGAAGCTATCAAATCTGGCTATCTATGTTCCTACCCTCACCTATGGTTATGAGCTCTGGGTAGTGACCAAAATAACAAGTTCACGAACTAAAGCGGTTGAAAAAAATTTTTTCTCTACAGGGTGGCTGAGCTCTCCTTTAGAGATAGGGTGGGAAGCTCGGTCATCCGAGAGGGGCTCAGAGTAGAGCCGCTGCTCCGTCAGCTGAGGTGGCTCAGGCAATGGGTTAGGATGCCTCCTGGACACACGGACGGACTCTTTTACAAAGCAGATTCATCAAAGAAATGAATAAAGTCATGAAGATTATTTGTTCTGCAAGATATAAAATCTGGATAAGCAACACTGGTACAAAGAGCATCTTAATCCAATGTGTGTGGAAAGATTGTAAAATTTGATGAACCAAAGACACACAAAAAAAAATTACGCATAAATGAAAATGTGCATGCGCAAGCATAACATTTTGACCTTGGGGAGGAGGCACTAAGGAAATGCAAAGTTCATGATGTTTTAGTGAAAGTCAAAGTTGTCATTTTTACGAAAACAGAAAGTTTGTAAATATAAAGTCTATACTGTTCAACTGGATGGTGCCTTGTAGGTTATTTAAACAACTAATACTGTTTTCCAAATTTAATGCAGACCCAGTTTGAAATGCATACATTTTTTAATAACAGACAATTTTTTAAGTAGGTTACAATGTCACCTGTGCTCAACTGAGTGAGCTACCTAGTAGCCTAGTTCCACTGATTCTGTTGACATTTCTGACCAATGAGTGCATCAAGGTTTCTGCAACATTATCACAGAAGTGTGACTGGAGATAAAACTTGTGCTCAACCAGGTTTGTTTGGAAGAGCTAAGTTAATACACAAAGATAACAAGGCAGTTTACCTTGCCTAATGACAAAAACTATGTAAGGCAATCATTACGATCATTCAGATGAAATCAAAGTCTTCCATCTAGGCCAGAGAACAAAAAAGTCGACTGATGTCTTATAAGTCACAAAGGCAGCAAATTTTGTGCAGCATTTTCTGTGAGTTTAAAAATACCAAACAGATCTCGCTACACTACTAGAAAAGATACACACATTGAAGCATGCAGTATTTTCTTTGAAAAAGCATTCAATGAAATATTAAAAAGTGTTATAATTTACTTACATATATGACCTATGGCTTGGTGATATGACCTTAACTTCTCATGATTAATTGAACAGGTTACCTTAATTTACAATTACATAACAATTATTTCAGTACAATTTTATTTTTAGCAAATATTGCAAATATTTTCACATCGGAGTACCAGATATTGTGAAATTAGTTCATTTAAACACACAGTTTAAATATATATGGTCACTCAATTGATAATTTTAACATTTATTTAAGAAAAGTTGTAACCTTTCCAGATCTTAATAATACACATGCACAGGATTACATTGATAATTAATTCTTTTTTTTGTGTGTGTCTTATCCAGCATTTACGCAAGCAGAGTGATGGTCTGGATGCTGTGTTTTGTTGAGCAAATTTACTTTGCCAAGGGGAGCATTACTGGTATGATCATCCCCTTGATTTTCTGCATTCTTATTTTATATCTTGCTTGATAATTAATTCTCAAAGTCAGTTTTGATTTATTTTTAATTGCCCAGCTCAAAGATATACAAAACCCAGGCAAGGACAAAGACATCACATTGTCCACAGATAGCTGTGTGTGTGTGTGTGTGTGTGTGTGTGTGTGTGTGTGTGTGTGTATATATATATATATATATATATATATATATATATATATATATATATATATATATATATATATATATATATACACACACACACACACACATACATCAAATGTTTTTGTTTTTTGTTTTTTTTTTATAAGCAAGACGTCCATGGATTGAAAATAAATTCAAATGTCTGTGCTAAGATTCTTGTTCTACTGCATTTCTGTGATCTAAGATAAATGGACATGTAATATGACTAAACAAAACAGAAAAAAATCCCAGTCCCAACAAATGTCTGCTGACCTGTGAGTTCCAGTGGAGTGCAGAGGGAGCTGTCAGCTGGAGCCAGCAGAGGCAGGCAGGAGTGTTTGGACTCTGAATCCTCCAGACTCTGGACCAACGGGATGGACGCGTTCTGGACAAACTGCACCAGCAGCTGAAGGGAAGAGAGACACCGTATGAATAAAAAAAAAAAACAAAAAAAACACCAATTGTAAGGAATGAGCATGAATGTTATTTTCTAAATACATTACCTCTGGTTTGGAGTCAAGCTCATCAGAAAGCATGAGTCTTTCTGTGTGGAGCCTGTAAAATAATAATAGGAAAACAAAGCAAACGTAATAAATAAACAGCAACCGACCACGACCGTCTCAAATCTAGCTATACTTACCTATAATGTATTAAATGTCAGATTTATTGTTGGTCAGCAGCTGCAGGTCATCTCAAACCCATCACATTAGCTGTGCTACAAACATCAAATATCGGCTTTGTTAGCTGACAGATTTAATATCAGGACAAACATAGTGGTGTAATACCGTAGTTAAATGTAGCTAGTTCAATGGCATCGTATTTGTGAATTTCTGCTGGAAAAAACATAAAACACATAGTAAATTACCTTTTTAGCTGAGCTAGCAGGGTTAGCAGCAGAAATCAAGCTACCGGAGCTAGTTTCCTAAAAGATGGCAGCCTGCGGTGAAAACTGAGTCGTTGACTGTACTCGTGTGAGTGTATGCAATGTGTTTAGAGCTTCAGTTGAATAAATGTAATTATTATACTTGGAAATAGACGAATAAATGTAATACAACGTGAGAGTAACTTAGGTTGACAATTGTCTCAAAACACAGGGCAGCTTTACACTACGGGGTCTCTCATGGAACAATATTAGAGCGCTTCCGCGTTTTTGGGCAAAATTATCACGACTCAACACCGCCACCCAGCGGTCAAACTTCAAAACTGCACTAAGTTGTGAAGTAAATAACGTTAGGAAGAAAAAAAATTATATATATATATGTATATATATATATATATATATATATATATATATATATATATATATATATATATATATATATATACATATATATATATATACATATATATATATATACATGTATATATATATATATACATATACATATATATATATATATATATATATACATATATACATATATATATATATATATATATATATATATATATATATATATATACATATATACATATATATATATATATATATATACATATATATATATATATATATATATATATATATATATATATATATATATATATACATATATATATATATATATATATATATACATATATATATATATATATATATATATATATATATATGTATATACTGTGTATAATTATATGCCGTCATAAAATATATTTTTTTTTTTTTAAAAAAGGGATTTAGACATTTTTAGAACAAAGCAAGTACAAGAGTTAATTATTAAAGAAGTTGTGTAATCAAGGGGCAGACTTACCATAGGCAAAACTAGGCGGTTACCTAGGGCCCCCTGTTCTTTAGGGCCCCATAAAACTTGTCATACACTTATGGTTATTAATTACTTAGTTACTTATTACTAACAAAAAAATATGTTTTTGATTAAAATGCATTTGCTAAACTGTCAGCAGAATGATTATTATGTATGTAGGGCCGCGCACTAATACCTATATGGATATAAAAACTAATATTTGTGACAAGCAAAAGATTTATTTAATATGTTTAAAGGCTTTGATGAATCCATACGATGCATTTTGATAAGCAAACACTGAAAATAAACACTCAAGTTTGTTTTCCACACTATAAACCTAAGATACCTGTGATCTGTGTGTGTGTGATGTGGTCAGTAAGTTGATCTGTAACTTAAAGAATGACTCGTCACAATAAATGATCAGTTCGTACAATCGAGTGAAGCAACCCTTCCCTGTCACTATACGCGGTCCTCTCAGTCAGCAAAGAAACTTTTACACTGGCTGTTTGTTAATAACGCAAATAATATACAGTACTGGAGTAGAAAGTGCAATTTTTACCATAGGGCCCCATGCCTGCCTTTCTTGGGGCCTCAAATTTCTTAAATCAGGGTGGCCCTGCTTTTCATCCAAAGACTGTTTTTTCCAATGTGCAAGGTTTCTCTTTTCTGTTAGCGATTAAGAAAATTTGTGGTGCTGAGTATTTTATGATGTTAACTGGTGGAATAAATTAAGTTTATTAAACAAAACTGAATTTCTTTTTTCTTTTCTTTTATACATTTTCCCTCGAAGATGTTGTTTTAAGTTATTCTTGCCATGCCAGCAGCTGGCATTTGGGTACATTTCATGACAAAAATAACAAATACACCAAGGTCATCTTTAAAATATTTATTACATAAGCAGTGAGCTTCTATCCTAAAAATGTACAAAAACACAGAAGCATTTTAAGTTAAACCCGTTCTCAATTTTAGGTTTCTGATGTGACCGACTCAGTTGCATCACAAATCTCCTGTCTTTGTGAAGTTTAACACCAATACACCAAAGTTTTGAGATATCTTCTGAGGTGGCAACTCTCACAAGTATTTTTTTTTTAAAGAAATTCCATTCTTTCTACACTACCTCAATAAATGATGCATCCTTTTTGTACACAATATATATTAGGGTTGACAACTGATGATATCTCTATTGCTGGTGCACTGCTTTAACATTTAACATTCTTTTTTTGACACTTGCAGCATTTATAAAAGAGAACAACAGACTGAGAACAAGACAGAAATTAAAGCTGCCAATAAACAAACAGAAACCTCAAGTCCAGAGAAAAATGACCTTCTCTGAATGTGCTAATAAAAAGAAAATAAAAAGTTTTTACTCTTTCAACAGACACCATTTTGAAAGCCACATAACCTGCCACAACATCGTGATACAGGATGTAAAATATACAGTTGCACAATCAAAGGCTTTAATACAGATCTGTTCATGAAGAGGATCTGGTTGAAGCAAATGAAGAAAGCTATTGGTAAAGGGCACTGTAGTTTCCATGCTATTTTCAGCCAGTCAGTCTGACCTTTATTTATTCCACTGGTTGCTAATATTGATCAGAACAGAAAGTTTTAAAGTTAGCAGAAAACCAATAAACCTTTTGTCCTTTTTAAGATTTGCTAAAAAAAAAAAAAAGGTCAGCTGTGTCTGATTAAGGACTCAGTGGACAAAGTTTAAATGATCTACATAAGCTTAGGTAAGAGAGAAATATGTTATTGGTCCAAGAAGTAAATAAAAAGTTTATTTGCTTATTTTGTCAAATAAGTTCACAGAGCAAAGTGTTGACAGCTGTAAGAAGTTTTATGTCTGTGTAAGGCTGTCTTGTAATGTGGTATTTTAACCCTCTGAGTTCTCATAGTAGAAACAGCAGATATTAGTCATATGAAGCCATTTTTATGCAAAATAAAAGTGACTAACAGTGGCTTTAACAGCTTTGCAGATGGAGTTGGAGTTTAACATAACATATTAAGGTAATTACATTTAAATAACTGTATACATTTTTTCCCCATTTATAAAACATACAATTAATGCACAAGCTTATAGTTCATGTGGGCTCTTCAAACATTAAAACCATAAACATTTAACTTGCTAGTCAGTGTGCAACATCAGTGACACTGCTTCATTATCCTGCCCATTTTTATTACTGAAAGCTGAAGCAAACCTATCTGTGGAGGCAGACGCTCTTCAGTTGTACTCAGTGTGAGCCAAATTAATTTAAAAAGGAAGACAGCAACTCATTTCAAATGCAGGGAAAGTGGATGACAGATTATACAAGTTGGGAATTTCATTTGGAGCCAGAGGAAATTCACCGCCCCCAGATTCATCACCGGAAATAGTCCTCTCCAGCACGAGCCTGGAGCAGTTTGCTAAAAGGTCGGGATAAGACCTGGGACGACTTCATGATCAACTGGGGTGAGAGGGCATAATTACACAGCCATCAGACAACATGTCAGAAGAAGTAGGATTATGTAAATTGTTGAGCTGTGAAGCAGATGTGCAAGAAAGGATTTTTTGCCAAAGGCCAAATAAAAACCTTGAGGGCTCACTTGAAGTTTGTGGCAGTCAAAGTGAGAGGGAGATAAGCATTAAACCAGCCTCCAACAGATTTTACAGTGTGTGTTAGGCTGGTCTGTTGACAGAGGAATTGGTGCACTGCAGTAAAACAAATGGGAGGAGTAATAATGACCTCAAACTTTTGCAGCACAACCTCAACCATCAGCCCGAGGGGCTGAATTTTAAACACTTAACTTATAGTAACTTTGGTTTCCAGAGTGGAAAACATGGAGCAAACCAGTTACTAAAAATAACAGGTTAATGAATCTGCAACTATGCCTCCACTGAGCTCTGCAAATGAAAAAAGGCTAAAGTAATCTTCAGAAGATCCACAATTAGTTTACAAAAGAAACCAAAGTTTTGTCTGTTTCTTTCTATACTGTAAAAACAAACAGAATCACTTTATGTACACAAGTTTAGGTAAGTAATAGCATGATGTATTAAGTATCCCTTTCTTGTGATTTTCCTTATGAGCCACTTAAACTCAACGTAAGCACAACATATACAGAACCATCACATATCATTACAGTGAAAAATACAGAATATGTAAAAAGTTATTACTGAAAAACGACTAAGAATACAAAAACAGGTTCATAGTATTAAAAAAAAAAGAAATAAAAATCTGTCCATTTTAGTGGAGCTACAATACCAAAGTCACCATAGCTGCCTGCAAATTCTGTTCACAATTTTCTTTTTCAGAACTTTTTAGATTATCTTGCCGCAACTGTACCATGACATACAGTAAGTTTAGGTTATATGACAATTATCACCATCATTATGAGCATATAAACTTAGACAAAGTAAAAAAAAAAAAAATTAAAAAATTTTTATATATATATATATATATATATATATATATATATATATATATATATATATATATATATAAATAAAATGAGTTAATTTAGGCATAGAAAAATCCAAAATAAAATCCCACCAGGAATTTAAAAAAAAGGCCCAAACTTGAAGCAAAAATACTGGTTCTCATGTCAAAATTTGACTGTTTTTGCCCTTGCGGACAAAAACATTTAATATAGACGTAAACAAAATCAACACATAAAACAAAAAAAAGTATCCACGTAATTCCACAGTATTGCAAAGTCAAATAGGCTACATTAAAAAAGCAAAAAACAAAATAATTCCTGAGCCACTGACGACTACAGTTTAGCTACAGGAAATGCCTGCATACTGGGTTGTGATCGGGGAAGCATTTAAATGGTTATTGGGAGTTTTCTTCTCATAAGTTTACACAGGAACATTTCCATTATCATGATGGAAACGCTCCAGTCAAAGCCACTGACAGAACTTGCCAAATCAAGCTTTAAAATATTGAGGGGACTCAAGACACTTAAGGCCAATGTTTGTCTATTTAATGATAAGAACCAGTGAGAGGCTTCAAACACATTCAATATTGCATGACTGCACCCTCACTTCTGTCACCTCCTATGACTTAAGTCATATTCAGAGATTTGTAGAGAAATATAAGGTCATCTGGATGTTCTTGCTGAAAACTCAGCATTTGTGAAGCAACATATCTGTTCAAGATCTAATAAATTACACAACAGAGATGTTGGCCAGATTCATTTTATATAATATCAAACAAAAATATGAAAAGAATGGTCTGAGGAAACATTTTTCATGCCATGGTAACATTTTAGAATCCACACCATACCTCTTTAGAGGGAAAAATGTACATTTTTTCATTCCTTCATGACTGAGATTTAACTCTATCAGATTTTTTTCCAATTTATTTTTAATTTTTTTTGGTCTTGACTCCCGAAGAATTTTAAGATTAATGTTGCATACGGAGGCAGTTTCCACTATGTGAGCCGTGCTTTGGTCTTATTAGCCCCCAACAAACCAAGCTGTTAAGTCTGTGGCTGTCTACTACTTGACCCCACATTAGGGTCAAGTGAAACAAACAGCAGTGTCCACAGAGACGTTTTGGAAGAAGAATACTAACATTCCTGATTAATAATCTGAACTGAGAATTAGACTACATTACCACATTTGTGCCAAATAAAATACATATTTTTTTTACTCTGCTTGCTCTCACAAAAAACAGACCATTTAGAGGAGAGAACTGAAGGAAAAGGAAATCAGAACCTTCCTAAATGCCACAATCATATTCTTTGTCTAGCACACATTCAGAGGATGGTTGTTTCCACATTGTTTACTCACCCGTACTCTGCATCATGTGCATCTCTGATATACCCCATGTCATCAGAGGATTTCTGATGACAGTCTCAACAAGCTGTGGTTTTGTCAGCCAGTGAATAATCTGGTTGGTTGTCTGATCTGGAGTCTCAGATATGTACATTCTGGGAGTCATCTGGATTCCACCAGCAGAGTGTTAAAATGAACATAATAGTGCAACTTTTATCTGGAGAAAAGGATCTAAATATTCCTCCCCTTTTTTTTTTTTAGGTTGGCTTTGTGCAGCAAGGCCCTAAGGCAGCCGGAGTCAAAATGTAGGTCACAGCACACTATCTGTCTGAGAGTCTGGATGGGGGTGGGGGGTTGGTGTGTACTGGAGAGCACATTACTTTCAGTCCATCTGTCTTTCCATTCACCTATCCCCCACCCTGGTCTTCCTCTCTATCACAATGTAAAGGATTACTATCTAATACTAGACCAGGTCTAATCTACTTTTAAGCTGGTCTGACCCACGTTTCTGGTCTTCATTCTGAAGACTGGCCTGCAGCTTCACACAGATGCTGGTGTCACCGCTCTGCAGAGCCTGCAGGAAGAGGTCTGTGTCCTCTTTGAGTTGGTCTAGGTCAGTCTGGGTGCGTCGGTTCTGCCTGAGGAGCTCCTTAGTGCGCAGCGTGATGTCGAGGAGGCCAGATTGACTCAAGATGTTGTATGTGTTGCAGAAACGCTTCCTCTTTGTGTCAGAATCACTCCCACTCAAGCTGCAGTCTCCTGATGAGTAGTTATCCTGTGCGGCTGCACGAGAAACTGGAACTTTTTGGTTTTCGGAGCCAGAATTGTTAGGAGAAGATAAAGAGGTTATAAACTCAGTCTGGCTGATAGCTGATGAAGGCCTCTCCCTGCAAGGACTGCTGCTGTTTCTGGTATCTGTTGCTGGGAGTGAAAGTCTGCTCTGAAGCAGAGGAGACATGGCACTGGGGGTAGCTGGAAGACTAGGTGTGCTTGAACCAGAGTCACTTGTGCTACCACACAGGGTTTTCCGGGTCTTCTCTCTCTGAACATTATCCCACTGGCTGGAGGTCAAGGTGCTACATCTCTCTGAGCCTGAGGATGAGGAGGAGGAGGAAGCAGTTCCTCTTCCTGAGGAACTTGTGTTGTCCCCAGGATGAGGGGCAATTTTAGGATAGGATTTCAGAATTGGAAGATACTTCTTGGAGCGTCTGTGTTTAGAGGAGGTCTCTGTGGAGGCAGGGGAAGCTTGCCGAGAGACCACAGGCTGGATGAAAACCACTTGGGGCTGCTGGACAACCGGCTGCACCACCTCCACTGTGGAACTAAACCCCCAGGGCTTTAGAGGAGGAGGATTGTCAACAGGCTGCAAAGAAAACAAAAGCAAATTTAAGATTTAAAAAAAAAAAAAAAAAAAAAAAATTCACCAGCAAAGCCCACAGCAGATATTTCCTTTAAAGAAAACAGGTTACAGGCTTACCAATTGCTCAACATTTCTTACATAAAGCCCCCACAAATTCTCTCACTCATTCTTTATTTATCACTTCTCCATGCAAATTTTCAGTTTCTCTTTCTCTGAATATGCCGAATAGATTCTAAACAATTCTGAATAATTTACAAAAAAAATATGTATATTTGATCATTCTATCGGATCACTTACACATTGGTATAAGCTATGGCTGATATGTACTGACATTCAGCTCATGTGTTGAGAGTCTGTAGACTCTCAACACATGAGATAATCAGTGTCCCTTATGACTTCCTGATCACAATCATTTACCTTTAATGGGGTCATTTGACTTAACTGTGAGTTTCCATTTACCTGTATGAAATATTTAGAAATAACTCATGGAAACAACATATTTCCAGAACCAAATACCATTCCCCCCCCCCCCCCCCCCCCCCCCAATTGTTTTGCTTTTATTGTTTTAGATTAATGTTGCCAACAGTTTAACTGGAAGCACTTAATTTAACATAATCAACGAACTGTTTTTCTATACTAATCAACTGCATTCATAAATTTAGTTGCAACAAAGACAAATACAACATGATTGTTGCTAACACATTCTGATTTTAAGCAGAATGCACAAAAAACTAAAAACGTCTGCATAATAATAATTTTTTTAAAAAAAACAACTAAAAAGTTATTTTAGATTAAATGAATTTAAAGTTAAAAACAATTATAATACTTTTCTGCAAATATCATCATCTTACAACAATAACTTATAACAAAACAATAGCAAATGCCTTAAAGTCACAAAAATATTTAAACTCCAAATATTCAATACTATTAGTTCAGACCTTCGGAGCTCTTAGCATTTGTGACTGACACTTTGCCAAGTTTTATTTTAACGCCTATTTCAGTAATCTCATTGTTAACTCATGCTCAATGCCATCAAAAATCTGTCCTATGGATTCAGCAGTAAACTTGAGAAACAGACTGTTTTACCTGCTTCAATAGAACGTTGTTCATTATTATCATGGGAGAGAGGCCAGAGTAGGAACCTCCTACCACAGCTAACTGTGAGGGCTTGGACGCTGAACCAGTAGACTGTGGTCCCTGCTGTGGGACAGAATGAGGTGAATCCTCTGAGTCAGTGGTGTCCATTGCGCTCATGTGCTCTGAGCCAGCATCTGCAAGACAGACAGAAAAGTTAAACAAGATTCAGCTTGATTTCAAACGATCTAACCAAAATCAACTGTGTAAAGAGCTATACAGCACCAGAAAATCCAGAGTCTCTCTCCGAGTCCGTCCGGGAACCTCCATACTTCATCATACGTGGACGGCTTGATGCTTTCAAGTGATTCTCTGCCTTCCTCTTGGTGCTCATTTCTCTTCCTGTTGTACTGACAATGTCCTTGGATCCACAAGCTCTCACAAAACTACGTAGGCATATCAAAGGCTAAAGCTGTGAAAGAAACAACACTAAGTAAACCTTCTTTCCACATCAATGTCAGAAAACAGATAAACTGATCTGGACCACATTTAACAAATAAGCTGCAAGTTTATTTCCTTTTTACAGCTTCACAGCATATCAAGATGGCAGCGTGACAAAACAATAGTTTAGTCTACGTTTTGTTGCTTTTTAGTTGATATGTCCCTGAGTTAACAGTGAATACATTTTTTCATAATGATTTACTCAAATACACTATTTTTCTTTTAAGATTACTATGAATAAACGTAAATACTAGAAAACTTAGCAGTCTCAACTAATAGTATGGTGTACATGATCCTGCATAAACTTTCTTCAAGGAAAGGGTAGTGTTTCTGTAAGTTATATGTTCACAATTACAAAAACTTGACACACCATGTTAGCTGGTCACGACATTACCAAGATTTATAACATAACGACCTAAATAAGTCAGTGAAACTAAACACTTTGTTGACGCGAAAATAACTAGAGACTGTGGTTAGCAAAGCGCTTACGAAGCTAATTAGCGTTTCCTCCCAGGAAATATAACACGCATAAAAACACTGCAAAATGGCCGAGAACTAAACAAAATTCATATGCATACTTTTTCCAAAGATGTTGCTCCGATGATGCAGACTTAAAAGCTTGGGAACAGGACCATGACTGTGTTCAAGCTGCGCCTCGGCGACGTTTTTCCTTTTTTTTCCGCCCGCGGTGTGGCCGTCGCTGCTGCTGCCGCCCAGCTACGTTGCTGCCTGGATCGCCTTGCTCCACGGTACCGTACACGAGACAAACCGCTCCTCCCTTTCCACTCGGTCACATGCAGACCACGGAGGCAGCACTCATCCGTGGATGTAGTTTAACTGCCTTGTGAACTTAAAAATGGAAAGTAAGTCGTCGAAACTCTCCCAGTTTTTGTTCTTAAATCTGATTACTACTGTTCTGGAGCACCAAAAATGTAAAGTAAGACCTAGACGATACAGCCAGAATGCCATATTTGGTAATAAGGGTGTGGCCTTGTCTGGAGTATTGGGCACGTCACATTCATTAGGATGCTAATCCCACCCACTTGACTCATGCCGGCTTGTGATTGGCCAGGGCAGCCAGCAGCTGAAAAACGTGACTACAGCCAAATGTGTGGCAAGTTAAGGACATCGTGCTGGATGTGTTGGAGGAGGCATACTGTACAAAGCAGGCGTCTCAAATGACCGCCGGAGAATCCAATGACGAGAGTCTGGTGGATTACATAAATGTTTGGCCTGAAGTTAACCTAAACGGAGCAAGTTCTCTTTGCAGCATGTTTCAAATAGTAAACAAACATTGATCATAAGAACAAACCGTCCTCACGTGCAGACGTGCTTCTTTAATGTTTACATTTATATTAATCTCAACTCAGGGCAAGTGGTTGCAGGTGTATGATAAAACTGTGAGTACGGGGATAGAAAATGTGAAATATGTCACGGGAGAAACGTCGACACGATAAAGAAAAAGTTACGTGAAGCAATGTCGCATAAAGTGACTGACACCTTTATAAGACTTTAATAACTTTTATCAAGCACCTTCGATCCAGACTTTTTATGGCAAGTCCCGCCCCCTCCTTTATTTTTTATTTATTTTTTTTATATGAAACCCTATATGCGGAAGCCTTGTTAAATCTTACCACACCCCTATCATCTCACATGTCTGTGCAAGGCTGGGAATAAATGGATAACAGCAACCCTTTGTGCTGCACTAACAGTGTTTACTATGGAGTCTGATCAGATGAGCAACTGCAGTGTCCTCACATGTTACAGACATTAATGGTCTACAAATGCAAATGCAAAAACCACAAAAGTATCTTTATATTTGAAGTACATTTTTTATTAAATGAACTTGTCATCTTCATGTGTAGTAATTGCATTTAGTGTTTATCAAAAACACTGAAAATGAAATCATACATATGCGTCACACTAATCATGAGGTTCATTGTCTTTCTGTCTTAAGCCAGCTTCATGTTAAAGATGAAAGATGAAATACACATTAAGTCCTTTTTTTCTGTTTCACACAAAATACACATTTTTCAAATCTCACAGAAGAACATTTTGATACAAAAGGCTGAACTGATTTTTTTTTTTCTGGGCCAAAGAATGGCCGGGTCAAAAGGAATTTGCAAACACATATCATGTTTTGTTTTCATAACCAATAAAAGGGAAATAATTGCATGCACAAGATGGAAAATATCACATTTGCTGGGTATATAACGAAACTTGGATTAAGGATGAATTGTCACATGGGCTGTTTTTTCTCCTCCAATCTGAAGTTTTATGTCAGATCAGTGAAGATCTAACTCGTTTGGAGGAAACTGGCACCTGAAAAGAAAGAAATTTACATGTGAAGGAATTGGCATTAATCATGTTTTTCTCCAGCAAATTTCATTAGTATTTGGTGGTCACTGATTGCTCCCCATTCTCACTCTGCTGGTGAAGCTGTGGCCATGCAACCAATTAAAAGACATTAATGGACAACATATAAAACAGATGTAGGCATGGTATGAATAAATTATTGAATATGATGTTTTATGTGCTTGCTACATCAGAGGAGTCTGTTTCATCTCTGAGCAGAAACCAACCATTAGACTTAAAATCTTTGTTGTTGACCTTTTCACAGACATATGCTTTCTAAAACTGCAAAATTCTGAATTGCAAAAAGACTCAGATGGTTTTGAGAGCCAGTAAAGTACTAAAAGTTATTTCAGCACAAGGAATCATATCCAAAATTATCATGCTGATATAAATGGTTTACTAAACAGGTTTACAAAACACAAGCTGAAGAGATCCTGGGTTTAGAGGTTCATTAAAGGTTCCTCGTGTAGCCATGATGACAACATAAAATCAGTTGTTTTTCCTCCTCCAATTAAATATGCAGTTTCTGAATCTGACGGAAGACATTAAAACCCGGCTGTGTGGTCCTTCCACCACTAAGTATGGGTCATGGGTTTGTGCTTCTAAGTTTAGTAGTTTACAAAGGAAATTAAGCCAATTGTCACTTTTCTGTGACTGGAAAACAATAAAACCACACACATTCCTAAAATGCTTCCATGGGCAAAATTACTGAAAACTGAACTCAAACTCCCCCACAGTGACCTCACGTAAAAAATATATGACCTTTAACAGATGTAACAGATGAACAGATATTTCTTTCTGTTGCTGCATTGTCCTTCTTAACAGAGGAGAAGGAGACACCCTGCAGGCAGATGACCTGGTTACTTCACATCACCAGTTGTTTGTCTCTTTCTCATGAAGGACAGCTTGAGTAGAAACATTTCAGATACTGATAAAATAACCACGGGATGATTATTGAATGCTTAAAGGACAGGCTGACATTGATTAAAGTCAGAATACACCATAACATGATAACAGTGCAGCACACAAAGAGGGAATAACAAGTTCATGTGAATTAACTGGTTCAGTTTGACAAATAGACTGATATCTTCTAACTGTAGTCTTTCACCATTAAATGGACTATTACAGTGTTTCTTTGCTGAGCTGAGGTGACAAAATGAATGTCCTCTTTGTAAAAATGAGGCTAACTCTCAGAGACACCCAAGTGTTTTGAGTGAATGAGACTGCTGTGCTATATTTGTACATTTCAGCTCTTATGAGTCTCTGTCAAATATAGCAATGCTGTTTTGCCCCCAAAAAGAGTTTTTAGAGATTTCCACTGTGTAATATAAATGGTTTTAAAGGAACACTTCCTCTAAGGTGATAAATATAAACACTACAGCAGGCAAATTTAAAAAAAACATAAATCTTCAGAAAATACAGCAATAAAACAGAAGTCATGTTTCACAGGATAAGATGTAAATAGAAGTTAAACACATGGTGCATCGAGCATCTCTGCTCTCTTCTCTTTTTACTGTCAGTGTGTAAATATATAATTATCATCCTTGGCCCAGCTACTTATTGCCAGAGGTGGGAAAATTTAATCAAAACATTGAAAATTGGGATTTTTTTATTTGACAATTTTAAAGTAGATTTTTTTTTTGTTAAAAAATCGATTTTGTTTCAAATAAATAAATATAATCCTATATGAAATTTTTGTCATTTTTATTGATCTTTTTACTTGTCTTCAAGGGCATTATAGCAGCAGAATGATGAAATTAAAAAAAAAAAAAAAAAAGACTAGCAAAACAAAAAGTTTTATACTTTTTTTTTTGTTGTTTTTAATCTACAAAAATCAGCAATATCAAAGAATTGTGACGATCACATTTTAAATCGAATCGGCACCCAAAAAAAAAATCAGAATCGGGGCAAAAGCATATCGTCTAAGCCCTACTTAGTTTCCCCTCTTACTTGTCTTCTCAAACCTAATTGAGAAATTGTCAACCCTCCCTGCTTCTGCTGAAGGTTTCCATCTTTTAAGAGGGAGTTTATCTTCTCCACTGTCACTAAATACATGAGGACAAAGGATTGAATCAAAAGAACATTCAATGTAAACTATTGAATTTCTCAGCGATCCAACTTTTATAGACTAGTATTATATAAACCCCATAGTGAACTGTATTTATGCATATTCTAATCCGTTTGATTTGATTGGATTATAATTTGATTGCAGTGAGTTTTACTGAATTGGGGGATAAAGGGAATGGATTTCATTTTTATAAGTGTCTTCTGATTACTTTTGTTGTGAATTGGTGCTATTCAAAAAACTGAATTGAAGTGAACTGAGCCCAATCCAATCCAGTTCAGTTCAATTCAATTCATTCATTCATTTTCCAAACCGCTTATTCCAATTCAGGGTGGCGGGGAAGCTGGAGCCTATCCCAGCTGGCTATGGGCGACAGGCAGGGTACACCAAACAACCACACTCATGCTCACACTCACTAGGGGCAATTTAGAGTGACCAATTAACCTATCATGCATGTCTTTGGATGGTGGGAGGAAGCTGGAGTACCCGGAGTACGCCTTGACTGACCAGCGACCTTCTTGCTGTGAGGCCACAGTGCTAACCACTGCTCCACCGTGCAGCCCTCAATTCAATTAAATTCAATTAAATTCAATTTAATTCAATTCAATCCAATCCAATCCAATCCAATCCAATCCAACTGATTTAAATTATACTACACTGAGCATCACAATGACATATAGAATATTCCCTTTTACTTATGTATTTAGCATTATATTAAGTTCTCTCTCTCTTTTTTTTTTAATGTGTCCTTCCTAATCACTGTATCTCAGCAAGTGGAAATGAGCCAAGTCTAAAAACACTTTCACTTTCTGAACAAGCAGCAAATATAAGATGGGACGAAGAAAAAGCCTCGAAACAAAATGAACACGACCAATAATTTTGCAGCGGATGCAGAGACCTCGTTAACAGTGTTGCTCACGTTGGTGGCCTGCATTTTGAAAACTCCACAGCACCCACTTGTGACACACTTTGATGCTTGGAGATAAGACGGATAAAAAATGGTCAAAATGTTCCTTTA
Source organism: Telmatherina bonti (assembly GCF_933228915.1). Lineage (NCBI taxonomy): Eukaryota > Metazoa > Chordata > Actinopteri > Atheriniformes > Telmatherinidae > Telmatherina > Telmatherina bonti. The sequence continues at coordinate 26,337,817 of NC_136614.1, read as the reverse complement.
ACAGAACTATTTCGTAAGATTAAAATGCTTCCTTTATTCAACCTGCTTTTTGTTGTAGCTCTGATGGTATCATTGGCCTTGGATTATTGCATTAAAAATGGGCTATGACCTTGGCAGCAGAACTGGCTCATCAGAAGTAGTTTGTATTTAATTGCTCAGAAATAAAGAGCAACCCAGCAGACAATATATACCTGTGGAATAATGATGTCAAATCTTTTCTGTCCTTAGTTATCTGGCTGACTGGAAAAACGCTGATTAATGTGGCTGTAAAGATCCAAACATCATGAAACTGTGTGTGTGTGTGTGTGTGTGTGTGTGTGTGTGTGTGTGTGTGTGTGTGTGTGTGTGTGTATAAATGCCACAGGGGAGCAATCAGTCTCTTACTTTCCACAACCGACCTCTGGCTTCTTGTGTTTCCTTCTGCGAGGTCTGTTCCTGACAGACTCGCTGCTGCTGTGTAAAAAGAGAAACACACAATCAAGGTACTGATGTGTTCAAATCTGGTAGATAAAATGTTTGTTCACTGACCTTTTGTTATTTTGATGTCTCTGGTTGAGTCTGAAAAACAGAATAGAGCAAAAGGCAACAGGTAGATGTTATAAAGTCATAAATATTTACATCAGCGGTTTATTGGAATTACTTGATGTTTATTGGTAATCGACCTGCAGTCACATTCTTGATGCTCCACAAACGTCAGTTCCACATGTTCAGAAGATACCATGGGAAGAATCCGCATCACCTGAAAAATCAAGGCAAAACACAACAAAGTGGTAAATATTTAACATAAACAGAAAGTGCATTTGTGTACATTAGGGATCTTGCCATACCTGCAATGTTATGTTCCGTTCAATGGTGGGGCGGCACTCCAGTTTCTCATCTGTACAGCATCCAGAGCACCGCCACAGCGGGACACATGCAGGTATGTAGATGTACTCCACATCTTCTGGGAATTCGTGCTCTACATCCACCAGCTGCTCCATGGGGTGACACATGCTCCTTGTCAGTACCTCCATAAATGGCACTGCTAAAAGGGAGATTGCATCTAAAGTCCTTGCATGGTATGCAATAGATGGAAAACCTTTTCAGAAAAAATCTGATCCAGACTGTCATACTTACTCTTAGATTGTCTCTGCTCTGGAAGGTGTAACATCTGGAAAACAAGTTGACATTAAATGAAAACTGGAATTTTCTGTCTGGAGATCCACTTTTCACTTTGTCTTGCTGTGAGTATCAACATGTATGCAAAATATGTTTGGAAATGACCCAGGGAGTCTATAGTGATGGAAAAAACATCACCATGTCTGCAGTCTCATGAAAAGAGTTGCATAGCTCCCTCTAGTGGTGTAATAAAGTTATTTATGCACACTTTACTGTAATGCAGTGATGGCTTCAACAGGGCACCACAGTGGGACAGAAATAAAAAAAAAACCTGTAAAATAAACCGTTTAAAAGGGTAAGGTTTGTTGTCTTAAGAAGTAAAAATAATCAAAGTAGTCAAAGAATAGCTGCTGTTATCACTCATGGTATTTTTACATACTGTGAAAACAGTTTAAACAAAGGTAATACTATCATGAAACAACATGAATTTAGATAAGTTCTCACAACCCAACCTCCTAACTCACAGTGGCAATTTTCTCAATTTTCTTTGAGCAAACTGAGGAGAAACATCCCAGAAACACTGATATTGTCTCTTTTTTTCCTCTTTTCACATCCCAGCTGTCTCTTTATGACTTTTCACCTCCCTGCCTGCATGCTAATATAAATAGGAAAATTTCCCTCAAGTATTTAGTTTCATTGGCTGGTTGTTAGCTTTGAAGGCGACAGGTTTTATGGTGGCCTTTTTATTTTAATGTGCTTTTTTCTAAATACAACAATCATCAAAATTACTGTATTGATCTCCAACAGAGCCAGCTGCACGACATAAAAATGTGCAGACATGCATTTGTAAAACATTGCAAACTTTATTTAAAGGCAAACTTGCTGAAAAATGAAAGTAGGATGTATCAGGAATCCCTGTTGCTCATAACCATCAAATCACTTTTCCATTTCAAATACATGGACTGAATTGGACAAATTATGGCAAATCTAATTATTTATTTTGATCCATGACTAAAAGTTGATCTTATTCTGAAATCTTGCTGAAATCATCAGTAGGCTGGAAATGCCATCTACACAATAAATGCATGAAAAGATAATGTTAATGCACCTAATATATGAGCCTGACTCTGAAGTAGCAAAGCTAAAGATTTATATAGATTACATGTTGTTTTATTCTTTTTTGTTTGTTTGTTTAGAAGATTATGTTTCGTTCTTGTTTTCCCAGTTTAGGACAGATTAATAGGTTTTGTTCTTGTTCATTTGCTTTATTTACCAAATGAGATCAGGACCAGTTTGCAGTAGCACGCTTTTTGAATTGCTGATATAAGTCATAAGAATTCCATTTCAAATTATTACACATAATCAGCTCAGTTTTAGTAAATCTTTTGTATATTAGTTACTTTGTAAAGTTCCTCTACTGAAGATGAACGCTGCTGTCAAGTGATGCAGCAGGACAGAAACAAAGCTGTGAAGTGAGGTTGTGAAGGTCATCAACAGCTCCATGAACTTAAATAAGACAATGTCCCATCAAAACAAGACTGAAGCATGTAACTTTAAAGTCATAAAATTATGTTGTACTTTAATATTAGTCATTTTTTAAATTCATTTTAATAAATTCAATGCCATGTATTGATTAGTTTTCATTTTTTTTTTTTTTTTTACTTTCTTTTTAGGTCATCAGTTCATTTGATCTTTCATGTAGCTTGTAATTTTAAGAAATTTTCCATTTATTTTTCTAACCCCCTTATTCCAGTGCAGGGTTGCAGGGGACTGGAGTCTGTCAAGCCAGACGCTCTCGCTGTCCCAGGGTAGAGTCTGTGAACTCACTCGCATCAACAGATTTTTAGGACAGGACTATAGACTGTATATAAAATGGGCAGGACAAACAAGCGTGGAGTAAACCAATCAGAAAAATGGCGGACATGACGTCAGTAAAGCGGTAACCTCCAATGTCCGGAAGTGTTCAGTAGAGTGAATGCAACAGAAGAAAATAAACATGGCATGCAATACAGATGACATAAATGACCTGTGTCATTTTTTGCTGTAAAAACCTGAAGCTACATGACATTATTGGCAACTCGGTGTTGCTTTTTGAACCTAATCATAGAAATCATAGAAGAAACAAACTCCTGCTACATCCGTGTGCCATCTTTTTTTTCTTTTTTTTTTTTTTTTGAAAACATCGTCCTTTTTTTATTTTCAAACTGTAGAAATAATAAACATGATAGTACACTGAATAAAGGGTTTGACGATTGGAACATACCATTATACAGACCAATACAAATAAACATGTAACTGAAATTAAGAAAAAGAAAAGGGGAGGGAGGAAAAGAAACTATAAAATGAAAACATTTTGACAAATCTCAGATGTTGGCTGAATGACTACAATTCAGCCAACAAAAAAATGTATTATATTCATACATCTAAGGCATTTCTTATCTTCTATTAATTCTATAGACTGGCAGAATTTCTTGAAGTAATTAAATTTAACAAAGGAAGGACGTGATTTGGAGAATTTAGCTTTATGAATATTGAATTTAGCAATAAGAATTATTAGGTTAACTATATTGAATATTGGGCGATTTATTTTCATTATATAGAAGAATATCTTTGGCTCTCAGATGTAGAGTAAGATTTGCTTTTATTGGAAGATAATTCTCTATTTGTTTCCAGAATCCTGCCGTGTAATGACATAAAAAAAAAATTTGTTAAATTCTTTCTTCTGCAGTGTTGCAAAACTGACATTTCCTATCAATGTTTACAAACTTTGCCAAAGAGGCATTTGTTGAATAAATATGGTTTAGTATTTTATATTGCATATCTTTTGCTTAGTTTGAGATGTCCATGGTGACGCAAGGCAAGAGGCAAGAGACTCCTCAGATCGACCAATCAGAGTGGCCAGTTTGTTTAAGACCGATGCAAATCTCCATGAAGGGGAGGGTTTCCAGACTGAGTTGCTCTGTACTGAATGGAGCACTCCAGTCTGGTGTGCCAGGCTAGGGGACTGGAGCCTATCCTTGCCTGGACTAAATGAGAGGGAGGACACACCTGGATAGGTCAGCAGTCCATTGCAAGGCCAACACGCTTGTATTGACTCCAGTAAGTCCTAGACCTGAACAATACTACCTTTGTCTTTTGTTAAAATAACTTAAAAAGTTACTCATTGCAAACTGGTAGATTTATAGCATGATAGTGCTTTCTGTGATCCTCAAGTGGGCTGATACTTTTGATGGGTGATGTCCAGGATAGAGCTTTTTTTGTTTTTTTGCTCATTTTTAATATTTCTCGTTTGAGCTTTGACAGTAAATTTAGCCATGTGCTCAATTCACTTTAATGTTCAAACCTTAGACTGTATATAAAAAGATGGAGGGAGCCTCTGTGACATCACCCATAGGTTTCTAAAGAGCTGAATTGAAGCTTGGTGGGCGGTTCATACCATCGCCATCTTGGCAGGGGCATGCGTGTCATCTTGCCGGAAGAATACAAATATGGACAAAAAGGTAGTGCTGAGAGAGGGGCTGTGAGCGTCACAGTGGATGACTGACATTGAGCAAACTCCGAGCTGCCTGTAGCTAAGAACTTACTGAGGTAACCCGTAGATAACAGGAGCTAACCAGCTAACGAAGGTAAGCTGGCTAAAGCTATGTCACGTTGTTAACCAGCTAAAAAGCGTGGTTGTTCTGTGTTCTTCTTACTTGAAGCAGGAGGCTGGGTACCTGTCAATCAAAAGGAGACGTCCCTAAATATGCCAAATTTTGAGATTAAATTACTTTTAATCGGGCGAGTTAGAAAAAAATTCATTCGCCCCACAGTTGTCATGAAAGTAAATCTGACGTATTAAACCGAAAATGGATTTTTGAACCAGGCTGTAAACATGTTTATTTCTGCTGTGTAGTCGGCCTTTTTAACATAGGAGTCTATGGGGATTTGCTCTGTTTTGCAGCCAGCGCCTAGCGGATGAAGGGGAAACTGCAGTTTTATTCACTTCCGCATAGGCTTCACTTTTCACC